>NW_028289064.1:3716000-4045000 GCF_059628265.1 Tinamus guttatus | reverse complement strand
CACACACACAATTTAAATGCAAAAGGCTTTCAGTCTGCAAAACCAAATGACATCACATTAAATGGTCCATTAAACGCCCCAGGAGCAAAGCTTTAAAACATCTGAGCTTGTCAAATCAATATTAATGCTATTTTATCATGTCTAAAAAAATTATTCATGAGGAAATACATAGTCACGGCTCAGAGGAGAAAAGCCCGCATACAGTCTAGCAAACAAACAAAAAGGTTTCAAGAAAATCCACTTTTCAGGGATTAGGAGGAGTTTATGGGGTTTCTGGTCAAAAAACTCACTAGTAATTAGATCATGAGAAACAAAATTGTTTAATACATGCAAGTCAACACTTCCTCTAAAAATGCTTCACTCTGAAATCCTCCTGTGTTCTGAGAGGCAATTGACAGATTCTAAGAAAGGAAGCCTTCACTTTTAGTCAAAATGCATTGCAAGAGTACACTTCAGCCGCCTCCATTGTAGAATTTATGCAAGATGACAAATGTGAATGTTCTTAGCAAGCCAAATTATACTAGGCCATTTGTAGATGGCCTTACCACATACTCATCACTACCTTTGTGTGGAGACAGCTTATAAAACCACAGTCAGAACTCCACATAGGCTAGTCCTCTGTTCTGCCTCTTGACATCTAGCCCAACTACTTTAACATATTTCAAGCACGGGCAATAAGCAATCCTTATTAGTGAACCACGGGTACTTTTTAATCATTTAGAATGTGCTTGAATAGAATGGTTTCTTCTTTTTTTTCCCAAAGGCTCCTACATAGACTAGCTGTTAGCAAGGACTCTCCTGTTAAAGAAAAAAAAAAACAAGGTGCAAAGACCTCAATGGTGCCAGGAGAAAAGGAGCAAATTTCTCGTTCAGCTAAAATGTTGTTTTAGACATACATAGCTCTGCACTCGGTTTTTATGCTGTCATAAAACGTCACAGGTTATTTACTCACAAATAGACATTACTGACTGACTGAAGTGAGTAGTATAAGTGCACAATGAAAGGACTTTACTTAGAGCTAATGCATCTCTTTCTGCCTGGACCTGGTGAACCATGTTTTTATTGATCATGTCCGCTTTCTTCACCACCTAAAAATAAATAAATAAATAAATAAATAAATTCAATCCTTAAGAAAAATCACCCTACCCGCATTTTGTGTGATCACACAGGCTGAATCTGATACCAAACTGCACCAGGTAAAACACCTTCCCCCGGTACACAAAGATGCCTGCTTCAAAACAAGCTTAGAGATACGGTTGCTAAGTCTTTTCATCCAACCCAAGGACATCATAACGCTGACCACTGAATATCTAACATTAAACCATCTCTCAAGTGCAAGACTTCATAAAGTATTTGTAAACTTTGCAGTGAAAACAAGCATTTTTTGTTAAATTTTATTATTCATTCAAACATTTGTTTTCTTGTGAAGAAGCTTCAATAAAAGCAGGCAACTCATGAAGATGAGCTATTAACTGTGAATTAGGCTCCAATTCTTTTATTGAATTGCTTCATTATATGCCTACTCAATATTATTTTTAAAGCAGAATGCAGAAATAATAGCATATTTGAAATATGAATAAGCCAAGAGTGTATAGGCATTGGAAGCGTATCTGCATCTGACACCTTTGATCCCGATAGAGTGACATTAAAGCAATGCAGCTTTTCAAGCAATGCAGCTTTTCTACTCAAGTTCGTGGCTACCGCTTCTATTATCAAGGCTAGTGATAAAAATAAATAAATAGTTGTACAGAAGTTATTGAATGGCAATTTTATGAACGTTAGCTTCACTTGTACAAACACTTAGTGCACATTAAATTTTGTGGCTATGCACATAGATACCATTACAATATTACCGGCACAAAAACTTTCAGGTCACAACACGCGCACTAAAAATGATGTTAAAACATAAAAGCGCGCAGTTTTAAGTGCTAAGCCGTTGCGCGGTGCGCGCGGCCCCTCCCCCGCGCGCAGTACCCACCTTCACGGCGTAGAGGCGCCCAGCCTTGCGGCCCAGGTAAACCTTGCCGAAGGCGCCGCGGCTGATGGGCTTCACGATAGTGAACTCCTCGATGGAGGGCGGCCGCGGGACCTCGATGCGCGCCGCGTCCGCGCCGCCCTGCGCCTCCACGGTGCCCATGGCCGCCCGGGCGCGCGGAGTGGCCCGCGCCCGTTCAAACGGCGCGGCTCCGCGCCCGCCTCGTGACGTCACCGGCCAACGGCCGCGCCGCGCGGGCGGGGGAGGAAGCTCTCGCGAGACTCCTCGCGACCATGGGCGGGGCTGAGGGTGTGTGTGAAGCGTTGTGAAATGGCGGCTCGCGCGCGGGTTTCCTCAGCCGCCATTCGAGACCTCCCCTATTTCCAATTCCCCGTCCCGAGATTCTCTTCTCTGATTTTACTTGAAAGACTCCTCTGACGGTGCCGAGATTACTCGCCAGCCTCCTGCTCAATGACCCGCTCTGGGGGCCCGCCATGTTATCGCATAGGGCGTTGCTGCTCCCGGGCGCCCCTGCTGAGGGGGGTGTTTCTCGTAGGGTTTTTCAGGTTCGCTCGTGATCGCACTAAGTTAAATGTCTACTGTTGGCAGAAGCGATCAGAATAAAGTGGGTTGCAGCAAATCAGAAACGCTGGTGTGGCTTTAACGCCAATATTTTTGACTGAGAGGCTTTTGTAACTCTGAAGGTAGACTGAATTGACTTGGTAGCTCTTCACGAGATCTTCCTCAGCTTGATCGTAAGTGCATCTTAGTAAATGATACCATTTATCACATAACAGCAATTCGGAAAAAAAATCAGACTTGAAATACTTACAAGAAGCTGTCAAAACGGCTGTTGATTTGACTGAGTAATGATTATCATCTAGATTTCTAGTTTGGATATGATTTTATACTAGTTACCAGTAGGTATGGCTGGCTGTGTGAGCTCTACTTGAATTTGACAAAATTCGGTGTGAGATGTTACAGAAAATAAAGTGATGCTTAAAAAAATGTCCCATGGATTCATTTCCTCACAGGTTTCACTTACACAGTCTCATACTTGGATGCTTAGAAGCACCAAGAATTGTGTCCCCCAAGTGGTGTTAACTCTTGTCTGTTTTCAACATTGCTTTCACACATGCTTTTCATCCATCCTGCCTTACCTTTTGTTAAGAATCTCTGCGTTAGCCAAGATCTCTCTGGTCAGCACGGAGTTAGGGGTCCCTGTACTAGTCCAATAAATTAGTCTAATTGGCTTTTTCTTGCTTAGAGATACGTAGTACTGCAAAAGGCAATCTTGTATGAGTGCTCCTGTCACGTATGTGTCAGCAATGTGAAAAAATACAGAAAATAGCGTTTTAAGTAGGTTTTCTACACTGAGTTAAATACAATTTATCACTATCACGCTTCTTCATTTCTCCCCCCTCCCCCCCCCGCGGCGCCGCAGCCGATGGTTCACCCCTGCGCAGGCGCAGTCGCCGCACGCCCCCCCGCGGCGCCGCAGCCGATGGTTCGCCCCTGCGCAGGCGCAGTGGCCGCACGCCGCGTTGCTAGGCGCCGAGGGGGCGGGGATGACCAGGAAGCTCTGCCATCTCCGCGCGCTTCCGGGGCCGCGCCAGGCCTAGTCACAGCTGGCCGCTGGGGCCGCCATCTTGGCACGGGGCCCTGCGTGCGGCGGCCGCGACGCCGGGCCGGGGCTGACGGGCGCGTGCGGCCTCCGCCCGCGGCGCGGGGAGCGGGGCAGGCGGCGTCGTGGCCGCCGCGGCCGCCGCTCCAGCGGGGAAGATGTTCTCCTTCTCCAGCGTGCAGCCGCAGGTGAGGCGCCGCGCGCAGGAGCCGCCGCGGTCCAGGGCGGGGGGCGCCGCGGGTGGGGGTGGCTGCGGGGAGCGGCGCCCCCGGGAACGGCCGCGGTGCCTTGGGCTCCCACTTCGGGGGGGGACCGCTAACAGTGGAGGAGGGAGACGGTACAGGAAAAGCGTCTAAAATCGGAAAGGAAGGGGTAGTCAGAAGTCTTTTTAATCCTTTTATTTTTTTTTTCCTAGCAAAAATATGTCGGTTTGCTCCCTTTTTCCCTTTCCCTCCAGGTAAAGAGTTATGCAACTGTCACGTGTTGTTGGAAAGGTCAGAAGTGACTGTAGAATTAGGCAAGTTAGTGGTGGAAAAGTTATCTGGCTGTTTGCTACGTAGAGCGATCCGGATGCGGCCTGGAAGGCATCTTTTGTTGCCCAGTGAATGGAGTGGGACTAGCAAGTTACACGGGCCTTGATCCAAACTACTGTTTTTTTCCCTTTTTTTTTTTTTTTTTTTGTTAGTGTGTCCTAATCCTGTTCTACGATGCGATTCAATTGTTCTTTCCAAATGCATTGTTTTGTTTTGCCTGTGCGGTGTAGTGTTTTCCAGGAGGCGTCATCCCACCTTTTCGTAGCGGGATGTGGAGAAGAAAGTTTGCATAGTGTTTAGGGTGCTAGCTCAAGTTTGTTTCACCACAAACTTCCAGAGTTTAATTATAGCCTTGTGCAATTACCTTTGAGTTTTCAGGTCACACTGTTTTTTTGCTTTTGATATTATAACTAGCTAACCCAACAGATAGTTTGTTGGGGTTTTTTTTTTGTTTGTTTTGTTTTTAACCCTTTATAGTAAGGATTTAGTCAGGTTTTCCAAGGAATGCAAACAATTGTTCCAGCAATAAAAGATGCATTCCAGTTCCTTCTTGCTTAATAACACCGAGGCTTTCTTTAAATTTGTTGAAATTATTTGTGCCATGTGTTGCAATAAGCCTTGTCATGTGCTACAGGAAGGGTCCTGACATGTACACTTGGATTTTTACTGATCTGTGAGTTGGAATTTACTGAAAAAAATGACCGAGTGCTGCTGAACTGCAGAATGTGCACCATGTGCTTCTTACTGTACTTAATAGTTAGGTACTTACTAAAATAGGATTCTGAGGAAGCAAACACAAAGGAAACTTCTGGGTGTAACCTGTGTAATACAGGAAATACTTATCTATTTTAAGTTTCATAAGTATCAATTTGTATGAGATGCTTGGAAAATTATTTAGTACTTGAATTAGTAGTACTTAGTAAGGCTTTGATAAAATCTTGTGGTTCCCTGTTGTTCAAAAGCAGCCACTTAACTTCTTGTTGGAGAGAAGCTTGATGCTCCCTGCTTGATCTGTTCTTGCTTGGGCAACTGTGTGTGGATAACCTAGAGTTGACCATGTAATGATATTTCAGATTAATGTCTGAAGTTTTGTTTTGGCAGACGGCAAGACAGGCTCATGATTATTTTGAACATTTTTTTCTTCAAAGAAGAGTGTCTGAATGACACTAATTATTAACATCTTCTAAACATTTTGACAAATGGCGTCAGCTTGTAGGCTTTTCAGTATAAAAGTAGCTTACTACTTCTTTTTCCTTGTGTTGATTGTGCTTCTTTTTCACTTGTGTCTTTTATGGCTGTGTGGTGAAAAATGTTTGGATGGCAAGAAACCCTTTTGGCTTTAATGGGAGGTCTGTAAAAGACAAATATCTTCAGTTGTGCAGTTTTATATTTTATCTGCATCATGAGCTGATTTTAAATTTATAATGTGCTAGCAGACTTCAGCAATTTCTGTTATCATCTGTAGAAGCACATACCCAACTAATACAGCAAGCATGGTTTAAAAAGAGATAAAATATCCTGAAGGAAATGGTAAGTGCACTAGTGATGTTTTCTTGCTCTTAGGCAAGAAGCATCTGTGAGAAGCTGTACGTTAGCTTGTTGTAATTAAATGTTGTCTGCTGTGCAAACTGAGGGCAGTGTTTACACTGAATAAATGCTGATCTTCTGTACCTCACTTCCCAGTTTGAGTATACACTGATTAGTTTATTTAAAGTACACTCATGTTTGAAACACAGGAAATAGAGCTGTTTTTTTTTCTCCTTTTCTAAGTTTTCTGAGTTCCTACTTTGTCATGTATATGTACTCTTTCTTTTCTTTGTAAGTACACATATCAACTAGCATTGGGGTATAGAAGCTAAGTTCATAGGTGTTATGAAATCCTGGATAAAGTGCAGAGTACATGATAAGTAATTATAAATCAAGATTTGGAATGTCGATATACTTGCATTTTTTTAATGAAACTTTTTTTTTTCCCCCAACCCCTTCCAGGCTACTGTTCCCCTGAGTCACCTTATCAATGCCTTTCATTCACCAAAAAGCTCCACCACAACAGCCAAAGCAGCTTCTGTACAGCCTGTCCAGAGGGACACCACCCCAGAACATGATCCTCAAAGCAGTGAGGTACTAAGAACTTTGGGAAAAGTGCTGCCTTACTTATACCTGAACTAGATCTAAAGAGTTCTGAACTAGATCTAAAAAGAATTTAAGTAAATTTAATATTTGACTCATTCTATAGAATAATACTGGCTAAATAAAATAGGATGTGAGCAAATAAAACAATGTTGACAGATAAAACCTAAGTAAGTCAATGCTTCTTGCAATAAGGGTTCTACTAAAATGCAGGATTTCATTAGTAAGTAAAAATATACTATTTTTTTCTGCAGTAATTTACAAAGGAGGGAAGGATTTTCTTTTGTTTTCAGATTTATGTCTGCTACTATAAGAATAGAAAAGTGTGTTTGCATAAAACTGATTTTGTCTTTTCACTCACTGAGCTTTAGTACAGAGTTAGAATTGTGAGAAAACTTGCTTAAGATTATGTAATTGTTTTTTGAATAGATGATGTAACATATTTGAGTGTTGTGATTTTTTTTCTATGAGAAATCTTTGTCATCATCATCAGTTGTTTGTTCTTAATGAAAAATCAAGATACAGAAAGTGCAAAATAAGTATGAAATCTTGTCATTTACTTTCTCTTTCAATTAGCTTTTTAAAACAAATATCATAACTAACAGTGTTTGGGAGAAAACCTGGAGTCACAAGGATTCTCTGTCTCTTAACTCCACAACTTTCCATATGTGCTTGTATGCCATAGATGCAATATCTCTGTTTTGTGATTCCATATAAATACAGAGGTATTTGCTTCTGGCAATAAAACTTAATTTCAGCAGGGGACTTGGACTGGTGAATGGAACTAAAAGTATGTTTCAATTATTCACTTCTGTTTGTTGTTCCACTTGATGAGATAATCTGTTGTCTTTTAAATTGAGAGATTGTTTTGCTCTTAGTCTTTTCTCTATATTCCCTTGTATGCCTGTTTGCTTCCTTCTAGGATGATAAAATTATTAAAATAACCTTTAATAAAGTCTCTCCTAATTAAAAAAAAGTTATTAACAATATTTAAAGTTGACTGGATTGTTGCCTGATTTTAAAAACAACAAATACTTAAACATGATATGCAATTTGGAGTGTTAAATCAGTGGAATGGCAAAAATCACTTTTTTTGAGAACTTGAAGCTGTATACTTTGTGATTTAAACTTAAGCCCATTTCATTTTTGGATATAGTATCCCCTTCTGAAAGGGCATGGACAACATTTCAGGGTTTCTTGAATTTTTTCACCCTTTGCATTTATTTCAGTAATTCTCTTAAGTAATTGCTGAGCTAAAGCAAGAAAGTTTGATTCGCTTTTCTAAGGCATATATAAAAGTCAAATGGTGATAAAAATGTGGCTGGTCTTATTTTGTTTAACAACTGGATGATCAACAATTTTCTAGGACTTTACAATGAAGTATTTTGTGTACTTATGAATTGATTTTAAAACACAACACTGTACATGTCTTAAAAATATTTTTTAAAAAGTTTTTCTTGTGTATTATATATTATTATTTATATTATATAATATGTATTATTATTTTAGTATTATTTTTTATTTTATTTTATTTAAAAGTTTAAAATTACTTCAGTCAAGATTACCCCCTCTAAGGTAATCTTAAATATGGTTTGAACTCTTATGTTTCTGTTTTGCAGCCTGTCTTCAGTTTAAGAGATCTGGGATTGTCTGATTTTAAACCTAACCAGTTCAAAGAACTAGTGAACAGGCTGCTTCCTGGCTATTGTACCGAGAAGAAAGTTTCCTCCCAGTGGCATACATCCTACGTCTCTGCAGAGTCCTTCTTTGAAAATAAGCATGGTATGCAAATAAAAATTTGCCAAGTTATTCGTCATTTGTTTGAACATTATATCAGGACATGAAAAAGGAATTTCAAGCCACTAACAGCCCATGTAAAGTTACTGAAATAAACCAAGAACAGTTCCTTACGGTATGAGATAACTTTGTTGAGGCTAGGCTTAGGCATAGCCCCTCCTTGTAAAGAGAGGAGCCTTAGAAAAGGAGCAGAGCCCCTCTAGAGATGCACAAGAGGGCATTAGAGAAAAACATGTGTATAACTGTCTTTTGAGATGCTACTTACAGCAGATGGGAGAAAGCAGAGGAATGATGTCTGAGGCCTACTACTGGAGAAAAGGCAAGACTGCAGGTGGAAAGCTGTCAGGCCAGGGAAATACTAAAACTTCAAGGATCTACTTTGAGTATAGGTGACTCTATATTGCCTAATTATATAAAATCAGGAGAGTATTTGTATTTTTTACTGATGTATTCATTATTAGTTTGTATTAAATCCTGCAGTATGCAGCGTTGTAGAAGATTCTGCAATGTACCTTACTAGGGAATTAGCAACTAATCTTTTTTTTTTTTCTTCCTGCAGTTTCTCAGTATTTCAGTTGGTAGTTTGTGGGCTGTTATTGCAATGATGTAACTTTAAAAAAATGTAGTAGAAATTGTCTTTTTTTTTTTTTTTTTTGCTTTTCTAGATGTACCTCAGTTACGTACTAACTTTATCAGAATGTGTAAATACAAAATAAGAAGACTCGTTTGTGACTTACACTCTCATCCATGTTCATTCAGAAGATATCTGGGCCTTCCCCCCACCTCAACTCCCAGCATGCATCTCAGATCGTTCCTAAATAGTTCATACCTGTTTTATGAGAGTCATAAAATGAGTTCCTAGGCAGGGCAGACTGCAGAGAAGATGACTGTCATTTATAGTATGCTTGAAATGGTATCTGCTTTTTTTTTTAAATGCATTACTTCTCATTTTTTGTTGTTTCTGTTTTATTGGAGCTAAACAATAAAGCAAATTCAATATAGTCTAGAGATGTTTTTACACTTTAAACACAGTGCAAAGCAACCCCAAAGATGGTCATGACTAATCTACAATTTCCAGCATTTGGAACTCAAGGAATGAAGGCTGGTGCTATGGTTTTAGGAATGTCTCTGGGCTACTCAGATTTGTACAGGAATGTAGGGTTTCCTACAGAGGTAGAGCTTCAAATTCAAGGTTTTGCCTGTCTTGCGGTTTGGAAGTTTTAATTAATTAAAAAAATAAATAAAAAGGTACATTGAAAAGCACCAAATATGGCTTAATGCAAGAAGCTAGTCAGCCGCGTACTGGTAGTGGTTCATTTATTTAAATATAGATGCCTGACGGGTCATAGTAATTTTTTTATATTCAATATAATAAAGTAAAAAAACCTGCCTCAAGTTATGTTGCTGTTTAAAATAGGACGTTTATAATTGATTTTTATCTTTACAGGTTTTGTGGATGTTTTTAGTACTTTACGCTCATCTTTATTATACAGACAGCATCCCAATCCCCTCCAAAGTTTGTCTTCAGATCTGCGGTGTTGGCCAGGTATGAAACAACAAACTCTATTTTAGAATAACTATGTGTGTATGTGTGGTGTTTTTTTGTTTTTTGTTTTTTTTTTTTTTCCCTCCTGGGGAATTTTTTTTTTTTTTTTTCGTTTTGCAGATCCAGGTGATCTTTCTAAGATATTTGACTTGTTTAAAATTAGGGGAGATTAGGGGAGAGAGACTTACAAATTGGAGAAAGCCATAAATGTATATAGGCCTTTAAGAAGGATGAAGGTTTTGGAATATTTAATGTACAGAGTGAAGCTGAAGAAATGGGAGTTTTTGTATAGTTAGCAGAAGGGAAGGCAGCAGGTGATCTAACTGCTGTTGAAATCATATTCTTACCCTTTTCCTGTGCACCTCCTGGGTAGAAATTACTAGCTGTACCATGAAAAATTCCTGTTGTGGAATTTTCACATTGAGAATGGTTAAACACTGGAGTAGGTTCCTTGCAGAAGTTCTGTTGGAAATTTTCAAAACCGAGTTGGGCAGGGCCTTGTGTTACCAGATCTAATGTTGAAGTTGTCTGTTTTTTGAGCAAGGGTTGGACTGGATGACCTCCAGAAGTCTCTTAACTAATCTTGTTTTATGATAAGAAACGGCTTGGTTAAAATTGCAAGATTAACTGGTGTTAGTGGTTATCTTAATCTTCCTTTGTTTGGTGTGTGGCTTTTAAAATTATACTTTGTAGTATTCCTGCTTTTCCTGACTTGTCACTGAGATTGTTTTTATTATACAAGATTACTGAGATATGACTGCAGACCTATAGCACTTGTAAGCTCCTGTTTTGTGTAACCACTCTCATTTCTGTAGTTATTTTCTAAGATAATAGCACAACTGTCATGTTCTTGGTCTCTTCAGGATACTTTAGTAGCGGAGTTTCCAGAATTTGCCTTCAAAAACAGGAACTTTTTTTTCTGTCTTTCTAGATGGTCTTCCAAATGTTTTGCATTTGTTAGAAAGCATTCCTGGATTCAATTCAGAAGTGTTTTTCTGTTCCCGAGATAGTAAAAGGGTTGGTTAATAACCACAGTTCACAATTCATTAATACTTAGCGAAACTTTGAGAAAAATATATTGTGAGACAGTAAGCAGTTAACTTGCAAGTACAGATTACAAGCATTGTTCATGATCACCTAAGTATGTATTTATAATACTGCAGTTAATTTGCTCTGTTTTTGCATGCAAGTTGCTGTATGCAGTTCTGTTCATTTTCCCCTACTCTTTTGACCTACGTAGAGGAAAAACATGAGCTCAACTTGGAGGTTGACAATTGTTTAATTAAAACACAATAAAGAGTCTTTTTCATGTAATAGGGCTAAAATCTTAGTGTTGCTTTTTGTGTGTGTATGAGTATATGCACTAATAGTATTTTTTTTTTTTAAGTTTACATACAATCCCGAGGTTTTAAGACTTTGAGATCCAGAGCAAGACGTCTGCAGTCAACATCTGAGCAGTTCCCAGAAACAAAAAATTCACTTTCTTCACTTCTGAAGGTATTAACATTATGATAAAAGTAACTTTGAAGTTGGCCTGAATAAATCCTGTGCTTTCTTTGAAATTTATCTACACAATTTATGAAGGATATTCTGTACTAAGGTGAAAAATTTCTTAAGCCTAAAAGTTGAGCCAATGACAGTGTTTTGCTTTCCTCATTAATACACTGATTTGATTAGTGTGTTATGAATATAAAGAATATTTAAGTTTAGTGGTTGTTTTGAAGTATAAGCATTCTTAAAAATCAAATTCTTCATACTCTGTAACTTTGTTTTAAAAATAGTTCGTAAATGAATAAAATACTAATTTAAACGGAAATAGAGCTAGTTTAACGTATCAAAATGTGCTTCTTTTTAAGCATTTCAGTATGTGATCAGTGGCTATAAGAATTGACTTAGTTGAGGCTAATGTGTTTTTAAGGTACAAAATCCATAGTCTCAATATTTTTGAGTTAAAGAACTCCTTTGTAAACCTTTAAAATAGTACATAGCTATTGAGAATTAGAGTAAGCAGAGACTTGCCAAGGCTTGTTATCCAAACAACGTTCATCTGGGTAGTCTGATTATTTTCTAATTGTCTGTACAAAAGTCAGGCTAATGAAAGTGTGTTGTGTTTACATATAAATTAGCTTTGAACTTCTGCAACTTCCCTTCCTCTAGGCATCTGTGGTCTGTTTCATCTGTGGCCTTAAGTATAGTCCTGAGTGCATGGATGATGCACCAAGGTTGGTCCACGTAGTGGTGCTTAACTTTGGTAGGGCATGTTAGGTATACGTGATTACTGTACTTCTGAAGACGTGTCCTATATGAAAATAATTCTAGCTTCACTTCATGAAGCAGAAAGCTTAGGGTAATTACTCCTGGACTTGGCGCCATAGAGCTTTCTTTGGACAGCATTTTCATTCCATGACTGGAGTACAAAGCATGAACACTAAAGTGGCTGCCTGCAGCATCCAGGAGGACTCTGAACCTGGTCAGCTCAGAGCCACAATTAAGAAGCCCCTGAAGAGCTGCTGTGATTCTTATTCAAGCTACTGAGTCCTGTCTAAGTAATCTTGTATAACCTTAACTGTGTTGTTTTGTTTTTCCTCCCCTCGTCTTGGATTAATGCTGCTTGATTTATGAGTTAACTACATATCAAAACTCTGCTAATGCTGCTTTGCAAAATGTTTTAGAGTTTCATCCTGAGAAAGCGAAGAATTGATGTTGAAAACTTGGATATGTTAATGAAAACAAAAAACATCCCAGAGGCACATCAGGATGCTTTTAAAACTGGTTTTGCAGAAGGCTTCTTGAAAGCACAGGTATTCCTACAAAAAACACTTGGTAAGTTATTTTAGTTTATCATCTTGTCTTTGCATTCTGAAAATAGCCTCTTCAGCCTCTTTTAAAACATTTCTTTGTTTTCTTTTACAGATTCCTTAAGGAGGTCACGGTTGCTTTCTTTCTTTCTCTTCATCCTTTGTTTTTATCTTGCCGTATATTCCTCATTTTTACCTGGGAAAGGCTCCTTTTCTGATGCTGGTTAGTTAACTTTTTTACTCTCTTCTTCACATTGTTTCTTCCAGCAAGCTTAGCAGGTATGGACTGTATTTCAGCAGTGTGACTTTTATAGGGTTGTATTTCAAAGTGCTAATGGAACAGGAGAATTATTTACTGCTCTTGGCTACAGCCTAGCAAGCAATGGTACTACAGAATGTTTATGAAGACAGGGTTGTCTGTTAGTATATACATTTTTTTATTTTATTGTGGAAAATATGTTTCAAAGACAGTTACAGAAAAGCAGAGAAGTTGGGTTGTTCACAGGTTATGTGTTTGTTTTGTGATAGAAATGATGTATTATGTAGAGTAGCAGTAAGCAAAATCCCAGAATGTCAGAATGGTTGAGGTTGGAAGGGACCTCTAGAGATCATCCAGTCCAACCCTCCTGCTCCAGCAGGGACACCTAGAAAATGGTTTGATCTTATTTGTAACCATAACCTAGTTTATACTCACTCAATACTTGTATGGCCGAATTGTCATCGTAAGAAATTTGTTGCAAATACCAGATTGACTGAAGGCTTTTCAGTATCATTTCAATATCATGTTAAGATAGGGTCTAGTCTGATCAAATAAGGAAACGTTGAGGGCGGACTTCTGGCTTTATGTACCTACCTTTGGATACTGGGCTTTCTGTTACAAATGACTGAAGAAATTTCTTACTGTTGGAGTCACTAAAAATATAAGATTAAATACATAAAATAGATCTTATTCTTGCTGGAAATTTGTAAATTGAAATATTGCTTTTTAGAATGGCAAGTGTGAAAATATTGGTTCAACTGTGTGTACTTGGATGTGCAAAATGTTATCTTGGAATGAAATTACTTAATGTGTAATTTTGTTCTTCCTCTTTTGCTGTTTCCTTATAGTACGTTTTCGAACATCAAGCACTTTTGATGCAGCAGTTGATCCAATTCAGCTGAAAAATGTCACCTTTGAACATGTAAAGGGGGTAAGTTCTAAAGTTTGCGAATTCTTGCTTGACTAATCATCATGAGCCTGAAGAGTGTCTTATTCTGTTACATTACATTTTTCTATCAGATATTTTCTTTTAAAAATTCTCCTTGTGTTCTGATAAGCCTAAGACCTTAAAATTGAAATGAATGGAGAAATGAGCATCAGTAATAGCATTTCCCAATCTTTTGCTGCAGAGAAGCAGTGCAGTCTTGAGTCACTGTGTTAATTCTCCTTCCTCCTCCTGCCCTGAAACTGTTAGGTGTTCTTTAAGCAGAATTGTATACAAGCCTTCCTCTGAGGTATAGTCTCTAGCTTACTAGAATACAGAACAAATGCACAAAGCAAGTTAGAGAGAAAAACATAGTCAGAAAGGGTAGTTACATTTTTACTCAGTGATGCAGAAGGCTAATACAATACTGATCCCTGGGAGACCTGTTAGGTTTGTACCACTCTTTTTTTTTTTCTCCATTCTTTAGTGTTTACTGTTTGCTATAAACTATTTTAGGAAATAGGCTGTGTTAAATTCAGGATGCTACTGTAAAGTTTACCTTCAAAAAAGATGCAAGATTTTACAAAGCCTTAGTCATGTTTTCTGGCTTGTGTTTTAATTTGCAGGTTGAAGAAGCTAAACAGGAATTGCAGGAGGTTGTAGAATTCTTGAAAAACCCCCATAAATTTACTGTGCTAGGGGGCAAACTTCCAAAAGGTAAGAATCATTGCTCAACAGAAGTGAAAAATGGATATATCACATATATATCTGCTTTTGTGCTCTTGTTCTGTGTTGGATGAATAATTTATAGTGGGATCTCTGAAAAAAAAATAATTTGTTTGGGGCTAGGAGATTAGTTAGAAAAGTGGTCCTCAGTAGCTTGTAAATAATGTACGACAGTGGTGGTGGATATCCTTTATCTGGAAAGGCAGGGTGGAATGCATGAGTGCATGTTTGGGTGTGGTAATTATTTCATTGTGGTTTTAATACTCTCCTTGAAAGGCCTTTCTTCCTCCTCCCCTGCGCTCAGTACCCTTCACGCTTGGTAGCTGTTTTGGTTGGTTCAGAAGAAGTGTTTTCATTAAAAAAAATAAGAAAACCTATATTTAAGGGTCATAGTAAGAAGCTAAGTGAGTCTGAAATGTGTAGAGCTGGTAAGTCTGTTTGTTGTCAGTTCTCTACATTTTTCAATGATTTGGAACACTTGAATAAAAAATCCCCTTTCAGAAAGGGCTTTACTGTCTATTTTAGAAAAGTTACAAATCTAGACCACTTCTGAGGGTGCATTTTGAAAAAGAAGAAAGCGAAAATCTGTTCTTTTTGAAATGTAATTCCTGTTAAGACTTAAGTAAATTATCTGACAAGTAGTGTGGTGGTGGTGGTGTTTTTGTTTTCATTTTGCTTCTTATTGGTAACCTTTGAATGTTTAAAAAATATAAGTGATTGTCAAGAGATTTTTCTCGTATACTTAGTAATCTAATCCATTCTGTCCATCAATCCATTCTGTTCTGATATAAAATACTAGATCACACTGCAAACAAGGACTTTCTTCTCTCTCTCACAAATCACAGCTACTTCCATGTTTAGGTAGTCTAACACTGTGGTACCTAGGTAAACGTGATATGAAGAGGATACTTGTAGTATTTCAACTGCTAAACACATCAGTAACTTCAGAGAATAGTTTAGGCTTCTGGTTTGTTTGTTTGTTTGTTTTAATAATCTTACAGATTTTATTCCTGCTGTTTTAAAATATATTGAAGAGCATCTTGATCTACTTAAGGACATCTCTTTGCAGTGCAAATAATGGGGCATATCTGAAATGAAATGTTAATGGTGTTTTGAAGTCAAATACAAATTCCTTTTTTAATATGTGGAAGATCCAGAAGACTGTGTACCCGTGTGACTATGTCTATGGTTTTGTTTTCAGGTATTCTGTTAGTTGGGCCGCCTGGTACTGGTAAAACTCTTCTTGCACGAGCTGTGGCTGGTGAAGCTGATGTGCCCTTCTACTATGCATCCGGGTCAGAGTTTGATGAAATGTTTGTTGGTGTAGGAGCTAGTCGCATCCGAAGCTTATTCAGTAAGTTAAATGTTTGTTTTCTTAAAGTCTTTTAATATAAAAGACTTTAACCAAATTAATGTCTGTTGCAACTAATTTGAGTTTTCTTTCTTGATGCTGTCAGTAGGCACTGAATATAGCTCTTTAAATAATATATTAATTGGTAGGACCAAAGCCTGTTTAGTTTAACAGCAGAAGAGGCTTTCCACTTTTAAGTATGCAAATAGTTACTAGAGGGTGAAAAATCTAAACTTCTTTCTTTAAATGGAAGATTGATAATGTCAAGCACCTACAATGTAGAAAGTAGTATGAGTTTGTAGAAGTGTGACTGGTTTCCCGTGGAAGGTATGTGAGATGTGGCAGATACTTTGCACTTTATAAAAAGTCATGTTTCTTCCTGGTGGTGGCAGAAAGGGGTTAGATGAGTGGCTTGGCCATAGATGTGTGTGTGTGTGGGATGAATCGCACCTAGTATGCACATAGCAGTGTGTGATCTTGGTCATGTCAATTACTTTTAGATAGCAAGCATTTATGAAAAGAAGTTCTGAATTCTGAACTAGTAGACACTATATGGTTTAATTTAAGATTCTGTTACTTTGTGTGGGTCAAATGTCCTTCGTCTGTTTTTCTCTGTCAGGGGAAGCAAAAGCAAATGCACCTTGTGTTATATTTATTGATGAGTTGGACTCTGTTGGTGGGAAGAGAATTGAATCTCCAATGCATCCTTACTCAAGACAGACTATTAATCAACTTCTTGCTGAAATGGATGGGTAAGTATAGACATTTTGAGGTTATAAAAGTGCTTGAATGGGTGGTATATGGAACACTGGATGGGCTGACTTGTCTGACAGCTTTGATTTTTTGAAAACCTAAAAGAAAAATGATTAAAATATATAAATCTACAGTGTCTCTCAATTGTTTTCCAGCAGTGCATTTAGTGTCATAAATGACCCTGGTCTAAAGAATATAGGAGGCTATAAATTATAGCAGCAGAGTAGCTGCAATTATGTTAAAGTATTTCTCTTTTTATAGGCTTTCTAAAGAAGTAAGAGCTTGAACTTTGGGTGTCATTGTGCATATTCTTACTGATTTTTGGGTTAAATTTGACTGCTCATGGTTTGAGCATGGTGGTTGGCAGGCCCTATTTAATTGACAAGTTGTCTTCATTGCAAATGAGAAAAGAAAAGAGTGACTAAGAGTGACTAAAACTCTCTCAAGGAGAATTTAATTATGTTCTTACTCTTCTTTCTTACAGCTTTAAACCCAATGAAGGTGTTGTTATTATTGGTGCAACAAACTTTCCTGAAGCACTAGATAAGTGAGTTAAATCTATGAATCAATTCTGCAGAGTATGTATTCCAAAAAAGAAAATGGTGGAGGGGAGGGGAGGAGGGATGAGAGACTTGCTGATGGTAATTCCTGAAGGATTAGTGCTATACCTGGGGTGCTTTTTCTGGAAAAGGATGGATGCTGGCCAGTTTCTTTGCATCGGAAAGGTTTTTCAATTACAACTGTTAAAGCAACAAGCTGTTTATATAAGTGCCCAAAACTTCTGCAAGTTTTTATACTTAAATTAGCAAGCTGCATTCCTTGTTTGCATTTCAGTAGTGGTTAATAGTAGTAGCTTACCTTACTTACAAATGCAAAACCTTTTAAAATTGGCGATAAATGAGCTATCTTTTAACATACAAATATTTGGAAAAAAATTTCTTTGCATCTATGTGACAGAAGTCTTTAACAAAAATCACTCTGATCATCTTATTCATATATGTTTATTAACAGAATTTACAGCAGCATTTTAAAGTTCTTGTATTAAATTGTCTTCTCTTTTAGTGCTTTAATACGTCCTGGTCGCTTTGACATGCAAGTTACTGTTCCGAAGCCAGATGTAAGAGGCCGTACAGAAATTTTGAAGTGGTATCTTAACAAAATAAAGTATGATCCATGTGAGTAAATACTTAACCTTTTCATGTAACAGTCTGTTCACTGGGTCAGCCTGCTGGTCTATCACTCTTTTGTTTGGAAGGTAGTAGTGGCTGAGATCATATGATGCAGAAAGAAACACAAAAATCTCGTAGCATTTAATTCTGGGATAGTTCTGTAAGATCTTAGTGTCTCTTGACTATCAAACTTCATTACTCCTGAAGGTTAACATTTTTCATTTTTACTATAACTATTTTTAGTAGAACAGTAGATGCTGTTCTACTGAAGATTTAGTAGAAGCAGTCTTGCTTGTAACTTGATAATTTCTTGATATTTATTCATGATATATCACAAGCTTTTTTTTTTTTTTTTTTTTTTTTTTTTTTTTTTTTTTTTAGAAGTATGGACGCTAATGTCAACCTTGTTTTGTTTTGTTTTTTTCCCACAGCTGTTGATCCAGAAATAATTGCGCGAGGCACAGTAGGATTTTCTGGGGCAGAACTTGAGAATCTTGTAAATCAAGCTGCCTTAAAGGCAGCTGTTGATGGAAAGGATATGGTAACCATGAAAGAACTGGAGTTCTCCAAGGACAAAATTCTGATGGGTATGATTTTTTTTTATATGAGCCGCTGATATATTTTGCAGTACAGTATTATTTTGCAACATTCATACTTCTACAGAAGAATAGATTTTGTTCATATAACAAGTAAGTCTTGTATTAGTCTTGTTAATTTTGAATAGAAAATTTTGAGATCACAGAGTTCTCTGTTAAATCTAGTACAGAATGGTGTTGAGTTTTTTTTTGTTATCAGAAGCACTGCATGCTCTCCTCAAGCCTAGAAGATGTAGAATAGATATCATGTTCTTCTCCCTTGATCTTTAAAGGAAGAAGGGAAGAATAGATGCCCCAAAGTCTGGAACTCCTGTCTACCTAGCTTGGCATATAGTAAGGCAAAGCAAACACCTGAGAGATGCACACTGAAAGCACTTCTGGTTCATTCTTCCTTGAAAGAGGAAATAGATTTTTTTTTTCCTTTAATCTATTCATTTAGAAGGAACTTGACTATAGAGTTAGGTCCATTCTAAACACTGAAACCCTACTTGTAAATATTTAGCATTTCATGGGTGTTAGCTAATTTTGGTTGCATAGTGTTCTTTGGCTACTTTATGCTCTGCTTGTATACGTATAGTTTGTGTGAACTGTTGTGTGAAGTTGTGAAAGCAAGTTTATTTCACATTCTTCCCTTTAAGGTCCTGAACGTAGAAGTGTAGAAATTGATGAAAAGAACAAAACAATCACAGCTTACCATGAATCAGGACACGCCATCATTGCCTATTACACTAAGGATGCAATGCCAATCAACAAGGCAACGATCATGACACGAGGAACAACGCTTGGACATGTGAGTAATTCTGAAAATCCTCAGTGGGCTACTGCTAGGTGATTTTGAGAAATTTAACAGCACTGTTTATTGAAATGGCTTATAATGTGTATTATAATTTGTTGTAATTAGTTACAAGCAATCTCTTGGAAAACTTCTTGGTCGCTTTTATTCTGTGTCAATAGAGAGCTCTCGTTCTTCATTTGAAGACTGCTGGTATGAATAATCAAATATGCAAGGGAAGAGTTCTACATATGTGTGTATTCTGCTGCAATTCACAGATCTTCCATGCATGAAACTCCAAAGAATGTCTAAAAGATTTGAAAGCAGCAGTACTGCTCAAATGCACTTTAACTCAAACTTCATGAAGTAGTTCTCTGTCTAGTGCAACTCTTTCTGAAAACTTACCTGTTACTCTGTACTAACAGATACTTTTGGTTATGTTTTTCTATTCTGTCTTAGACATATTGAGCATTTGAACAGAAAGTTATCTCTGTTATACCTATTTCTGTGGAATATTACCCAAGTTAATGTGTTCAAGTAAAGAAAAAGTGGTCTGAATTTTCCAGGCAAATTGATTTGTACTCGATTAAATATATAGGGAAAGGAGAAGTAGATACAGTAGGCTTCTGTAGGGCTTGTTTTGTTTCTTTAGTTGTTGTTTTTCTCCTGGTCCTAAATGCAAGATTCTGGTGTTAGATGGATTGCTGCTTTTTTTGTTTCTAGTTTGTGTCTAGAAGGGAGCTATTTCATCTGGTAAGCCAAGCAGCTCTCAAGCCAAACCGCCGAATATATATGCAAGATGGAAGACCTAGGTGTTCGAATTGTTGTATAAAAAGCTTTATATTCACTTTGGATATAAGTTGGGGTATTTTTCATATAGTTTACGTATTTCTTGCGTTTATCGTTACCTGACCACAAGTCTGTATCTTACAGGTATCTTTGCTTCCAGAAAATGACAGATGGAGTGAGACTAGATCCCAGTTGCTTGCCCAGATGGATGTCTGCATGGGAGGAAGAGTAGCAGAAGAGCTCATATTTGGAAGTGACCACATCACAACAGGTCAGCTGATCAGTAGCTAAAGAATTCCTGATCAGAGCTTACAAGATAGGTCTGTTTAACTTTGGTTTTAGCAATTAATTTAAGCTTGTTTAATACCTAGGTGCTTCCAGTGATTTTGACAATGCTACTAGAATTGCGAAGCTGATGGTGACTAGATTTGGAATGAGTGAAAAGGTAGTATCTCTGTTCTTAAATACCTAGATAGTATAAGGATTTTCTTTTTCTCTTCTGCAACTAAATGCCTATTTGGCTGTCAGTGTTTACAGAGATCAAGTTCTGAGGGGAAAAAAGAGATGATAAGTCTAATGACTATTTTTGGCCCTGCTATACACAACTCAACAAGAAAACCTGTATATTTGGCAATTTAAAAAATACTGTAAAAATTCTTCACCTCAGAATGACCCTGGAAGTCGCTAAGGTCCACAGAAAATCTTCATAAGAAAAGTAAATATTTTGGAATTGAGAATGGACTTTTCCTGGTTTTAGGTGGGGAAGATGGAAATGCTAAATTTTGTAGACTTATAAAGAACAACTTCTTTAGAAATATGTTAAGTGTCTGGTGGTTTATGTGATGGGTTGCTTGTATGTGGTAAGTTGCTTGATTTTTGGAGGGGGGATGGACGGGGGGCGAACTTTTTTGTTTGTGTGGGGGGGTTTTTTGTGTGTTGTTTGTTTGTTTGTTTTTGTTGTTTGTTTTTTGGGGTTTTTTGAGGTTTTGTTTTTCTCTTCTGTAAGGCAATGATCAGAATCGAACCTCTTCTGTAACTTGAGGAAGTAGAACTCTGCAGGGATAGTGCAGCTGATGTATAAGCGTCTTGTCTTGCTTTTGCCATCATAAGCACTTCAGGAAGCCTTTGAATAATGCTTTTTGTTTATTTGCATTTGTTGAGGCTCTAAAGTTTTGTTGTAACAGTGACTAGAAAAAAATAACCTTTGTTTTTGTTTAGCTTGGTGTTATGACCTATACTGATACGGGGAAAGTTAGCCCTGAAACTCAGTCTGCAATTGAACAGGAAGTGAGAACGCTTTTAAGGGTAAGATATCAATCTCAATATAGACAGTGCTGCTCATTTTGCTTACACATGTGTTCATGTTAGGTTGGTCAGGCTTGCACGTTATCTGTATCCAGTAACACAGAAACATCAGCACAGTCGCTGTGGCTCTTTCTGAACTAATTGCTTAGTTGACTAAGAACTATCTGCGTAGAATTAAAAACTGAAGTTGAAGCTTATGGTGCAACTAGTAGTTGTTGCACGTTAAACTTACTGAGTAGCTTCCAGTTTTCTAACGATATGTGGTCTTTATAGAGCTCAGTAAGTTTTTAAAAATGTCAGTCTGAGAGTCTGAGGAACATGCCTTGGATACGCTATAATATTTACAACATATAATCAAATATATTTAACTGTAAGCAGTCAAACAGACACTTTTCAGATCTAATCATTCTTTTCAAGTCTTACAGAACGTGGGGACAAACCTGAATATTTTTTATATTTTTAGTCCTACTTATGCAAAATGGAGAGGTGGCATAAAGCTACAAATACTGTAAATATTTTTGAACACTTATGACTTCTAGATTTTAAAACTTTCAGATGGGAGCTGTGCTGGCTATGAGGTTTAAAGCTGAATTTTAAATGTTTGTGTATTTATATAGAGACAATTTTTAAATTTGAACCTTTATCATTCTCCCCCTCTTTTTTTTAATATTAGGACTCATATGAGCGTGCAAAGAGCATCTTGAAGACTCATGCGAAAGAACACAAGAATTTAGCAGAAGCTTTACTGAAATACGAGACTTTGGATGCCAAAGAAATCCAAATTGTTCTAGAGGGGAAAAAAATAGAAATAAGATGATAACATCCTTCATACAGTAACTGCTAATTTGAAGAATGTACATCTAGCAATGCAGTAGTCCTATGCAGCATAGCTTTTTTTCCCCTACCTGATGCGTGTATGGCATTAGTGACACTTTAAGATTACTCTGCAGTCTCTTGTCAGCTTCTGTTCCTCAACTATTTGTTCTGTCCCTTCAAACTAAGACACAAAATAAAGCAGCTTCCTCCTTCTCCCTCTACTCTTCCCAGAAAAGATTTTTTTTTCAGAAACATAAATCTCAGGGTTGAATTCAATGTTTGGATCTAGGCAAATGTACTGAAGTTGAGAAGAAAGAAAAGTGCAGGGATGCTGATGTGTTTTGTCCCGGCTTCCTGGGTCACACTGCTCTATGTGCGTTTGCAGCGGTGCCCCAGTCTGGCTACTGCAGAGTGTGTTATGGGTAACAACACCATAAGTGCTGAAGTATTGACTTGCAAAACTCTAGTGTGTAGTCGAACTAATAGTGTTTGTGTGCTGTTTGAAGATAAAAAGATGAGTTTTAAAATATGCTCTTATTTAGAAGCGTAACAAAACATCTGTACAAAGGAAGCAGCCACAGAGTGTGTCTCAAAGGAAGTTTTTGAGAGCTCCAGGTTTAAAAAAACAAGGACAAAAATGAAAGCAGTGATTGTCCTTTTGAGTGCTTGGCATTAAAATACACACACGTGTGGCTGGGAGAGAAATTTGAATGCAAGAGCAACACCACAGTAAACATGTCTAAACTTTTTGGGATGTGTTTTGGACAGAACCATGGCAGGGGTAGGGAGAATAACTGTGACCTCTGACGTGCTGCTGACAGAATTCTCACAACTTTTATTACTGCAGTAGATGGGTGTGACTTGAAAACAGTGCTTTTATAGCTGGAGGCTCTGCTCAGTTTTTACTACTACTTTATTGTGGGTGTTTAACCCAACAGAGGATTTCTTCAGAGAGCACAATATTGCTCACTAAAGAGTAGTTCAGAAAATGCTTCAAGCATTTGTTGTTTCAGGTAACATTTCCATTTCTTTTTCTCTTGTTTCCCTTTTTTCTCTTTTCCCTTTTTTCCCTTTTTTTCTTTTTTTCCCTTTCCCTCTTTTTTTCCCTTTCCCTCTTTTCCCTTTTTTCCCTTTTTTTCTTTTTCCCTTTTTTCTTTTTCTCTTGTTTCCCTTTTCTTTCAATCTTTATAGTTACTTTTTGGAAATCTAAACTCATAAGAAAACTTTCAAAAGTAAATCTAGTTTCCAATCAAGTGGAAGTGATCGCTATCAATTATATATGCCAGTATTCTTCAGATGTCATGGAACTGGCCTTCAGGAATAGCATTGACTGATAATAATCTTTCTGTGCAATTAATTGATAGATCCTTGGGACTATAAACCTCTGTTGCAGAGGGGAGGCCTTTATTGAAAGTTAACGTAGATGGGAGTTAAAATAGTTGGGCTGGTGCCAATAAATGTGAATTGATATTGGTAGCTAAAAAACTTAAAACTAGAATTAACATAACTTTTAGAGTTTTCTGAGTGTAACACTTGATTGTTATCTACTTTTTAGTAAGAGCACATGTGTTTTCTTTCAAACCCAGAATAACTTTATGCTTATTTTTCATTGTTGGCTTAGCATAGCGGCCTCCCATTGCAGTGTGGGAGAAATTCCAAGTGTTAAAAAACAGAATACCAAACTTCTAGGCTGACTAGTTACAGTTGTACATGTATTTTAAAATATGCCAAGAGAAACAGACGTATACTGCATATTTGACATCTGTTTTTGAGTAATAAAGTTAATTATGCGTATATTGGCTTTCCTTTTATTCCCTATTAATTGCTGAAAATATAATACCAAGTACCCTACTATGTAAATTGAGGTGTATGAAACATTTAAACTTGTAAATAAATTTAAGAACTATAGCAAAATTGCACTTTTTTTTTTTCTAAATGGATTTCTAGGAAACTTTCTTCCTAGAAAATCAGACCTTTATTCCAAATGCTACTTCAGTAATGGGAGTTGGATGGGAATTTTTTTTCTACTTAAATAGTGTAATTTTTTTATTTAAAAAAAAAAAAGGATTTAAGTTTTGAAGTCACTAAAATCACTATTGAATAATGTGTTTTGGAGGCAGATCCTTGAAGTCTAATCTATCTTTCCTCTTTAAAAAGCTTCTAGCTCTATGGAAAGAGCAGCTCTCTACAAGTCTTTTGGAAAACTGGCCAGTTGATTGGCTGGTGGAGGAGGGTTTTGAGGTGAGCTGCTGTGTGGAGCGGTGTCTTCCCTGCTTGCTGCCCAGGTTGCTGGAGTGCAGCTCATGCCTTGGTGGTTGTGTGGATAATGGAGGAGTTCTGAAGAAACTCATTTTGTCTGTTTTGAGCATTGGGTGTGACTTGGGGTGTTCCCAGGTACATCTGGGAGTCTAAATTTCCCTCATCTAGGGAGAGGCGAGTGCCTCTCCGCAGGCAAAATTGTCTCAAGTTGGGGAATTCCACTGAATCCATCCATCGCCCATTAAATTTTTGATTACTGACTTGGGTATTGAGGAGATAAAGGACAGGAGGAACAAGCATGTCTGGAAACAACCTCTCCTCACTGTTCTCAGGCTCACACATCTCCTTTCCCCTCTCTGCTCTCAGGGTCCCTTGTTTTTGCCCTGTGTCACCTTGTGGGTCACCTCATGGAAGGGCTGGGGCCATGAGGGCTGAGGGAAGCGGGAGGTTGGGGACCCCGTGGAGTGTTTCCTTTCTGCTGGTCTTTGCCTCTTGGTGCTCTGACTCCTCATGCCAGGGCCTGCAACCTCCTGGGGCTGCCCCTATGCCAGTGTGTGCTGCCCAAAGGCTCCCTGCGGTTACACCTCTTCCCAAGGGTGCATCTCCAGCTGTGTCCTCGCAATGTCCCCTTCCACAAGTCTCCTCCAATTCTTTCTTTTCATGTGCCTTTTCATGTTTTCCTTGTATCTGCTTTAGAGCATCCTCCTGTCTCCTCACCTGTCTTCATTTATGTCCTTGTGTGCATCCCCATGTCTCATGAGGTGTCTCTTGCCCCTAGCAGCTGCTGCCCCTTGTCAAATACACGTGAGCAGAGGTGCTCCATGTTCCTTCGACGCTCTGGTGAGCGAAGGGCTGCTTCCCCTCGCAGCTGCTGTGAGCAGCACAAGGCAGGTCATGGCCTTCTCCCTCACGAGTCGCCCCCATGGGCCCTGCTCCCACCCCGTCCGCTTGCACCCAGCGTGGAGCCCACGATGGGCCCGTCGGAGGCCGAAGCCGAGCAGAGCTAGGTGCGTGGATGGGCTGCTCGCTTGTTAAATCCTGAGCTCGTCACAACCCCTGCAGCACGTAGGTACAGCAAGAACTTCAAACTTGTGCTTTATTCTGTGGTTTGGCGTTTTCAAACATATACCCTTTAATTCTGCCCTTAATTTAAGATAAAGCTGCCAGCTTCTGCTAAGGCCTGCTGCTTCTGGGTGCTGCTAAGCAGCTGTGTCAGGACTTTGCTCAGCTTAAACTTCACAGTGGCTTTTCAAGCCTGAATCTTTTTATGCTAGCCTTAATGCTAGGAATATATAGAGGTAGGGCAGGAGGGTATTTATTTGTGGGGTGTTTTTGTTTCGGTAGCAGCAGACTAAATAAGCTGTAGAAACAGAGCAATTGAATCATAGGTAGCTTGCCCTCTTCCTCTGGATGTGCTTAGAGACGCTTTCTAGTACTGGTTGCTTAAAATAACCCTCAAAGAAGGAAGTAGAGCTTTGTCATTTATCTGTCTTAATTGCTTTGAGTTGAAAATAAGTTTAATGTCTAGAGCCTGATTCATTGCTGTGAAATTAGTATTTCTAACTTGTATTGAAAACTTACTATTTTTAAAAAAGTGATTTAATTTCAGGTCTATTTTGCTCATAAATGATGGCAAATAGCAGTATTCTGCCCCGTCTACAGGTTAGGCAGATCTCATGCAATTGCTTTAAAATACAGATGGAAGAATCAAGTCACAGCTGCAAACTGGACTGAATGGTTTATTATTCCTAGAACCTCCTCCCCACCTTTTCTAAAATCACAACTTTTTTTAACATTCAACATTTTTTCAAATTCAACTTTTTCTAAAATCACAAACGTTACTTATCACTGCTCATTTGATCTCTAGCAAGTAGCATGTTAGATTGGCAACTAATTATATCACAGAATCATTAAGGTTTGTAGGGACCTTTGGAGATCATCTAGTCCAACCCCCCTGCACACGCAGGGTCACCTAGAGCACGTGGCACAGGACTGCGTCCAAGCGGGTTTTGAAGATCTCCAGAGAAGGAGACTCCACAACCTCTCTGGGCAGCCTGTTCCAGGGCTCTGTCACCCTCACAGGAAATAAATTTTTCCTTAAGTTCCTGTGGAACTTTTGGTGCTTCAGTTTGCGGCCGTTTCCTCTTGTCCTATCACTGGCCACCACTGAAAAGAGTCTGGCCCCAGTGTAGCGTTCCTACAAGTTAAAAATATATATATAGGTATATATATATTTTCTCGTGTGAAAGCGCTTGGCTTTCTACTCTTGTGACTCATCACAGGAAAGGGTTGTCACAGATGAACACAACTGCATTTAGGGGTTTATCGTTCCTCTTTCCTCAGTGAGGGCTACAGGTGGCATCTATCTGGTTAGTCCTTGCCCTGTCAAAGATTTACCTCTACAGTTTATACTTTTGGAAACCGCAGCCAAAAAGAAACTCGGCACACACTTGTTAAAATAACATCTTGTTTAATCTTAACAACAAAAACAGCAAGAAAAGAAGGATTTTAATGCAAAATAAGTGACTGAGTCTACACAGGCTCTGAGGGCACAAGGGACACTTAGGGAAGGCAAAATCTCTGCAGGGCTTATGAATAGCTGCAGTCTGAGGGAGCTGGGACCTTGGGAGCTTGCTAAGCTTTGCACAGACCCCAAGGTTTGTGCCTCCTGCAGAAACTTCGTGTTAGGTCCAGTAAGGGGTTCAGTTACATCACCAAAATAAATAGCCAGGAAATGCAAGTGAAGAGGAATTGCTCCTCCTTCCTACATGTGCATTTCCTGACAAACCTGTAACAGCACATAGAGCTGGCACAATACCCAGTGTTCACATTCATTTTAACTTTGTTTCAGTCAGTAAACAATTCACAAAATGCTTGAAAAATATTAAGATTACACAGACAGATGCACAAAAATGAGGAAATGACAGAAATAAAGTTTCAAATCCATCCTTTCTGTATGTTTTAATTTAACCTTCTGTTATTTGCTGCGTGGCTTTTATGTCTTCTCTGTTCTCTTACTTCTCACGTCTTATATTCTCTTAAGGTTATTGCATTTTAGTTTAACCACGCTAACTTAAATATGTAATATTTTACATTTAACTAAGTTAATTATGGACAGTCTTTATCATCCCCAAACCTAGTCTCTGTCTTGAGGTTTTCTTCAGGTACTGGATTGGGGCGTGATCTGCCGAAATTTCCAAAAAAGGTTAAAAATACTGGAATAAAAACAAGACCATGAAGAGCCCCAAACAAAATAACAAGAAACATAATCTTGAAAAATGTTCTGAAGATGTATGCTCTTGCTGCAGCCAATACAACTACTCCTAATATAGTAGAAATCGCACCTTGCAGTACTGGGTAACCTAACATGTACAGAGCATCTATGGCCCTTTCATTTGCTGATGGCTTTTCACTTGAAACAAAGGCATAGGAAATATGAGCAGAAAAATCTACCGAAAATCCTATACAGATGACAAGGTTGATCATGGATATGGAATCTAGATTGACATGCCAGAATGTCATGAAACCGGCCACGCCAATGATAACGGAAGCGATGGCAAACGTTACCCACAGGCAGCAGAAGGGGTTGGGGATGAGCAGGAGAGACACAATGAGCATGGCCCCAGCAGCAATGAGCACGTTCTGCATGGTGTTCTGCACTATGACCAGGTACTGATCGTAGTAGATGAATGCTGGGTGGTACAACATTAACGGAATGCTGCACTGCTTTGCTGTGTCTCTCAGCTTGTTTAAAAGATTTTTCTCATCAACAGCTGTGGTGACATTCACAGTTTGAATGAAGAAACGTGAAGCTTCGATTTTATCCTGAGTCTTGTTGATGTCCCACTCAAAATCTGGATAAAATCGGAACAGCGTAGATAAATTTGTAATGAAAATATCTTTGTTATTTATATTTAGTGAAGCCATTTGAGCAATTTTTGTGTACACTGCCAGCCAGGATTCTGAGAGGTTCTTATCTACATAGGAAATGTCCTCCAAGTTCTCCGTGCAATTCTCAATGGCCGCTCGAACAGACTCATTCCAGTACTCTACACTTCCATTGACGACAACCATGACCCTGGGTCCATATTCTGAGAAGTATTTGTCATCATCATTATAGTACTGAATAACGTAAGAGTCGTCAGTAGCCAGATTTCGAAGGTCTATGCCTTCCTTGATCTGAGTACACCCATAAATACTACCCCCTACGTATGCTCCATACAGCAATACCACAAGCAGCTTGACCCATTTATTGGTAAAGAAAGGACCATAGTATCTTTCAAAAAATTTGCTCATTGGATGTTCTGGTTCTGACTCAGGTGACTCCCCGGAACAGTTGCCTATACAACATACATTGTACAAGCGGGACTTATTTTCATCTGTTTTCACAGGCATGCAAGTTATCCAGTGGCGGTCTTTTTTCTCCCTTTTATGATTAAGTACAAGAATTGCCCCAAAAAAGGTAAGCGTGTATACATAGCAGAAGATAAAAGCAGTGCCCGTGTAAAGGCAAAATGATCTCACAGATGGAAAAGCTGTCCAGGTGCCAATGAAGAAGGCTAGAACATCTGTGAGAGTGGTAATTGTAACAGAAACCGCTGCCTCGGTGTAAGTCTCACCCATCCGGGCCTTAGTGTCTGATTTTTCTACTTCCTTGACACTTTTCTCCCAGCAAGCGATCATGATGAACATGTCATCAACACCAACTCCTGCAAGAGGAGAAACAAATAACACAGCATTAGACACGTCAGCTTCCACTAGTTATCAACAAAAGTACAAAAGCACTCAAGTCAGCAAAGAACTTTAAGGAAACCAGGACACTAGCAGGGCTTTAGTGCTGATGGAAGTTTATCAGATACAGGAAAATAGACTCCTTGTATACAGCTGAGTTTATTACATTTCAGAAACTCCGAATGACCCGATGGATTGTTGATCCCTCCCCATTTCACTGCAAGCCTGAACACACGCCTAGTCCCTCTGTGGCAAGGGTTTGTGTGTGCTGCCCCACAGCCACGTAGAGACACAGATTAGAACACATGGACTATTCTGATGATGGACTATCCTTGAAGCTAGAAGCATCTCCGACCATCCCCGGCATCGTCTTCATCACTGCTACAAATTAGGCAATAAAATTCTGTTTCTTGTAGACAGCCAAACCAGTTATCTCAGTTTTCCAGATATTTAGAGCATTTATTCATGATTTCTGCAACTAGGTTAGACTTTTATACCTCTGCTATTTCTCGACCCCTACTTTCATCAGGATTCTTATTTTTAACTTTCCTATATCCATTCACACTGAGATTGATAGCATATGTTACTCAATGTCCTGGGAAGCAAGAAAGACTCTGGGTCCTAGACTCAAGGTTTTGCTATGAAACAAGAGTAAAAGAGCATAAACTGTAACTGGAAGACCCAGTTATTTTCTCTCGACTCTTCTAACTCTCAAGATTTTAATCACAAATTTTGCAGTATTTTGCCAATGTTACTGCATCACAGGTCTCTTCTCTGAAAACTAATCGTACAAATATAAGACACAGATCACAGCAGTATAGAACAGGCAGAGATAATAGAGCTGAGCATAAAAGAACAGATGAAATCCGTACACACTGCATGCACAAATGATTGCCATTAAGTACCCAAAGACAGGTTATTTGTAAAACTGGGAAGACATCTAGGTCACAGGCGTTCAGGACAGGCACTAACTGATGCTTTAATCAACAAAATAGAAAGTACACTTCAAATGACAGCTGGGTGAAAACTTGGGAAAAAGAAAGAGCAAATATAAAAGAGAATAACCGGTTAGTTGCAGTAACAAAGGAAGAGCTACAGTTGAAGGGAGGGAAGGAGAGGAAGTGGAGAGCTAAACCACAGACTGGTAGGTAAACAGTGCCAGATGCAAAGGACGCAGCAGCAGGAAAGTGGACGGGTGCTGGTCCAGATACAAAAGGCTGGAAGTGCTTTTATTTTTGGCTCTCCTCCCTGAGCCTTTCCCAGAAATTGCATTCCGCATAGCATTCTGCTGAGTGTAATAGCTGGTGTATTCCCATAATGCAAACTTCATCTGACCTTAGAAATAAAGCAGCTCCAATTTTGCTGTAAGTGCAGGCAGACTTTAAAGTAATGCTTCTAATGCAAATGTCATCTTAATCCAAGGAAGAGTTTGGCACTTTATAAATAAAGATCTACAGAAACTGTTTTAAGCCTTTTCTCAGGTATGTACCAGGGTCTTTATTATGTTTACAGACTTGGTACCCAGTAAGCGATTCAAAAGCAAATACAAAATGCATTTGACTTGTGCAGGAAACAGTACATCCTAAATAACATTTGCATGAGACATCTAATAAGAGTTACAGTTCCTAACAGCATAAGAGGTCCATTTACTTTCCTCAGCATGAAAACATCGTATGAATTTACAGTACAAAGGATTAGGTTAAGATTATTAAAAATACCACTAATAATAATAATAATAATAAAACCCACTATTTTCAGCAACATTATCTAATGATACTTTGGAAGTTCCACCTTGGCTATCAAGCAGCCTGTGCAACTGTGATGTTATGATATTTAAATAACTACATCTAGTTTCTGAGGAGACCTTATATTAAGAATGATGCATCACTTTAATTTTATATCATAATGAAATTTAGTTCATGATCATACTGATCAAATTCCATATCAGAATATGATAAACTTCCTGTTTGAAATTACAGACAATTCTGCTCAGTGCTTAAACTATCTAAGCTAGACCTAACTTTATCTAACCAGGGATTGCACTCTTAATTTATGATACCAGGATTTATGACAATTCACCTCATAATGCAAGTGCTCGATTATGTCAAGGTTAATGTACTATAATTTGTACACATGTTCTGTCCCTTGAAACTAATAAAAAGCAGAGATGGGATTCTCACTGTACTGCAAAAGGTAGTGGACAAGTGATTTGGGGGAGAATTCTGAATTCACTTTGACTGCAGAAAATTGACCCATAGTAACAGTGTTAATGAGTACTTTAGGTAGACGAACTTATGCAGAGGTACCTATATAAATTAATACTTAAGATATGCCTTTAGAAAACAGCAAGTGATAATACAGAGGAAAGTGGAGAAAATAAATTGTTCATTAGAGGGACTAAATTAACAGTGACACTAAAACAATGCTGGAAACGCTAACATGATCATCCAGTCACCTCACGTACACCTTTCTGCAGCAGCAGTGGCACTTCGGGGGACATTATTTCTGTGAAATGCAGCCCCTGCAGCAGGGCAGGGCCGCAGCCTCCCAGGCCGCATGTGCCGAGCTGGATGGCTCCCCGCACGGGGAAGGGCAGAGGAAGCCCCAGCTACTCCTATCTGCTCCTCGCATGAACACTCTATGATATGTACTCTTATCACGGAGGGGTAACACACTCGTGTTAACTCCGCTTTTTCCTTCCTATCTGTGTCTGCCACATTTTTTACTTACCTAGAATGAGAAACGGTGCGTTCGCCACAGTGACGACAAAGGGCACCCCACAGTACATCATCAGCCCGAAGCTGCTCAACACAGCCAAGCCGGCAGAAACCACTCCACAGCTTGCAAGCCAGATATTATTTCTTACACAGCTCAGTCTGCAAATATTTTAAGAAATATCTTAGTTATATGTCAAGCATTTCACTTAACAGACTGGCATTGCAAGAAACTGTCTCATTAGTAGATTTTTCCAATTTGTTGGCCATTTCTTAACTTGAGAGATCCTGTCATTTCCAGGGCAAGATGACAGCCTTATAAGCTTCCACCAATTCTACCAGATCCTCCTCTGGTTGCATCTTTTGGAGATAAAAAAATGACTTTCATATACCTAAAAAGCCAGTAAGGCTAGAACTGACAAGCGTTGAAGCCTCCCATCACTCACTAATCTCTGCATAGCACAGCTGCCCAACTCTGGAGAGCTCTGTTAATGCTGTAGAGAGAAAGTCCAAGGAGGTATGGATGGATGTGTGCTGGTAGAAACTGCCTTGGAAATGACTGCAAGTGAGCTGGCTTTATATCCAAAAATTGTATAGCTAATTAGCAAGATGCTGCATCGAAGTACTACACCAGTAAGTAGTACTTACCACCCTCTGAGCTGAGCTTAGTTCCTCAAGCACAGGGTGTAGATGCTGCAGTTCAGCTTTCAAATGTACAAAGATTCACCTTCCACCAGCACAGAAAATGAACAAGCTTTCTGCAGGCAGTGGGCAAGGCTCAGTGTCTGCTATAGTAAGCCTAAAGTTGTACTGAAATTCACAGAGTTAGTGTTGATTAATCTATATCTTAAGGAACTGGGTAGTTGAAAGAAAGGTGCAAGCAGAACTTATCATGGTTTATTTCCTGCTGCCTCCCCCACTTCCTTTCCCTTTATAACTGATCTTTAAACAGAATTAACATTCAGTGGGCATCATGAAAATAGACACTACAAGTGGAGCAAGGAAAGATGTAAAATAACTTTAGAAATAACACAATTTATTCTTTTTCTTCCTGAAAATAAGGGCTTTTCTGATTCATTTTTATCCATATTTCCTGTGAACGCTTCCACTATACACGCCGAGTTGAGCTGTGAAGGTTTTGCTCAATAAGCCAGAAAGCTTGTAGAGAGTAACATCACTGTATGTGCTGGACCACAATTTTGGTGATACAGCCCCCTTTCCTAGCATCTATGCTGATTTGGTTTCCCAAGTAAGATGTTTACTTTTGAGCAGTATTTTTCAGTGCTGAAGCTACAGCATCTCAGAGCTCTTCAAAAGATAACAGCATAGGTTTCAGTTATTTAAATAGCTCCAACACATGCAAAACCTACTCTTAGCTACAAGGGGAGAAAGCAGAACTCCACAAAGGTCTGATGTTTTCAGAGAACACGCTAACAGACACCCGTGCCCAAGCTGTGCACCTCTGAAGAGAATGGTACACACCAAATACTTGTCTTTGATGTGCAGCTCAGCTTCAGCTCAAATATGTGTTCAGTTCTTGAACCCAGGCACGAACCCCATGCCAGCAGACAGGGAGCACAAGCAGAAGGTAAAGAGCAAGCAACCGCATTTGGTGCACTAAGCGCACCACACTAAGCTAGCTCCTGTCCCGGTCAAGGGAAACCCCTCGACCGGGACAGGAACTAATTTAGGGTGGATTTAAGGTACAGGAGCTGGGGGGCTGTTACACAGAGGCCTGGAGCTTAGAGGATTTTTACCTGAGGCAAGAGACAATCGAAAAGGTTATCGTCAGGAAGTACGTTATGGAAAACAGCGGGATGACCGCCTTGGCATTCTGTTCAAACTCCTCCTGTCTGGACAGCGAGGTGAAGTAAGACACCTGCCATGAGAATAAATAAATGGAGAGTTAGGTGGGGTGTTTTTTTCCCCGCTTCTCACCTCTCTCGCGCCTTTCGAGGCCGCGCGAGGCCCCAAAACGAAACGGGGGCAGCGGATGCGTCGCTGCCGCCCGCGGCGGGGGCAGGAGACACGGGCTGCTACCTCGATGGCGCGGAAGTTTTGGGCGTGCAGGAGATCGGGGATGAGGCGGAGGAAGTCGCTCAGCCAGCGCTCGGCTTCGGGGCCCTCCCGCAGGTAGTAGAGCAGCTTGATGGCCCGCGCGTCCAGCAGCCGCCCGCTGCCGTCCGTGCGCACGCCGCCCAGCGCGGCGCCCAGGAAGGTGCCGTTGTGCAGCGGGAAGCTGACGGCGGCGGGCGCCACGCCGGCCGCGAGCAGCGGGTTGGGCAGGACGCAGGCGCCGCCGCGGCGGGCGCAGAGCTGCTCGTAGCTGCTCAGGGAGCGCACATCGGTGTCCAGCTGCCGCACCTCGGCCAGCGCCGGATCGGCCAGCACGGAGGCGCCCTCCGCCGCCACGGCGATGAGGGCGGCGAAGGCGCCCTCCGTGGGCAGCCGCGGCGCCGAGAAGCGCGTCGCGTCGTCGGTGGGGAAGTAGAGCCGCACCACGTCCCGCTCCGCCTTGGCGGGGCCCCCCAACGGCGTGAACTGCTCCTCGATGTCGTTGGCCTTGAGCTCCTTCAGGCGCTGGAAGCCCGAGCCCAGCCCGGCCGAGAGCAGCATTGGCGCCAGCAGGAAGGGCCAGGGGCAGGTGGCCACCAGCCGTCCCAGCCTCTGGAAGAGCTGCGACAGCGGCCGCTCCACGCAGTTCGCGTTGTGCCACGAGCACTTGTCCTCGGAGTGCCGCCGCGACTCCATGTGCCCGGCGCGGGGCCGCCGCCTCTGCTCACGCCGCGGCCGCGCAACGGCCGCTGCTCCTGCGCGGCGACTGCAACTCCATGCGCGGGGCCGCGGCCGCGCCCCCCGCCGTGACTCACGCGGCCCCCGTCCCGCCTCCCCCGCGGCCGCCGCCCCGCGGAGCCGCCGCTGCCGCCGCGCGCGGGGCCGTTGAGCGACCGCCGCCGCCGGCCGTTACGGGGCGCTGGGAGGGGCCGGCGCGCGGGCCCCGCCGCGGGCGGCGGCGCGCGAGGAAGCGCCTCGGCGGCGGCGGCGGCGGCGCTGCCGGGCTGGGTGTCTGGTGCCCGCAGCGCTTCTCTGGGACGCGCTTGGGGGCTCCCCACAGGAGGAACGGAAGCTCCGGAGCCGGGAGGGAGCGAGGCAGAGCGCGTTTATAAGAACCGTTTAGATGCGCAGCTGCAGCCTCCTCTATCGAGAAGCCCTCTAAAAGCGAAAGCAAACTTGCAGCTTCCTTAAAAAATCCATCAGCGTAACTAAAAACCTCCCTGTTGACAGGGAGCGCACAACAGGCAAGCTCCAGGGATATGCCGAGTCCCGACACACCTCAGTTCGTGGCCGGATTGCTGCTTGCCGGCTCCAAAGCCAGGAGAATGAAGGCCCTGCAGGGTCTCTGACCACCGCTCCTCAGCCTCACAGTGAGGCTGCCCGCTTTAAATTGGTCACTAAAAGTCGGCTTGGAAGCAAATGTAACAATAAAGCTTTATTTATTTATTTATTTAAATTTCCATTAAGAATTTTGTCTGTGTTCTCACTTGCCACAGCTGGGAGCAGCCTTGTGGGGCTTGTGGCGATACTGGCCATGCTGGGAAGCCTGTCTGGAATTACTGCAAATACTTATTTGCGCGTGGGGCCTCGCTGTGGGAAGGCAATCCCGGCTGACACAGAGGTCGGCGCGGTGCTTGTGGGCTGCTCCTTCCGTTTCCCGTCTGCCAAATCCGCAGAGTCTGAGCAATAAAGTGTCTCCAGCCTTATGTCATCAGTCCTAACGCGCAGAGCTGGGCCGGGCTGCACAGAGGGGACATGCGCTGGGAAGGACACCCAGACATCCCTCCTCCAGTGCCTGAAGTCCATCAGCTGCTACTCTTATCCTTTGCTTTTTTCCACTGCTCCTCTTGCTGAATGAGACAAACATGCAGAAGAAGGAATCTTCCCTTCTCTTGCAATGGAAAATGGAAGTAATCAAATTTCTGTGGATATCACTGCATCAACAGTTTTGGGCCCCCTCACTTTCCCCACTTGTTTATCCACTTTTGCTATAAATGCTGAGTTTACTCACCATACAGGTCAGTAAAATGTTACATGATATAACTGCAATAAATTTTATCTTTGTGAGCCATAAAATGATACAATGAGTTATATGTAATGGTTTCCAAAGAAAAGGTTTGTAAATGTAAATATTTAACCTTGCTAGTTCTGTAAGATGCTACCTAATTCTTTTCCTCACTGTAGAGCCAAGTTCAGCCTTCTGTAAAGTCTGGGAAGGAAGGTGTCTTTAGGACTTCTGCAGAAGTTTTACACATATAACTCTTAAGGAGAAACTGAAGCTATAGATTTACTTTCTAGGCTTCAGATCAAGAAAGTCTTATCCATACTGCAGGCAATGAAAGACTTCAAAAATATGCAGTATCTTGTTAGTCTGGGGAATGCTTAGGATGTGAATGCTTATACTAAGAAGTTCAGTTTGTGTGCCTTTCCAAGAGTCTCCATTCACATTACACAGATCTTAGTTGCTGTAAAGTATGTATTATGTATAAAATTACAAGTCCACAATGCATGAATGATACACAAAGTTGAACATCAGTGTGTCAATTGATCTATACCGTTTTGTTGCTCATTTTACTACAACATTTGTGCTCCAGCAGAACTAACCAGACAGTTTAACTATGTGATCTCCATGACTTTGGAGTCATGCTAAGTAAATATTAGTTATATTCAAATGCTCTGGATGCACCTATATACATAAATTACAGCTGGTGTTAACTCCATTTTAGGACCTCATTGTGCTTCATAGAAACCTGGATCTTCATAGGTGCCCTTTTTATTCTCTGCGAAGAAGAGATAAATCCTTGGGTTTATCCCTTCCTGAATGATAGACTTGGACAGAACCTCTCTTAGCCGATGATATCTTAATTTGCTAGGACATTCTATTCTATTCTATTCTATTCTATTCTATTCTATTCTATTCTATTCTATTCTATTCTATTCCATTCCATTCCATTCCATTCCATTCCATTCCATTCCATTCCATTCCATTCCATTCTACAATAACACTGGTACCATCCTAGGTAGTTAACAGCAACACTGTCTTACAAGAGATTTGTAATGATCTAACGGTAGAGCATTACAGACCCAACCTCAAGAGCTTGTCTGAATTCTGGAAATTCTAAAGCATGATCTGGAAATTTCTGCAATCAGGTTCTTCTTCCTTATCCATATCATATCACACAGTTATTTCTCAAAGTAGACCACCTTAAAATAACTCCTGAGTGAAAAGAGCAGAGTCTGGAGAAACTCTGCAAGCCTGTATATGTTCTAGCAGGTGACTGTGCAGGCTGAACAGTGGAAATCGGTGCTGCTGAGATAACTGCTTTATGGGTTAACATCATACAGGACGGTTTCCTGGTGCACTAATGCAGTCCAACTAAGATCTTTTTGTACCGGGAGAACAAACTGTTACTGCTGCCACATGGATGTTAAGGGAACTCTCGTTCTTCACTTGGTTTCTGCTTGATCTTTCAGTTCGCAAGAGGTCACTGTTCAGCACAGTCTCGTTTCAGAAACTTCAAGCGGATGAACAGCTTTCCCTGCTCCTGGTTCTCCAAACAGATATCAACCACAACAGCTTTCCTTTTCTTAGAGACCATTATAAGTATTAATGATAAGAAATAAGCAAGCCACATGTTACAATATAGAGCCATTTCAAGAAACAATTTATTAGATTCTATCTTTAACAGGTGCCACTTGCAAGACACCTTTCCTGACATTGATTATAATGTCAGTAATCATAATGAATTCCAAGCCAATGATAGCTCCTCTACTACGTGATCTTCTGCTGCTTCTTCTGCTCTTTTTTTTTGACAATTTCCTCATTCTTTTATATAATTTGATGGTTTCATTTTGGATCATCTGCTCTGCATCCTTTTCAGAAAGGATACTTGTGTTTTCCAAGTGAAGTATTGCTTCTATTAGACATGCAATGCCAAACTCCTAGAACTTAGAACTGGTTTATCAGTTCTAAAAAAAAAGGGGGTTTTGTACATTTGAGATTTATTCCTAGTGTTAGCATCCCTCCATTTGTTGCTTTAGAAGAGAGATTTTCTTAACACTTTAATTTTCTTGCTTGCTTGAAAACTCAATAGCCCTTTATGGCTATTTTCTACTGTGCAAGCATTTAACTGGACACCTTCCCTTCATGTCTGCTCAGCTGCCAATGGATCATCTGCAAAGTGGTCCTCTGCCAGTTTATCCTCACAGTCTTCTTGGAGTCCAACTGTGGAGATGCAGGAGCCTCTGAAGTTTATTTGCAGATACAGATCAATATCTCTGTGGACTAAAATACACAGTAGAAGGGTTATCTTTTACAGCTCAATAACTTTTTAACAATGTTTTATAATCTGTTTACAAGAGATTGTAAAACTTGCTTCTTTTTTTCTAGCAGATTCTGTCAGTGTGAAGAGCTCTTGTGATATACATCAGCTTAAGGAAACTGAGAACATAAAATGGGGCAAGTTATCAGTTTGGGGGCAGACTCATTAAAAGATTTCTGCAAGTTAGGAGCTACTACAAGTTAGAGCTTTCCAAGTGCCTGTTTCCCAGAAAGAAATTCAGAGCTCAATTAGCTGCCTTAAGGCACCTGCGTATGGAAGAGGGAATCATCAGGAACTACCCTGTGTAAAATGCTGTGTACAGGTGGGGGACTTGTAAGGCTTCTTCGAGCTGGGATGGTAATTTTATATCTGCAGTTGAAAACTGTCTCGTTAGGATAAGAGAAAAGACACGATCTAAAACTTTTCTCTGTGAGTACCAGTAGGAGAGGAGAGTCAAGTCTTTTAAGAACGGTGAGAAAAAATCCCTCTCTGTTACGTATTAGCTAGGTGCTTTTCCAGGAAATGTCCCATTTATGTTTAATTTTTCTCATCAGCTAGAGGGCATTTCATACCACTGTCACTTAACAACATGAAGAATTGCAGAGTATCTTTGGAGTATAACAGTAGGACTTTTGTTGCTTGCCCATTTCGATCTCTTAACCTTGTTTCAAAGTCCCTCTCTCTTTTTTTTTTCCTTTCTGTTCATGGTTCCCCATTTTGCAAACTTTACTGAGAGAGCAAATACAATAAGAAGTGTGTAATTAGCTTATATGCTTTGCTCCTAGACAGAAGAGCAATACTTACTGCTGCAGTGATAAGTACAGCAGATTTAGAGAAAACAGCTAAGAGGAGAAGAATGAAGTCTAGTGTTCTCAGATTCCTCCTCCCAAGGCCTCTTGTACATCCACCACTTTGTTAATTGATTAAAACAAACAAAAACAACAAAAAAAATCAAAACAAGACTAGTCACATGTATGGTAATCTTAAAATTCTGGTTTCTTGAAGTCTATTTTCTACCTCCTTCACCAGAAGAGCAGTTAATACCTTTCTATTGGGATAGCTTATGGAAAGTGGAAGACTGAAGTCTGAATCTGAAGACCCTTCAGTAAAAAAAGACTGAACATGGGTGTCCCAGTGTGTACACCAATCCCTCTGCTGCTGTATGAAAAGAAGATTGTATAAAATGCAGGTATATTTAAAAGGGATAAAAAGGCAACTGTGCCATGCTCCTGTGAGGAGCTGATGCTTTCCCTGTGTACTAGGCTCGCTCCAAGCTCTCTCTGTGCTGGCTCGTGTTCTGGGACTGAGGGAGTGAAGAGGTAGTGGATCCTGAAGCGGGCGCAGGTCAGCGAGTCTGTGAGTCTGCAGGTGTTTCCACCTACATGCCTGACTGTGTCCATTGTCCAGTTCCTAGGAAGGTACATAGTGACGACTGTCCTTGATGTAAATTTTCATACTACCAAGGTTAATATTTTCTTGAAACTCTGACATGAGATGCTGACTTTGAGAGGGCTTTGGCATCACTCATGGCTCATTTCATGCAACCGTAGAGAAGAACTTCATATAATTCCTTTCTTAATGAAAACTTTGCTTTAAAGCTGGCTATGTTTATGATTATGGTTGGACTCAATGATCTTGAAGGTCTTTTCCAGGCATTATGATTCTATGATTCTGTGATTCTATGTTTGTTTCTCCCTTTCTCCATTACTCCCTTTCCCCATTGCAAACTTCACGGTTTCTGTGGTATTCCCAAAAACGCTTATCTGCCCTAAGATAATAACTGTGACAACATTGTCACAACAGTTTCTCCTCACTCAGCGTCTGCAGCAGTTAGGTCTCCTCTGACCTTCACGAAGATGAGCTAGCGCTTTTTTTTCTCATTTTGCAAACAGAAGGTGAAGAGGTCAAGGTGCTGGGCAAAGCTGGTGAAAAGGAATGGGCAAACAGTTTGAAACCAACCTTGAGTAAAGGTTTGTACACCAGACAGGCTGTCCCGGTACCTGGAAAAGAGGTGTCCTGATGAGCGTGTGTGACTCGACTGCTCACACATACTGGGAACTCAGGAAGTCCCAAGGATGCAGGAACGGCCCCTGCTCTGTTGTCTCTCCATTTCGATAGCTGGAGCTAGTTCCAGAGTCACTGTTTTTCAGGTTACAACCCTCCGTTGTGTAAATCTATGTTTACTAAGAGACACAGGGTGATAAGTACCCAGCTAGTAACTGTGTTATTTTGGTGCTGCTTTGGTCTGTAGAAAAAGTTCTTCATAAATTATATTGGGTCACAGTCTCACCCACTGGTGAGATTAGCATCTTTTCTAACTTGATTTACAAGCCAAAACTTAACAGATCTCTCCTAAAGTCTAATAAGTTGCTTAAAGAATCAATAGCACACAATCCACGGTTTCTTGTATGGGAGCTTGTGAGATATGCAGCTGAGTAGGCGTGTGAGAGAAAAACCATCTACAGCCAAGACTGCATGAGGAAAGTAATTTCCTTGCCTGCCCTCTGAGATCTGTTCAGTTCATCTCTTTGAGGTGGACTCCATCGCGCTCTGGCTTCTCCACAAAGCTCGTGCTTTTATGGTACTTATTTTTGAGGGAAGAGCTGCACTCAGTGCACTCAGTGATAAGTGATCATAAAAGGGCCTTTACTGCCAGACCTATATCTTTTATGTGGCTCTAATCTTTTAAAAGAAGTCTCATAGATTGTTATTGTAATCTTATGGATTAAATTTAATCATAGTCATACATTAGAGAGTCACCAAAGCTGACAAACTCTGAGACCATCTCTCTGAATATTTATTTTCAACCTCACAAGAATTAAAGTTCCCAACATTTCTGATATTTTAAAGACTAAGAACTTCCCTATATTTCTGTATGTTTTGTGCATTATGGCAGTGACTATGTTACTGTTTTGAGTGACATTGCAGACTGTGATACATTATTTGTACTCTGACCTTTCAGAATAAATGATGTTATTTATAGCCTGACATTTTATTTGAGCGTTTCATTTTTTCCCTTCCTTTACATTTAGAAAAAAAAAAAAAAGGGAATATCCTCTTTAACACGCAGCAGTATGAGGCCACAAATGCAATAGGGAAGATTCCGGGCAGTGCTTGTTTTACGCAATATCTGGTTAAATTCATAGTCACTCATCTAATTTTGGAAAGGTCTTGTGGGATATTAGCTACACAGCAGTATATATACCAAAACTAGATGAATGAAATCTGAAATTTGAAAATATAATAGTAAGTTTTCACTACTGAAAATATAGATACAAAAGCTCATAAAAATCCTCAGTGGAGGAGCAATTTGATGGCAGAATAACAATCTTAGACTGTCCAGAATTTCCCTTCACAAAGGAAGTTTGGAGAAAAATGCATGTAACCTTAGACCTTTAGATTAGAAGAAAAAAAAGGTCCGAAAAAAGCCCAAAGAAGTTTGGGAAGGCTGTTTTGTTTTGTTTTCTCCATTCCTTTTTTTTTTTTTTTTTTTTAAATCCTATAGCCTGATTCCAAAAACTGGGAACTTGTGGAAAATTAAAAGAAATGTTGAATGTTGAAAAGAATTATTTTCTCGCCAAATGCCCATCGCAGTTCCGTTCAGAGTTCCCACTGTTTCTGCAGCCCTTCTCTCCCTCAGGGCGCTCTGTGACACTGTTCAAAGATTCTTCTCCAAACTTCCGCGACGAGGCAAATATACTTCCAACATACTGTAAGCCAAGCCTTTCAGGGCCGAGCAAACGGATGCCACTCGTCCTGCTCCGATCAAACACGCTTTGGCTGAGGGGAAGGGCTAATGGCCTTGAATGGCCCTGCTGTTACCTTGTTTCCTGGTTGTGCCTAGGAGCTCATGGATTCCCTGGCAAGTGCTGAAGTTTGTTCCTGCATCCTCAGGAGCTGCGGACAAACCTGACAATGATCGGGAGGTAGGAAACGCTCTGACCACATGGCCAGCCCATTCAGGGTACCCACTATATTGGACAAAGTTAGGTGCCTGCAATTTAACTCTTACATTGCTGTGGCTAGATGTCTTCACTCTCCATTTAGAGTAAACTTCAAATAGAAGGTACCTGTCACTCCTCTCTGTAGGAATCCTGGTTCTTGTCCACATTCCCTGGGCTGTTCAAGCATTTTACAGTCACTTCTAATAGTATAAAATCTGAAATATTCTTTGGGGCAAGACAGGAAGCTGAACTCCAGGATTTTCTACTTCTGGCAAGTCCTGCTTTTTCTGTCTTTGTGAATGAAGGTAAAACCTCTCTCCTGATGGTTGTTGCATTTTCTGGATCTAAGACCACTTGAACTGACAAGGAAACTGAGCACAGATCTTCTCTCAGATGGCCAAGTGTACTACTAAGCTAGTATATAAAATATATATAATATACATTCAAAATATAAAAAATATACATAATATAAAACAAGAGGATATAAAAAAGTGACATTGCCAGCTCTTGCTGATGGACTTTGCAAAGAAAGCAGCTATTGTTTTTTCCCTTTCTTGATACACGTGGTCCATGTTGGGTGTGCACTGTGATTACCGTCAAGGCTGGCCCTTCACACAGCTCCTGTTTACCAGTGGGGCTTAGAAGGGATTTGGAGACTGAATGCGAAGTCAGTTCCGTGTGTGTGCAGAACAGTGGTATTTGGATCTAGAGATTTTACAGATGAACAGTTGTGCTTTCATTTTGACTTCCTGGTTAAGTCCCTGCCTTTGAATTTCAGTGTTTAAACTGATATAAGTTGTATGTCGGATATCCGATGTTTAAACTAAGTTGTATGTCGGATACCCGAGATCTTTTTTTTTGTCTTTTTACCTCCTTTATTAACAGTTGAAAACATAAGCAAACATGTTTTGTGTGTGTGTGTGAATTTGCATAGCTGATGAATACACAATGAATATGCTTAATGGCGACTGTGCCAGAATACAGCAAGATATGGAAAATGCCCTTGGACACTAAGTCTCTGTGACCATGGCTAAAACAGCCTTTTTTTTATGAGCTGCTATTCCACCATATAATTAGAAGACATATCTTGAGATACATACTTCTCAGCAGTGCCACCTTACCAGTTTTGGGGGGATCCTTTCATTTATGTAAATCTTAAATGTAAACCTGCCATTTTTTTTATCTTCTAGTTTGGTTTTAAATTAACATTTACTGTGATGCAACTTGTCATTTCCTGTATACCTCTGAGCAGTGTTTGATCTCGTCTTCTTTACACTCTCCCATAAAGGTAGCTGAGGACACCAAGGAGATTCCTCCTCAGCCGTTTCTTCTTCAGGCTGCACACAGCTCTCAGCTGCTCGTGGTGTGTTGTGTGCTCCAAGCCTCAACCACCATGGTGGCCCTTCATCATCTCCAATATGTTGATTTTCAGCCCCATCCTCAGGAGCCCAACCGTGGACACAGAACGGTTGATGAAGTCTCACATGTGCTGAATGGAGAAGCACAGTCACTTCCCGTGACACAGTGGCCACACTGTTCCTAAAACAGCCCACCCTGTAGCTGGGCTTCTCTACCACCAAGTCGTACTGCTGACTCACATTCAAACAGCTGACTTGTGTTCTAGGCAACTAGTGCAGATATAAAATAAACATATACATTCTTGTGAAATACAGTGTTAGGGATGTCAGCTTGTCTCTTTTCTCACCTCTTTCCGCTCTTGTACTAATGAGCATCCATACCTATTCTGTATAGGCAGAAAATATCTATTATTTCTGTTCTTTCAAAAAAATCCCACAACCTGAAGTAAATCCCATATGCAATTGCAAAGATCTTCTAGAATACTGCTCATTTGAAATGGCGTGCCATGAGACAGTATTTCATATGATTTTTCTGCTTTCTCAAAAACATTACAAGAAATTGTATCTTCCATGTTCCATTGTTTAGAACTTTGAGCTTACAAATCACAGAATCACAGGACGGTCGAGGTTGGAAGGGATGTCTGGAGATCACCTAGGTCAACCCCACAGCTCAGGCAGCATCATCTGCAGTGTTTTTTCAAGGATCGTGTCCTAATGGCTTTTGAATATTTTCAAGGAAGGAGACTCCACAATGTCTCTGGGCTCTGTTCTGGCTTCCAGTGCTCAACTGCCTTCACAGTAAAGTTTTTGGTCATGTTCAGAGAGAACTTTTTGTGTTTCAGTTTGCACAAAATTTGCTTTATTTATGTTAGTATCATTCTTTAACTACCTTTATTCTTAACTGTCTGCTTTCATAAAGACTTAGGGAAACTGGAACTTTAAAGTGTTTTAAAGCAATTTTTTACCAATAAATTTGATTTTCGTAACTATTTTAGTAGTCTAGAAAAGATGTAAAGACTTATGAACAATCCAATATTGCCTGATTTGCCTATCAGGAAGTTGAGGACTGAATTTGCTGTACAGTATTTGTCTATTTTCATAAAGTCCTTGAGCTCAGTAGTTGACCTCTGCTCTGTGGTGTCAGAAAAATGGTTAGAATTGAATAATATGGTTGCTACACCTTCAGTGTGTGTTGTGTTTTTTAAAAAAATTAAAACTGTACAGGACTGTGCTTATACCATGGATAGATATTTGTCTTTCAAATTCTTTGTAAGGACACGGATGGCTCATTTCTCCCCCTCTCTTTGAAAAGAGAGCAGGACACACAGTATGTATCAAGTCTGCCCATGGAAAGGGCTCTGCAAATTGTGTTAGTTGCTGTGTCTTAAATTGTTCTCAAGAAGTTAGTCATCCCATTCCTTCTGCCACAAAGTAATGTCAGGTTCTATGCCATTTCTGAAGGAAATATAACTACTTCTTCCAATAACTAGTTCTGCGAATTGCCCACCATAGTACTGCACAACGGTAAAGAAATTTTCTCCTATCCTATCCTATCCTATCCTATCCTATCCTATCCTATCCTATCCTATCCTATCCTATCCTATCCTATCCTATCCCACCCTACCCTATCCTGTCCTGTCCTGTCCTGTCCACTCCCCTCGTGTGCCTAGCTATTGCCTGTTTGTATGCATGAGCAGGTGAAAAAACAGAACTTTACCTCTTGTGCCAGACAGTCACAGTCCAGGACTCACAGCTGGTAAGGAAAACCCAGCACTTCCAACCCATATATCCCTAGCAAGCACATTAACTGTTGAACTTCAGGCTTTTTGCTGGGAGACACAGCAATGATACGGCATGGCCAGGAGTGAGGGCAGGCAGGTAGGAGATGAATTCCTGGTTTCTTCTTTCTATACTTTATCTATATATCATGCTGAAGAAAACCTGCGTTTTGCATTGAAGGTCTGCAGTGCCTGGCTTTGGATCGTGCAGCAATTCTGCAATCAGCATCCCCGGAGCAGTGGCAGGATGAACGGTCTGTGTCCCTCTGCTTGAGGATGAGTTTGGTGCTTGCTGTGAGTAGAGTAACCTTAGGCAGGACATGAGAGGAGGCAATGCCAAACAGGAGGAAACCACATTTTATAAAAAAGCTGTGATCTCTCAAAATTGTCAGTACATGGTAGGGATGTTCTGAGGCAATCTCTGTATAAGGCTCTTTAGGAATTTCTATATTTATTTGAGTTTTCTTTTTTAGATTTCAAAAGAATGAAATTGTATAAGCTGGTCGCTTCCTAGGTGAGTCAATATTTTTACTGTACATAATAGTGATGGACATTTCAGCCTGCTAATACATGATACTAAAGGGCAAAGTGAGTTAGATTCCATTACTTAAACTCCAGGAATATTTTTTCTCAAACTGACATGAAAAAAATATGATTAGAGTGTGATTTTGGAATCACGAGGGTTTTGTTTTAGGACTGCTTAAACTGTACTTTTAAAAACCTGACGTTTCAAAACCCTAGATAGGAGGAGGATTAAATTTACTTTTGTGCTTACATTTCCTTATTAAAGGGTCATAAAATGGAATTTCACTTAACACATTTAACTTATTTCAAAACTTACTTGAGAACTTTAATCAGTAGTTTATAAATTAGGTGAACATTATCTCTGTACACTGCTGTTTTATTAAACGCTTATGAACTTCCTTGTAAAATCCTCAGTGAGATCTTTGTCTTCAGGAACTGTAACTTCATATTATTTCTGGTGTAAAACTCTTCAGAATAAAATAATAAAAATAATAGAATAAAAAGCATGCCTCTTATACCCCTCTTTGGTCAGCCAATGTCTATTTTGGCTTTATCATTTTTTAGTTTTTGAAAACACTAACTTTTTTAATGTACATATCTACATATGTGAGAATGTGGATATGGAGACAAACTTGAATTCAGTAGAGCTCAAAAAAAAATTAAGGAAGATACTGCAAGGGCCAGCTTGAGCATTTATTATTTATTATGCTGTCCATATAATGAGAGACCATTCATACCTCTCCCCATTCCATCTAAGGGAAGATTATATGATATATCCCTGGGATGGAAAATTTGTGCTAGCCATTCCAGGGAACGTGGAGGTGTGCAGGAGTGGCACTTCTCAGGTAGTTGCTTTTCCAGTGGTGCAACAGACCTGGGAGAAGTCCAGCTTCTTGAATTCCTATATACAGGCGTGGAGAGCACTTCTTAAGAGTCCTTATGCTCCTTGAACTTCTCTTTGAAATCCTCTGATGTACTCTTTTTCTTAAACTTCTCCTTTAGGAAAGCCACTAGGCTGAATGTAATTCCAACACTTGAGGCCTTCCTGGGTTCCTTGTGCTCCCTGCTCTTTTTCAGTTTATATGAACAAATCTTTCTCTCTTGGAAATCCTGAGATGCCACTGTGCCTCTTGTTACAATTTCTTACAGTAACAGGCTGTTGATCACTCTCCCTAGGGGATGAGTTGAGTATACAGGTACACATCCAGCTTGCGGGGAGGGTACCTCAGCAGCTAGAACCAGTGCATCAAGAACAAAGCCACGTGGCAGCTCTGCTGGGGGCTGCCCTGGCCCGGACACGTTGACCACCACCTGTCCCATCCCCATCCCCGTCCCCACTGCATTGCCTGCTGCTGGGGCTGCCCCCAGCGGCCCCAATCTCTTGCAGGTGGTGGGAAGGGCCCTGTGGCCCTGCTGGCCACCATGGGGAGGCCCTGTCAGCGTCGCAGGGCACCGTGACGCTCGTCTTGAGTGATGTCATGACATCCTGGCTGGCACAGCAGGAGGGTGAACCTTTCCCAGAAGCTGAACAGGGTCAATATGAATGAGACGGTTGAACTCCACTTAGTTCAGCCTGAGAGGTGAAACAACAGCCTCCCAATTGAGGGCCAGCCCTCAGTCGGCTTCCTATCTTAGAAAGATAGCGCTTTACCTTCTTATCTTACTTTAATTTTGGCCTGTTTACTTCCTTATAGACACATTACTGAAGAATTCCCCGCATGAATTTCTGCATTTCCAAGCTCATGGTTTGTTGTCCTGAAAACAACATGGCCTTCCCTGGTGCTAGGTTGAGGGGCTGCGTTTGCTCAAGGAGTCTGCTCTTTTTTAACAGGGCCGAGAGCTTGACGTGTGCTGCTGGTGGTGGCATTTTCTGCCTCTTATTGTCCATCAAAACAGCTATGAGGCTCACAGAATTTTCCATGGATATTAAAAAGTCCAAATAAATAAACAGACCAGGAAAGCAACAGATGTATTTTTCCCAAGCAGTACTTAGGAAGGAGTCCAGTTCCTAGTTCCTGTGCTTCATATGGCACCAGGCTGCCTAATAAACCACCTCACAATTCAGATGCCTGATACTGAGTAGGCAAAAAATTCTCCCTTTTTTCATAACTGCAGTGCATAGCAGAGATGACAAATGACAAAAGTAATTGGGGGATTAGAAGAGAGATTGTGACTCATGGTATTTGCATTTAGCTGCTTTTCAGAATTCAAGCTGTTTCCTTATGTAACATGAAAAAACAGGTGAAAAAAGAAGTAATTTTTTATGCTGACTAGCTGAATTTCTTGTAAAAGGTGCTACAGTCCAAATTTGGAAATACGGAACAATGTTACATGACATGGTTTCTGTACTAACCACTACTGTGTATTGAGGAAGTTTGCATTGCAAGGGAAAATTCAAAGGAAATTTAATGTTTCAGGAATACGTAGTTTGCTATTTTAGGTAAAAACAGCACTCAACTTGGCAAAAAAATCATGAGTTTTAGTTTTTATTTGGATTTGAAAGTTATTTTGTGTCATTTCCTTCACTTTTAGAAGACTTTTTATTTGTAATTAATAATTATGATGTTTGATCAACGAATGTCTGTCTTAATTCACTCTTTACTTCTAGTTCAGAGAGCTGATTCATGGTCTCTGCATTGATTCATTTTTCCTTTTGTTGGGGTAAGATTTTTATGGCTTGGAGTGCAGAAGTATGAGTTTTATATACAATGAAACTTATGAAATAGGCTGTCAGCAAATGCAGTGCTCTGTTTTCTCAGCCCCATAACTATTTGTTTCCAAGCCTGTACTAATGAGAGTGTCTGTGGACTGTGTGTTTCATAGGCAGAAGATATCTGTTTTCTATTCATTTAGCATCAGCTCCACAGAGCAGCCATGGTTTTGTTTCAAGTCTGAAGACTTTCAGAAATTCACCTTGTTAGTGAGCTCTCTCAATTTTCTTTCCAAATCTGGCCCTCTCTACCCCTGCACAAACTTTCTGGACTCTCCAGCACTGGTCCCATACCCACACATTTTTTTCTCTGGCACATTTGCTTCTTTCAGCCACCGCCTTCCTTGTATTATCTCTTTGGCATTAAACTTAGGGCAGTGTCTCACAACTCCTGGATTCTTTGCTTCAGGTCAAGTCTAGAAAATATTATAGAATAAAAGGAGTGATTTTTGTGAATTTTTATTGGTTGGTTTGATCTTTACAGCTGAATGCAGCCTGCTAATACAGGTGCTGACGTCCCTTCCTAGATGGATTTCATTTAAATAATAATCTTTTAAAGGCTGTTTCAGTTGATACCTTTGGCATTTTGCACAGCTGACCCAACAAATTATGAATATTTTGCTACTTGGAAATTACACTTAAAAAGAGGTAACATTTCTGGTCAGGGAGGCATTTTATCTTATGCTGTCAGCTGTTTTGATTTCATTAGGATTTGGGGAAATTCTAACTTCGCAGATTTTTATAGATTAAAATCTGATGTAGTAATACGTAGCTTAGTGTATATATGCTAATATATAGATTGCTATATATAGTGTATATAGTAGCTTTTTGTGTGCTGGTCATTCACAGTAATTCATTACTGAAACATATAATCCTTTTTTTTTTGCCTTTTTGCCTTTTTTGCCCTTTTTTTTTTTTTTTTTTTTGCTTTTAAGGAGAATCTTTTTAGTTCCTGTACTTCAGATACTCTGCTTTTAAGGAGAATCCTTTTTTTGTATTGACAAATGATGAAATTCTTATGTGATCCGTCATGGAGAACAAGGCCTTCCTAACAGAAAGCCTGGCATTTGTTGACCAGCCAAAAGAGCTGTCTAGTACACTAGGTCCTTGTGTTCAGTGGCAGTCATGGGCTGTGATGGACTGGGTGGAGAGTAGAGTCTGTATGGGATTGTTTCTATCTGGAGGCAGCTGTTCCATGTAATTCTTTTGTATTTTTTTATTCCCTTGTGAATAGGATTTTGTGTGTGCTCTCAATAATAGACTCACGCTGCTGTACCCAAGTTGAGACTCCTGCTGCATGTGGGAATTGTTCAGATAAATCTGAAACCATCAAAGGCTGTGGCCTTGGTGAAGACATTTGTTTACTCGAATTCCCTAAAGTATACTTGTTCAGTGGTACAAAAGTCTAAAACTAGGAAATGGGAGTGAAATGATTCCTTAGAGACTAGATCCACTTGGTTCGTCTTCTGTAAACTGTGACATTAGCCCAGAATTAGGTTAACTGCCGAGAGAAGGATTTCAGTATGGGGTTGCTCTCATACAGCAACACATCCCAGGATGCCCTATAATCCCCACTCTTTTCTTGCAAGACTTTCTCAGGAAATCTGTAGCTCTGCCATGTCAGAGTGAATGATGAAGCTCCTTCTCCCTTCCCTAGAAACAGTAGCCCACCAGTGAGACATTCTGTCTCCTTGACCCTCTTCCCTGGAGAAATCTACCAGTTTTAGCATCATGTGCTGGGAACTGTCTGCAAAGCTGTAAGAAAGAATGGAACAAGGGGTGAACCTGCAAGTTAGATGCTGTTCACCTGAATTTCAGGGCAAAACTTGGTGCTAAGCAGATAGTCTCAGAATAGTCACAGGCCTGAGAACAGCAAGCAGAAACTGCATACACCAAGAGGTCTGTATGTAGAATTAGTGCTGAGCAAATCTGTTTTTTTGTTCTCATCAGTAATGTTGGTCATCTCTGGGGCTTCAGATTTGGGCTGTTTGCTTGGCACTTTCATCCATCGGCAATTCTTGCCTAGAAACTCCGGCACCTGCACTGAGTTTGGGAAAGAGTGCATGAAATCCTGCCTGCCAGAGGTATATTCATCTATTCCACTCTTGCTCTGTAGAAGAGCACCTCCTGAGACTAGAATGAAGTTCATTTAATAGCTAAGATTTAAGTGTGCATGTGCTATGAAAACCTGAGCATCAAGTTACGGGCCTGTCTGTTAGGATCCTCAATGTACACTTAAAACATAGGTCAGTAACCAAAGATCTGTGAAATCAAGAGAGAACAAACAGAAAACTGAAAATTTGCAGCCATTGAGTATGGGTGCAGATAGACGTCATTTTTTAAGCATTGCACTGTTTTATTAAAGAAAGGCTGACTGACCAATGGGAAAACCATGTTCCTAGGAAAAAACAGTTCCAGTTGCCTTTTGATACGGGCTGCAACAGTTTGATTGTGGTAGGGGTATTCGGAGGCTATTTACAGTTCACACATGACAGTGTTCATAAGTATTTGCTTTGACTAGCACTAAAAGGCCAACAGCATCCTGGCTTGCATCAGGAACAGAGCAGCCAGCAGGACTAGGGAAGTGATTGTCCCCCTGTACTCGGCACTGGTGAGGCTGTACCTCAAATACTGGGTTCAGTTTAGGGCCCCTCACTACAAGAAAGACATTGAGGTGCTGGAGCGTGTCCAAGGAGGGGCAACGAAGCTGGTGAAGGGGCTGGAGCACAGACCTTATGAGGAGCGACTGAGGGAGCTGCAGTAATTTGGTCTACACAAGAGAAGGTTCAGGGGAGACCTTATCACTCTCTACAACTACCTGAAAAGACTTTGGAGTGAGGCAGGGGTTGGTCTCTTCTCCAGAGTAACTACTGATAGGACAAGAGGAAACGGCCTCAACTTGTGCCAGTTACAGGTTAGATATTAGGGAAAATTTCTATACAGCCGCCCAGGGAAGTGGTGGAGTCACTGTCCCTGGCAGTGTTCAAGAAATGTGTTGCTGAGACACTTAGGGACATGGTTTAGCAAGCATGGTGGTGATGGGTTTACAGTTGGACTCGATGATCTTGAAGGTCTCTTCCAACCATAATGATTTTATGATTCTATGAAAAGGAGACAACTATTTTTCAGAGCAAGTGTGAAGGTCCTGCCAGGTTTTACTGTTTCCAGACCTACGTGACTTCTCAGCATGAGCTTGGAAGTTGGTGTTTTCCATTTTATTGCTTTGTGGTCTCCTTGCTTTTGTTTTGGGCACTTCAGATTTATTTTGGATCTAGGTGTTTGTTGTCATCTTGATAGTTCTGGGAAACTGAGTAGTTTTATACTTTGGATGTTTACAGTGTAACAAGATTGATCTACGTGTGCAGCTGTGTTTTACTGGAACTCAGATATGGATCATAAATCCTCATACCGGTTATTACTACTCGTTCTACCCTAACAATCACATCCACAGTTACCTTTCAAAAATGACGTTAAACATTATGTGCAAACTAATCAGGTTGTTTATCTTCTTGCATTTCTGTGGAATCTCTCTCAGAAGGTTGAACTTATTCACCACAACCGTCACCATTTGCTTACGCAAATTTTAAATCAGAAAACCAGAATTCATACTTCCGAGTTAAGTGTTTGTTCTCTGTCTCTCACTATGGCAGTGTCTGTTTGTGATACAACACAATCTTTCTGTTGTTAGTGATAAACACATGAACAGGTTAAGTGTTTGATCTGCATGCTTCTGATTATTAACCCTGATAGAACCAAGAAATATCCAAAAATTACAGCTGATTGGTAATGTTTTACATACAGTATAACAGAAACATGAAAAGAATATCAAACTCTTGGATCTTCAAACATGTAACTGCGGATGCCCACCTTATCTTGCATGTTTTTGGATTGAATTCAGAATGAATAGGCAATGAAAATTGGACCAAAAATTTGCATTAGGTATGAGGGAAACCTTTTTCATTGTGAGGGTTGTCACCTACTGGAACAGATTGCCTGGAGAGGTAGAGGAATCTCCATTCTTGAAGATATTCCAAACTCTCTACAGAGATGGGAGTTTCTGTACTTCTGTACTTCTTACAAATAGAAGTAACCTTTGGATAACCCAGGTTAGACTGTTCCAGTAATTTGGACCTTTTTTGGCACTTTTATATTGGATTAAAGTTCAGATGTGTTTTCCCTGTGAACTAGCTTCTCCCAGTGTTCTACAAAGTCCTATGGGCACAGTCCTCTCTGCAAAGCACCTACAATCATTTGTCAAGAGAATGGGCTCTGGCCATCCCACTGTCAGCCTTTTGAAAACAAGCAGCCAGAGGAACAGGTGCTATTTTCTATATTAGTTTAGAGATAGTGCACTTGTCTCATGCTTATGCTATTACAATTGCATTCCCTTCATGAACAGCAGAAGACTGCCTCTCTATCAGGTGACGGGGTTGCATGCTTGTGAGTGGGCACCCTCCATGCCAACTGTTAAACTTCGGCAAGTCTGCAAAAAAAGCAAAAAATTGACAGAGTCAGAAAGAACCAGAAAAAAGCTTTTGACCTCCTGACCTCCTGAGGGCACTTCAGCAGAAAGGGTGTTCCCGGTCTTTGGTTCTTAGTCCCACAACTGCCTATCGCTTTATGTTAAATCAGCTTTAGGAAAAAAAAAAAAGCAAGGTAGTCATTCCCTGTAAGTGCATTCTTTCAGAGAGCAGGTGTACGTGCTAAAGGTGAACCGTATTCCAAAGAACCGTGATGACCAGGAGTACTCATGTGATGCCTAGGCAGTCATTGTCTATCTATTCAGTAATGACGATAATGTCTGTATTTGCCTTTCATTAGTGGGTCAAGTTCTATTTAAAAATAGAGCTTTCCTCTCCTCTACCTCTTTACAGGAAACATTCACATTTCATTCTGAAATGAAACAACTCTTTTTATCAGAAATTTTCCTCTCCTGACTAAAATTTAATTCTGACAACTATTTGTATGTTCTGATAACAATGTTGTTTATTAGTTTAGAAATTTCTCAATCTGTTTATCCAGCCCTGCTCCTTACACTCTGTTGCTTTTGATGAGAGAAGCACCGCTCCCTTCCCATCCCTGTATTTCTGACAAGGATCGTGGAAGGGTTTTGTGTTGACAAATGCTAAAGGATTGCCAAAGCAAGCCTGTGTCAGTTCACAGAATCACAGAAAGGTTGGGGTTGGAAGGGACCTCTAGAGATCATCTAGTCCAACCCCCTTGTTCCAGCAGGGACACCCAGAGCACGTGGCACAGGGTGGCATCCAGGCGGGTTTTGAAGATCTCCAGAGAAGGAGACTCCACAACCTCTCTGGGCAGCCTGTTCCAGGGCTTGGTCACCCTCACAGGAAAGAAGTTCTTCCACATATGGAGATGGAACTTCCTGTGTTTCAACTTGTACCCATTACCCCTTGTGCTGTCACTGGCCCTCACCAAGAAGATTTTAGTCCCATCCTCTGTGTATTCCCCCTCAGGTATTTATACATATTGATCAGATCCCCTCTCAATCTTCTCTTCTCCAGGATAAACAGGCCTAGCCCATATAATGTTTCATCATACAATAGATACTCTGGTCCCTTAATCATCTTTGTTGCCCTGCGCTGGACCCTCTCTAGAAGCTCAATGTCCTTCTTGTACTGGGGAGCCCAGAACTGCACACAATACTCCAGGTATGGCCTCACTGGAGCTGAGTAGAGGGGCAGGATCCCCTCCTCCGACCTGCTGGCAACGCTCCTCCTGATGCAGCCAGGATCCCACTGGCCTTGGCCACAAGGGCACACTGCTGCCTCATAGTTAACTTGTTGTCAACCAGGACTCCCACATCCTTTTCCACGGAGCTGCTTTCCAGCAGGGCAACTCCTATGAGGGTGAGATCAGCGTTAGGTATGTTTGATTTTTTTTTTTTTAAGAATCAACTTGTGTTAACCATTTTATGGAGTAAACTGCTGTCCAGTGTTATAATGCAAATGTAATCAGAGTACCATCTTATTAAATTCCTCTGAAATAAGGCATTGGTAGCTCTGTGCTGACACATTCCATTATCTCAACTTTTTGAGGATTATTCTCAGTAGAGATGAATGATAAACTTGTTGATCAGGATCTGCCTGGATCTGTACACGTTTCTCTGCATGTGGAACGTCGGGGTGGGCAGGAGTGACACTTCTCAGGTGGCTTCTTTCCCCGTGGTGCAACAAAGACTCGGGCTAAGTCCAGCTTCTTGAATTCTTATATATAGGTGTGGACAGCACTTCTGAGAGTCCTTATGCACCTTGAACCTCTCTTTGAACTCATCTTCTTGATTATTTTTTTAAAAACTTCTTTTTTTATGAAAGTCCATGGCTGAATGTGATTCCAACACCTGAGGCCTTCCTGGGTCTCTTGTGTCCACTGCTCCTTTTCCGACGCAGTTTATATAGGGGCTGAAAATACGTGACTGTCTAGCACTAGAAGTGTCCTTCTGGATAGATTTCTTATAAAAAGTTAGGCCTCTGAATGTTGTTTCAATTAATGTTTTGAAATGAGAAGGTATATTTTGCTATCTTGTTAAGCATTTTGTGATTATATTTGAAAAGGAATAGCATTTTCATTCAGGAAAATATTTCTTATAAAGCTTCACTGTTTGCTCTTGATTTCATTTTTCCTGCTTCCTCCAGAGAATTATTCTGTTTGTGTAGGTATAGAATCTGTGAATATAAAAATACTTTATCATTCATTTGTGCTAAATTCTTTGCTTTTTGCGCATTTTATATTGAAATAAAATTAATTAAAATCCAGACATGAACTTTGGAGCAGCAACTTAAATGTGAAACTTTCCCTTCTGGGATGAAACAGTGGCTGTCCTGCAGTCTGTGAGTTTATAGCATGGCAGTTAATATACAGGAGGCGACACCTAGTTGGTTGAGGAGTCCGCGTTCCTCATTGTCTGAAGAAAAGTGGCTGAACTGCTCTGTAACTATGTAAGAAATAGACAGCAAACTTGAAAACAGCCATGTTTTTAAAGTTAGCTCAGATTAGGTTAGTGGGTCAGAGGGGTTGGTCTCCCAAGGTCTTTTTCTCGTTATTCCTGGAACTTACAGCGTTCAGGGGTCAAAGCTAATAAAAGGGTCAAAGCTGTCACAGACTGCACAGAACTGCAGTCGTAGGGGAACAGTTTCAGTTTTGAAAAATAAACTTTTTCTTTTTTTTTTTCTCTTTTCTTTTTTCTTTTTGTTTTCCCCCACACTTTAAACTGTTTTGTTTTGAGAAAGGTATGTCTTTTGTTCAGTTGAAATTCTAAAATTTAAGGGCAACATACAGATGTCTACCTAAGAATGAGCCAGCCCATGCTCCTTTTAGAAGTCAGGAGAGAGGGAGCAGATTTTTTCAGTGCTGTCTAATGTGCAGTTTGTCTCACCCTAAAGGAGACATTTAGAAATGCATATTTCAAATCATTTTGAGATCTCTGAAGCGTTACTGTGAGTAGTCCGAGTCAAAAAAAAAAAGAAACAAACAACAAACTAGTCCATTCTCTTTTAGTAAAGAGAACTCTATTAGTCTGGAAGAGCCTCAGCATTTTGGTGAGGAAACTCTCTGCCGAAAGAGTGATTGCTCTTAACACAGCAGCCACTTACTGCTTCCCTCCCAAAGCCTCATTGCACATCTGTAATTATGCAGGATAATTACAGATTCTGCATATGAGATTCTCATATCCTGCATATCAGCATGTTTTCCTTTCTCAGCTTTGTGATTGCCTTCTCAGAGAGATTCTGCCATGCAGCCTAACCCTGGCGGAGAGTGTCCTGCTGAGGGGTAAGAAATGTAATTCTCACTTAGGAGAATATGATGGCAAGTGCATATCCTCTTCATTATCTTCCCTCCATCTACCATCATCCTTCATTTGGAGCAACAGCATGGTGTCTGTCTCTGAGCAGGATCTTCTCTGTGATTCTGGGGGTTCAAATATGCTTTTTTTTAATGATCCTCCTCCTTTTTTTTTCATCTTTTATATGTGGGCAAATGTGTGTATGCTGAAAACTAGATTAGGATTCTTTTTAGCCTAATCTTCTATCATATTCACTTTTCACTTGGATCTTATTCTACAACTTTTAGGGGAAATTATGAATTGTTTGCACCTTGATCCATACTTTGGTATTAAAAATAATTAACTAGCTTTACAGTAAATTTTCATTATATGGGACTTCGGTATCAAGTCTGCAATTGAAGTCATGGGCAATTGTAAGTTCATGGCTTTTTATGTATTAAAACTAACCATGTCAATGCTGACTACTATAAATACCGTGTAAATGTATGCCACATAAAACTGTAAACAAAAATATGCCATGACTTCGTTTTACCTTTAAGGAGAAATTTTTCACTTAGAGTTGATCCAGGTCTTCAAAGGGGCAAAATGTGATATTTTGGTGTTTTCTGAATGCAGCAGGCAGAGTCATTGTCTTCTCAGAGGCATGGGGATTTCTGTCATATACTCATAGCGTCAGAGGTACCTGGACATTCTGTTCTTCCATGATCGGGCAGGGTGAACTGTACCCTTATTCCTTCTGAAAAAAAGTTTTACCAGTATTTGGCTTTTTGAAATATTCTGTGAGGTAGATGGGTACTTCTCTTTCAGCTTCTGCCTCGGGTAAACTGGAAATTCTTGGAGGGATTGCTCCATAACTGTTCATTTGCATACAGCTTCCCTGCTTATGGGGCAGAAAAACATAACCATGACCTCTACTTTGGGCCATGGAGGCCCTGCAGGAAGAAACATGACTGAGAGGTGCTGTCATGCATGTTAGGCTGGTGAAAGTGGAGTCGGGATGGTTTGCTTTTCTAGAGCTGTGATATATTGCAGTTTTTTTTTCTTTCTTTCTTTTTTTTCCTATCACTGTAGAGATTTCCAAATATTTCCCAAGTTGACTGAACTCTCCTAGCAGATCCCCACTGGCTCTACTGGGAGAAGGAAGGATTAGATCCAAACCATTTGGAACCTGTGCCATTTTTCTCATTTTGAAATGTTTGCTGAAGAGATCTGTGGGTTTATAAACAAGAGTATAGCAGAATGGGGAATAAATTGTCATGTGGTAGATGATAGCTCTACTTTAAAAACTTGGTGATAACACCTAATTTAGCATTATGGCCCTTAGTGCTAAAGCTAGATGGCTTTAGTCCAGCAATGGCAAGAGCAGATCAGTGCCTGATAACCCTGAAAAACAAATGCAGAGATTAAGGGATGGGATGAAGTCACACCTACCAATAAACAAAAGGAAATGACAACTCTGGGTAGTACCTGTAATCTCATGCCTTGCATGCCTAACTTCAGAGTGCCCATGAATACTTTTGTCTACTTATGATCAAAAAGAAGTGATAAGGAGTTTCCCACTTCTTCAGAATGATCCTAATTAGACCCCCTAACCAGAAATGAAAGAGCATGGGTTTGAGTCCAACTCAAACCATTGGACGCTCAGCTGGGAGGTGGAAATGATTCATTTTGGTTCCCAATGAAGACTAAGGGTTTTATCTGAAACAGTTAGTGCATAAAATATAAACATAATTTAGTAAAGAAGGTACAAAACCTCTCCAGTGAGTCCCTGATGGCTTGAAAAGTATTGCAGGATAATTGTTCATCTTATCAGGCTGAACAATTTACTGGCTCTGGCTAATAACTGAAAGTGGGTGGTACCGTCTCCAGCATCAACAAGAACATAACTAAATGAATGTCTGTCATGCTGACTCATTAAAAGAGACAGTAAAATAATACAGAGGGGCAACAACCGCTGGCGTTTAGTTATTGATTTTAGTCATCAGCCTCAGATCTTTGTGATAACAACATCCACCATTAACTGGCGTGACTGTTGTAAGGGATTGGCTTATCAATTAGTAAACAGTAACCAGCCCGGGGCTTGTCCCGATAAATGCTCTGGCCTTTCCTCCCGCTGAGTGTACAGGGGGCTCTCAGCCTTAGCCCAGGGTCCCATGTAAGGGACAGGAGGGAGATTTACGGTCCAGCTGGAGCAGGTCAGGTGTCGTTCCTGATCCCTGCTTCACTCATCGATACTGGACTCTGCCGTTTGTGCCCCTTGGGGAGACGTAGGTGGCTGTGCTGTGATCATTGTTATGAGGCGATCTTTCCAGAACCTTCAGGCGAGATCCATAAGAGTAGCTGCCCTTTGCACTGTCAGCAAGGCAAGTTTTGCAAAGGTGTTATTTTTAGTGAGTTTGGTACTGTTGCAATTTTTAGTGCATCTCCACAAGATTTCCCACTTCCCTATCTTGCTCCTGGGGACAGTACCCATTATTTCCCCACCGCGTTTCTGCCTTGTTCACAGGGTCCGTGCAATCTGGCAGTTTCCTTGTTAAGTCTGTACTCACCCATCAGTGTCATTAGAGCTGTGCTTTGCAGTGACCTTATTCTTTGGATGGGTATGCTGTGGATCGGATAAGTAGACAAGACTCATGAGAGTGTCTAGGGTGCCTGTCCAGTATCTCATAGGCTTGTCTAGTGTGTGTTGCTTGCATGCAGTAACAGCACTTTTGCATGTGAACAAGACAGCAGCAACAGGAGCTCAGGAATCTTTTATTATGAGAACAGAAGCATCTGTTTTTTCCTCTTCAATTTAGCTTCAATTTAGAGTTTTTTCCTCTTCAATGTCTAATATCCTCTGAAATCCTGGTGTAGGTGCTGAAATCTTTATCTGTTTGTTCCATGTTGTCTTCTTGTGGATAATGGTAGACAAACACATGGTTTACAAGGTGTTGTTCATCTGAAAACAAAAATGGTCTTTTTTGGAGCTCTGTTATGGGGTATATAAAATAAAAGGGTGCAGGGATTTAGGGAATGCAGGAAACTATACCGTGTAATGCCATTCATAGGTAAGTCAAAATGATCTCACTCCCATTAGCATGTGGTATGGAGCCCCACTTCAACTTTTTTTTTTTTTTTTTTTTTTTGGTAGAGTTCTGCTGACTAGATTTACACATATTTTTTTTTCCCTTAATTAAGCCCTTTTGGCCCTCTGTGCTTCCCCGTGTCATCCTTTTCCTTTGTACACACTGGCATAGTTGTCACATTCCCCAGTCTTCTGAAATTTCTGTGCTTTTCTGAAGTTATAAAAAATGAACTCTAAGTATCCAGAGGTTCCTCAGCTAATCCTTTCAGAGTGGATAAGTAGGAATTACTAAGGGCCTGCCGAGATAAAATGTTTACATGTAGTAGATGTTGTTTAGCAATCTCCACTAGCTTTTCTAAAGGAATGGAAATTCTTTCATTGTCTTCAAATCGTACAAGCAATTTATTCTGTTTCTTTGCAAGTGCAGTCAACCTAATACTGGTGAATGCCATATTATATTATTATATAATGCTTATATTATTTTAGAACCTTCTCATATAATTTTAAATCAGCCAGCTATGGATTTTTCCTCACTATTTTGATTTTTTGATTTTTTGCATTTCATAATTACAATTGCATTTTGCTGCTTACTTGTTTCCTTTTTTCCATTTCTTATTTAACTGTTTTGTTTAGTTATTTGAAATTCCTACCTAAAGTTTGCTGTGAAGCAGAAAGGTCTTTGGGTTTTGGCTTATATTTCTCTCTGCTATTTTGCTTCAGTGATAGATATGAGAAAGATCCTTTGTTACAAGAGTTACAAAGTTAATGCAGAATTTGTATATATTGTGTCTTCTGGTTCTTCTCCCACTTCAAGGATGAAGTTACTCGTGATACTTACCTCCTACACATACCACATCAGCTTCAGCATCGTCCTGTGATGAAGGCCTGGGAGCTTGTTGCTGGACATGGTCACTGAAGGTGACTCGGAGGTGGTCCTGCTGCCTCCTCAGCCCGGTATCCCCCTCTCTTCTCTCATCTCACAGATTGGAGGGTGCTTTTTGTGCCTTTGCAAATGAATATTTTTGTGGATCAAGAATCCGATAGATGGTATTTGACCAGCCTTGAGTTGGCCCTGCAGGGTTAGCTGTGTCCATCCATTTGGTTAAAAAAAAATACTGATGGAATAATCCCGAATCTCTTATCTGTATGAGCATGTTTCCTCCTCTGTCTCTCTCTTCTGTGTTTTTGGTTACCAGGCTGAGACTCTCATGAACTTGGTTTTCTTGCATCTTTTTGTTGACCTGCCACTTAGTCATGTTTCTGGGGAAATTAAAAACCGTAGGCAAGCTACAAGTGAGCCAAAAGGTCACCCCACAGAAAGATCATCTAATGGTCTTTCTCTGGGGCTATTTTTGATCTGTTTGTGCTGGGCATAGCTCAGTTAAGAATTCTAAAGAAATGCTGAAGGTATACCTTGAACTACAAAGGTATGACGTAGCACTTGATTAGTTTACTTTGCTAAGAGCCTAAAGGGATCATAACATCTCAGGAAATCTTACAGAGAGCAGCTCTCTCTCTCTTAGTGTCCCTGTATCTTAATCTTAGAGGAATCTCTAGTTAGTGTTCACTGAATACTTCTTAAAATGGTAGCTATGGATGTGTGTTGGCAGTGTGTATAAGTTCCTGTATGTGGCTTACTTATTTTATTGGAATGTACTGATGTCTCTGTTGCCTAATAGTACTAATCTGCATGTCATGAGCTGTTGTGTTTTGTAGTGTGTGTGTTTGCTCTGTGTATGTAAGTGAAATTCCCTGAACTAGTGAAATATTACATAGACTGGTAAAGCCATCTGGCCAGCTAAAACTCCCCCACAGTAGTTAGTATGTGTTTTTAAGTAAAATGAAATGATTGTCTCCCCACATGCGTGAGGCCTTTCTGACCTGACGGAACACTGCACTAGTGGAGAGCGCGGCCGGCTGCTGTCATCCTCCCCGACTGCACCGGTTCGTACGTGCTCTGGAGAGGAGGGTTGCAAACAGGTGCACAGGAACCAGGAAGAAAAAAGAAAGAAAAAGAAGCTTTTCCTGGAGAAACTGTTTCAACCTGTTTGAGCTGTTGGTTCAGGCCATGATTTGTTAACTGTCAAACAGAGAGCTTCTGCTGTGTTTTCATAGTGAATGTTTTAGTTTACAAATTACAAGCTAGATTTGAATTTATGCAATTCGCTTTTTTTTTTTGCATAAAAACTTAAATTATGCAATGGTTTCACACTGGGAAAAAATGTATAAACTATAGGGTATTGAATATGTCTGTTTTCATTTACCATAATGGTTATGCGTGGCTCTTCCCAATAGTTCAAGGCTAGCCTTGCTTTTTTTTTTAATTTTAAATATTTATGCAAAATTACTTTTGAAAAAAAAAACTATTAAAAAATGTCTTTGTAAGCCTTGATTCCAGATACTGTTACTCAATAGTAGAATTTCAGGCATTCCTTTTAATAAGGTTAATGCAGAATCATGAGCCAAGAATAGAGAAAACTGGGGATTTTGACAGGGTGTGGTTCTTCCTTCTTAGAAGCTATGAATGTGAAGAGGAACCTGGTAGTCTTGTTAGATAATCAGCATTTTGGGGACCTCAGCACATCTCTGTGGTACAAAGAACATCTTTTCATGTGTAAATGAGCATGTGTAGGCAAATTATTTTATTACTACACTTATTAGTGAAAGTGGCTAATCTGACCTCATTTTAGTCAGACAATTTCAGACAATAAATCGGTCTGAATTTCCCTCTACATGTTTCTGTCTCTTTTCTTAGGAAATGCAGCCTAGATGGCTATTATAGGCAGCATACTGAATATTTAGAGAGCTCAATTTAAATGAGATGGACCCTATTCCTTGTGGCAGTCTTGGAATTATGTCTTTAACTTCAGTTTTCTTAGCTCACGGAGGCTGCTGATCCAGTTCTTCCAAGATTTGAGAAACAACAGATGCATAAAACATAACGCGAATATACTTCTCTAAGTTTTTGCTTAGGAAAAGAATTGCTTTTGCAGTTGTTCTGCTACTCAGTTTCTAGTTTTTCATATTGCCATTCCCTCTCATTAGCCGGGTGCTGTCATATTACACTGTTCTTTGCTGTATTAATTTCATACGGTTGGGGAGCTGCTGCTGCTGTCACCTGCAGCAACAGAGCTCTTTCTTTGATGAACAAAACCTGTGCAATCTGAAGGACCATTTTTACTCCAATATGGCTGTTGCTATTAGTGCAACTCTGTGACTTTCAGATTTCAGAGTTTATTTATTGCATATAGCTGAAGGGAATCAGAAGTAACTGTAATCAGTCAAAGAAACTTTTCCCTTTTTGTTCTCTGGAAGCACTAACCAATGTAGCACTACAATATTTCTGCATTTTTTTTTCTCTTTGTGTCCTCTTTTTATGTGTGTGTGAGATTTTCTCAGACCTCAAATCTAGGCGATGCTTTCTGAATAAGGTAGATACATCCTGCTCAACACATTCTGCACATTATGAGACCAGCAGGTCTCAGAAGGAAAAATACTGCATCCACAATCCACTGAAGGCTTTTCTCTGGACCTTCTCATTACAGATGAGTTTAGCTCCCGGCATAGCAGGTCCCCGCTGTATGCCTGGAATCACTACCATTGCTGTAACAACAGCAGGAAAAATAAATAAATAAAACTTTGTAGATGTAGCGTGAGAAACGTCAATACCACCCCCCCACTCTCTCTAACACAACTCTCAAAATACTTTTTAATTATTATTATATAGTAGATTAATTTGGGGATGTAATTAAAGAAATGATATATCCAAGAGCACTTTTCTCAGTGCCTTTTCTTACTGGGTTTTCATGATAATTCAGAATAAGATATTTATGTCCCCAGCTCCTAGCTGCTCAGGGCAGGGCTTCAGTGGAGCAACAAGCTGCAGTAATTTGTACAGTAAATCCTTTTCAGGTCCTGACAGAGGCAGGGAGTTCACATGTATTGTTGTCCTAATGTCTACTTAGAACTTAAAACAAACAAGCAGGCAAACAGAAATCGAAAAATGCCCTTTTTTGGTTGTTTTTGCAGTTTTGCTACATCCCCCAGCCTAGTCTTGCATTGTCTCTGAAACAAACGCAGCCCCACAAGCACCTCACACATAAATGTGCTTGCATTGGAAGACAGGAGGATGCGTGAAAATCATCTTGACTAAGCAAGGGAGTAACTATACTCCTATGTATGTCTCCTATGTATAAGTCTGTGTGTAAGATGGGATGGTTCTCAGGCTCATTTGTAGATCTCCTGGGAAAAGACGTATTTTATTGGCCTCTTTGAAGGCGTAGATTTATCAGGCATTGATTTGGTTAGAACAAGAGCTATTTAGAAGTGGGCACTGTAACTACATGGGAGATAAGCTAAGTGTAGTATCGCTCATATGACAGAATTTCACTGTTGCAATTTTGAACTTCCAGGTAAAATGGATGAATTGATGAAAAAAACCCTGATTAATTCCTAAATCAATTCCAATTTCTGATGATTCCATTGTAAATAGGCATTGTATGTCAGTAATAACAAATACAATCCTTTGTTATCCTTTGTTGCTATTTATGCTTATGTACTTAGCTAAAATTTATGTTTCTGGAATTTCCCAGAAGAATTGAGCAATTGTTGCTTTAGTGGTGTTTAAAAATACACTCCAGCTGTGACTAGTGCAAGTCTTTAACACCCTTACAACACACCGGTAACGGTCTAAATCAGTACTAGGCTTTGAATCATGACATTAACAGCACTTTCTTAGTTACTGTTGCACTAGTGCTCATATTGTTTGTTTTGTGTTCAGGTTTCTAGTGTTCAGAGGGGTTAAATGTACCTTGAAATGAATGGCCAGGGTAGTACAAGATTCATCTCAATATTCCTTCCAACACCTAACCTTGAAATATGGCATAGAGTTTATTGTTTTCAAATGGTAATTGTGAAAATTTAATGGAAATTCTAAAATGCATTGTCAGTTAACCAAATAAACCTACTTTCTGCTCTGTCAGGGGGTGCTAATGTTACTACCATTGACATGAGTTCTCTTTACACATATGTAAGATACAGGAATATCTAAGTTAGCTTCAGATTAGGCGGCTTGCGCATCAATCTAGTAATGGCATAGTGGAAGCTTAAGCTCTTTAATTAAATTTTAATTTAATTTAACTTAATTTTTAAATAAATTAAAGAACTCAATCAATTAAGTCAAACTTCATAATTTGGAAAAACGATCAACTGAGCTATGAAATAGAAAGCAGAATTTGAGCTTCATATTTCCATTGTAAGGAGAGAAAAGGTGAAAAATCAATTTTAGTAGTTGGGTTAAATGAAGATGAGGAAGAGTTAAAAGGAGAGGAGTGGGCTTAATCCTTTCCTACTTTACTTCTGGATGTTTTAATGTTTGTTTTCCCTTTAGCATTGCAATTTAAAGAAAGGATGGATAGTTTGTCTTTTAATTTCATGGTAGACTTATAAATGTCTTTCGGCTATTTGTCATGTAATTGAATAAGCTTGTAATTGAAAAGGCTTGTAAAAGAATAAGCCTTTTGTACTTTCGTATTTAAACAAACACTACTGCAATGTAAAGGACTGAGGCTGTATAATCAAACCTGAAACAAAGTTTATATACAGTTTGTGCTTTGGAGGTACAGATCATGCCTACAGTAAATACATGGGGCTATAAATGTTACTTTAGACTTCTTGTTATAGAAAGCAAACAAATTTGCTGTATTACTTTAAAATTTTCAGTTGGATTCTTAAGATCCTAAGATTCTTATGGTCTATTGCATGGCAAGCATAGTATCTCCAATTTATTATTTTCGTATCTGTAAGAAGTTAGATAAGACAGGATTTTACTTTTGCCCTGAGGTAACACTTGATTTCATCAAGAATTTACCACTTAAGGGAAGTAGTTTTGAACTTTAGTCAGGGCCACTGACGGAATAAAGTGACTCATTTACTTTTTCTTCTTTAAAAGGCGTTAACATTTTCACTCTGTTTTAGCATTTGAATAAGAAGCCTCCCAACACTATATAAGGGACTTCCAAAGACTCAGCATATGGGTACACCCTACTGGGGATAGTGTAAGGTAAGGGTCACTGGTCCTGTAAATGCTGTAAACATATTTGATGTTAAATTTGGAACTTTTTTTTTTCTATTACATGATATTTAAGAGATAACTTAAGAACAATATTTAAAAGTACTTTGTGATAGAATATCTGTGTTGGCCTTCAGAACATTAGGTTAGTAATAAATTAAATTCCTAAATAGAATTTAATCTATTTAGTAATAATAGAATATTGTAGAATTAGTAGAATAGTAGAAACAGAAATTGTGTTTCTAGAAATTAGTAAAAATAGAGCGGATTTGCCATTTTGGGAGGAAAAATACCAGGACAGGAACAGATTTACAGATGTTTATGAACTTTTTTCTTTCTGACTCCTTCAAATGTATTTTCAGTCTTCAAATTGGAGACAATTTTGAAGGAAATAAAAATTTTAAATTACAGCATCATTTATTATTATTGTTTTTGTTGAAAACAGAATTTACTCCTGGAAAGCTAGATTATTCGTGCCAGATGGTCCATTAACTTTATATTAATGGAACTGTGAAGTAATTTTTTCAGAATATGAATTTGAACTGTGTTTTTTTTTATTGCGTATTTCAGAAATAACCCTCTAGAAATCTTAACTGTGCATGATCTCTGGGGTTGTAAAGTGGCCTCATCTCTGCAATAGTAGGATCAGTGTGGAGTTACTTCACCCTGTGGTCAGTGAGAGCTCTTTGGGACCTCCTGTGATGCCACTTAGAAGAGAATCTGCCTTCATGGCCAAGTCTCCCAGAGAATCCCTTCCAAGATGAGTTTTCCTTTGTGGGCTGAGGCAAGCCCAGGAGGACTGAAGGGCCCTGAGCTGGGCCTCTTTGTGAATTCTGTTAATTGAATCGAACTGATTTTTATGTAACAGCTTCTCATTACAGAATTAAAAACAAACAAAAAATTAAAATTTCTGAATCTGTGCTGAGATCATTGACTTGATCCAAAACATTTTTTTCTTTATTCTTTCAATTAATGAAAAATTTCACTCATTTTCATTTTGAGTTGCTTCAAAACTAAGTTTTCCCCTTTGAAACTGCAAATGAGCTACAGAATCAGCTATTTCTACAGTGCTATCTGGAATCTGCAGGCTGACAAGAGGCTAGACACCTTGAAACTGTTGGTGGCTTTGAGGTTTATAGAGGTTAACCTCTGACTTTAAAGTTGGTTTAGATAAAAGACAATGCAGCCTTGAGATCCAGCCAAGGAGAGTCCTGAACAATATTTTCTTTCACTTTTTGAGGGTGTAGAAGAAGCAGCTTTTGTTCCACCCAGCGTTTGATTGCTGGTTGCCTGTTTAGCTGGCAGTTTGCAGAGACTGTTTGGGAGCTCTGTTTTATGGGAAGGCTAGAGATGATAGAGTTGAAAGTCTCCTCTGTGATCCATGCACAGTTCACTACTGCACTCAAACAGGGAAGCAGGATCAGTCTAAGGGAATCTTAAATCCCTGGAATCCCTTAGATCCCTGGAGATGGGGACCCAAGGGAAAGGCTCAAGAGCAGAGCAACTTGTGACAGGATTTGGAGAAGTGAAACAGTAAAATGGATAGTGCCTGTGAACAAGGGAATTTAAAGGATTAGTTGGGGATTTTCCTCTAAAGTAGAGACAAAAGAAAACCCAGCTTGCTGCTCTGCTAACTTCTGGGGAGTGTCATTTCTCTTCACAACTAATGGAGCTTTCAAGATTGATGAAACTTTGTGCACATATATGTGTTTGTTGGAAGTTCACTTTTTAAACTAATATTTATCTAATGATAAATGCATAATTGTTTCAGCTGCCTAGCATTTGTACTTGTATTGTGCAGCTCAAAAACAAAGCATTAAAATGGAGATGGAGACTGGAGATGAAATTGCTATTGTGGGAATAGGATGCAACTTTCCTGGAGGTAAGTTTTGGGTAAATGCAAAGCAGAATATTGAATAAATACTAAAAAACAGTTACTCATTAATTTTGAGGTGGGGGAAATCAACACCTTTCTTTCCCTTCCTATTGTAGAAGTCTGTGCTTTCCTACTTGTCAAAAATTTCTAAAAAGGTCACCCTATGTTGGCTTGAATTTGTCACGTGGCATACAGCTCTATTGTAATAAAAAACAACAGTCCCTATTGCACTAGTCTCATACAGTATATATGACCTTTTGTTGCAATTAAGCCCTATAAAGTGACAGTAGACTCAGTCTTCTGAGATTAGATGGCTGGAGGTATTTAGGTAAGTGGAGAGGGTTCTAGGTTCAGGCTTCTTCCCTCAAATCTTCGATACCTTAGATAGACAATGATTTAAAAAAAAATCCAGAAATAATCCAGGCAGTAGAATACAGCTCTGTGCCTGTGAGTCAGTGATCAGTCCTAAAGGCCACAGTGCTAGTCTCTTCCTTCCTTGTTTTCTTCTCTGCCCTCACTGCATTTCAGCTCCTGGCTTTAGTTTGTCCCAGTTCCAATAGGTTTATATATACACACTAAAAACTATGTGGACCAAAACTTAATTATGAGCACAAATTAATGGTTCTGAAATCTAATTAAGTGCTATAAAATATGTAGACTCTCATGCCCTGGTATTCAATGTTAATTTGGTGCAACTCGGTTGGTCCAAGCATCACATTAGCAGGGAATCATTTCAGTTGAATTGTTCTGTTTGTGTAGTAACACACATGAAAACACGAGCTGTCCTGTACCACTGTGCAGCCTCAGAACTGCACCTCTCATCTGGCCGTGGAAGAATATCTGCTACTGTCGAGTGGTAGGAGCTCTTAACTCCCAAAGTGTGGCTTGTGTCTGTGGCTGTGCCCGTGATGATGGAGTAAATGTGCAAGGGCTTGAGCAGGAATGCTGTTACTGACTGTTAGCACATCCCTCAGCCCTGCTTCGGCCCACGTCCATTTGAGCTGCCCTGGGCAGTGCTCAGCCACACCACAGGTTAATATCTGCAAGGAACTCTTCCCAGAGGGAGTATGGGTGATGCCACCATGTCTTCTGGGGGAAGTGGAAGCGGCATGGGCAGAAGAAATGTGAGCCACTGTGTGGACGCAGTGTTTGGCCAAGGAGTAGGCACAGGGCTGTTTGATGTATTAATATAGACATAGCCTCCATGCCTCCATCTCAACTCGTAAGGACAGATTTTCTTACAATTGAGGAGTCAGATGGGCTTTGTCAATGCTGAGAATCCACATGCTTTTATGTTTGGGTTGAGATCCCCTTCCACTGCTGTATTGTGTTAGGGACAAAGGATAATGTCACTGGTGTTTTCCTAGCATTTGTAAGCTCAGTCTCTCTTCAAAGTGCCAATGTCCAGAGATGCTCCTTTGCTGCCTGTGCAGCTTCCTGAGGAGTGCTGCTGTGCAGATGCAGAGATGCACTTCTGAATATGCATGTGGGGGAGCAGATAATTTAATCTTTAAAATATTCATGCAACAGGTGAAGGAATTGACAACTTCTGGAAAGTGCTGGAAGAAGGCAAAAACTGCGCTGTAGAGATACCGCCAGAGAGATTTAATACTGAAGAGTGGTATGATCCAGATGATAACAAGCCAGGAAAAATTTGTACGACACGAGCTGCTCTTCTCAATGAGTAAGTGTGTACAATGCTGAGTACACATTGATTTTTCATTTTATTTTTACAATAACATGTCTAGCCTTTCACAGAGACCAAACCAAATGGAGGGAATTCCTGTTGCCTGACATCTATGAGCACATTCGGTTGCCTGGTTACTAGCCACCTTAGGCACATTTGTATATGTAGGAACATATCTGATGCTTGATTACATAGTCTGGTATCTATATACACACTCATCATGTTCACCTGCCACATGGTGGGGATTTCTGCCTTTGGGCTGCTTGCGTTATGTACGGGGTATATGACAGGCTGGGGTGGCCCATAGCCTGCCAAGCAATTCCTGCTGTCTGCTGTGGACAGCAGAAGAGGGTGGCAGAGTAGAGGTGTAAGAACTGCCTGGTAAGTCTCCTTCAGTTTCTGTCTGAAGGTTAATCTGCTTTGCTGGATCTTGGGAACTAATCCTGTGCTTGTGAGGTCGAGTAACTGTGATTCATATGAGACTGTGACAATTTAGAGACAAAATAAGATAGTCTGTGTTTGGGAGATGGTCTAGAAGGGGATCTTAGGCTTTTTTGAGTGCTATGCTTGTCTGTAAGCCTGAGTTAGTAATAATACACTAGTAATCCTACTTTTCTGTGGGCTCATACTGTCACTTATTAAAAATGAACTAACTTTCTCTTATTCTTGGTCTTTATTTGAGTATATGTTTATAATAATGAGAGACTATGTATGTATAAACATTGGGTAAAGAGACTAATGCAAAGGCAAACTGTGAAGAAGCAAAATATATGGCATATCGAACTAGCTCAGAAATAGCTTATAATTGTACAGGGACTATTGTTAATGCTAAGAGTAGCATATCAACACTAGACAAGAGTAGTAAAATCAACATAAATATCTTTGATTTTAAATCCACATTTACTTTAAATCCCCATGCTGAAAACCTTTATTTGAGTGAAAAGTCAACATACACTGAAGTAATCTTATTGCCTTATAAGAATAACACTTTACCACTTTGAATAATAGGACTCAGAATTACTAAAGTAATTAATCCCATGTTAGATATTCAGTTTCCCACTAAACCCAAGAACTGACAGAAGGCCATACAAAGCTGAGCTTGGGATACATGATTAAGTCTGATCATTTAAGGCTAGATTATTTCTAAGCGTAGGTTTACTTTAGAGGTTTTTTTAGAAATGTTTAGGTGACACACACTCTCACATACAAACATTATAAATTTATTAATCTTGGAAGCATCTGAGCTAATACTCTACATATTGATTTTATATTGCAAAAGAATTGGTCAGTATTTCCTTAAAATTATATAAGACAATATTTATTTAAAATGTTCACTAAAACCATATTACAGTAGAGGGAATCTCGTTGTGCAAATTTTCATAATGTGAAAGAATTTGTTGAAATTAATGGACTAAACATGTGAATAAATATTGCTATGAGTGGCCTTGTAACTCTGCAATACTAAGCAGCTAGCAAAAGAATGCATATCCTGTGGGAAATAGAGCATCCTGGGCCTATAAACATTTGCTTTTGAACTTCAGAAATGGGAACCGAGGCCTAAATACCAGTTATTGCTTTGCTTGTCATGGAATTGCAAAAAATGTGTACTTTAATTCTAGAAGTGCATATTGTATGCATATTGAACTGTTTTCTGGTTTGTATATTTTAGATTCAATTCATTTGACAACTACCTCTTTGGAATTAATGATCTGGAAGCTGAACGCATGGATCCGCAACAGAAGTTGCTGGTAGAATGCACATACAAAGCACTGGAGGACGCAGGAGTCCCTGTAGAAGCCATCAATGGCACCAAAACGGGTGTTTTTATTGGTAAGATAACAATTTCCTGGTGAAAAATCCCTATTTTAACCACACAAGGAATGCAGCACCCTTTCATAAACTTCACATGTATCTGTCATTAGAGATCTTAAGGCTACTGTGCTATGACAGTGTATTTTAGGTAAAGGTTGGTAGGTTATTCTAGAAGTTCGTTATGCTATTAACTCAGAGCTGCTCCTCTCAGTGTCTGCAGACACGGAAGCTGGATCACTAAAGAGTTAGTCTAACCAACTCTGTTCAGAAATGATATTCTCAGATTTAGATATTTGCTAGTATAATAGTATTGGTTCAGCTGCTGTGGGCTTTTAAGTCCCTTATAAACCAGCAGAAATCCTCATGTAGATATTAACATGCTACCTAAGTGCCTTTATCCAACTTCTTATTTCATTAAGGAGCTACATTTTGCTAGTACAATATGTGTTTGCTTTAAGAGGAGTTTACTGGGTTAGTTTGATTGGGATAACAATAATGGCAAATTATCTAGATTACCTTTTAGTCTGAGCCGCGTTCTTACACAAAGGAGATTATCCCTTGCTCTCCGAATGGATGTACTGCATTTTCCACATGTGCCTGTGGAATCTGCTGCATTTGAAGCATGTGTTCTCACAGAAAGGGGACAACACTTCTGGCAGGCCCAATTCTTTTCTATTTCTGCCTCGTTCACTGGTCCACAGCAAGCAAAGCAAAGGTAATAAAAAGTATTCGATGTAGCCTACACTGTGACATTCAGCTTGGAACGCCTGAGCAATTAGAGCTTGTCCTATCTCAGCTATCCTCATTGTAACTTCTTAATGTGTATTCCCTTATCTAAACAAAATTAACTCACCCTTAAACTGAGATACAACTGCCTAAATAGTTTATGCATAGCTTAAGTGCATCACACAGATAGCTTAGCCTGCAGGTAAGGCCTGTCATTTACTGACTGGGGGCAAATTTCAAGTGTCAGGAATGTTTGTTTAAGTTGGGTCCAGTGGAAATTGCTGGGAGTTTCTTGTTTGACTTGAGTAGAAACAAAGTTTTACCATAGGAGCACTGATATGCAGTTTAGCATTAAAAGAGAAAAAACAAAGCACACGCTGCCAGGTTTAGAGCTGTTAATCTCTTTTGTTCTCTATTTCACGCGGTGTGTTTGATACTTTTATAGGTCTTATGAATCGAGATTATGAAATTATAACAAGCAGAGCAGTGAGTGAAATAAACCATTATGATGGCACAGGAACAGCAATGAGCATATCTGCTAACAGGGTCTCATACACATTTAATCTCACTGGACCATCGCTGGCTATTGACACTGCGTGTTCGTCATTTCTTTTTGCTTTGCACTACGCCTTGAGAGCAATCAAAGCAGGTAATGGGACTGTAGAGATGCTAGGCTAAGAAATTAGGATTGATACTGTAAGAGCTAGCTAGAATATTGAGATTTCAGTTTTTCTAGGATTTGACTCATATCACAGCTATCAAGAGCTATACATAAACTTTATACTTTAACATTACTGAGATTAATTCAATAAAACTTTTTGTATTCTCAGTCTCAGCAGTATGGAACTGTTAAGTTCTAATGTCTCAGAAATACCCACCATTTCTATAATAAAAAGAAACCGCTCATTATAAGGAATAATGTTACTCCCTCAGCTATATCCTGATGTAGATCTAGAAACCTGTCTTGGCTGACCTTTCAAAGACCTGTCTCGGTAATTAGTTCCAATCTTGCAATTGTAAATACCTCAAAGAATTTTCACGATAATCTACCTGAAATATCAGCCTTTTCAATCGTTATATGTGATTAAAATATTTCTGTCCTGTCTTGGACATTTCACCGTGAGTATGTTTCTATTTTACTGCAGGAGATTGTGAGGCAGCCATTTGCGGTGGTGTGAACTGTATAATAGATCCCCGCACCTTTGTGTCTCTTAGTAAAGCAAAAATGATCTCTCCAGAGGGAATAAGCAAACCTTTCTCCAAAAAGGCAGATGGCTATGGTAGGGGAGAAGGCTGTGGTGTTGTTTTCATAAAACCACTGAAAAAGGTAAGACTGTCTTACCTTCTTGTTCTTGTGAAGTAGTTTAAAATAAGACTGTTTATTTATCTAAGTTCTGTGTCTCCAATTCTAGTAAATTCCTCTAGAAAAATAACTCTTAGTTTTCTAATTTAACTGTAGTATTAATAACGTATTTATACACTTCCCCTAAAATGAGAATCATGCATTTAAAAGTTCTCTGTTCTCTGTCTTGTTTTGTTTGTTTTTTTGTTTGTTTGTTTTCCTTTTATAGAAAAAGCACAGGATTATTAAAGATATTGCTTTCTTTTTATGAAACAGGCAAAGGAAGACTTCAACAAAATCTGGGGTGTTATCAGAATCAGTGCAGTAAGTCAGAATGGCAGGTCCATAACTCCGATCACAAGACCATCTCAAATAGAGCAAGAGAAGTTGCTGCAGAGCATTTATCAAACTCATGTTGATCCATCAATTGTGCAGTACATAGAAGCACATGGTACAGGAACTGCTGCTGGAGATCCCACGGAAGCAGAAAGTCTAGGTAATGCCATTTCTAAAAACAGGTCTTCACAAGTTTCTACTCTGAGAATTGGTTCAGTGAAAGGAAATATTGGCCATGGTGAATCAGCTGCTGGAGCAGCAGGGTTAATCAAAGTACTCCTCATGATGCATCATGGAAAGATTGTTCCATCTTTGCATTACTCAAAGGAGACGAGCAGCATTGATGCAGAGAAATTAAACCTTGCAATTCCTACAACTGTAGAACCCTGGGAAGAGCAAGACGAGTACGGAAGAGTAGCTGGCATCAACTGCTTTGGATTTGGGGGAACCATTGCCCACATTGTCGTCAGACAGGTTAAGCAATCAGAGCCTCTTCCTGTCTTTAAGAGGCCCATTGAATTAGTTCTGCTGGCTGCAGCATCAAGTAAATCCCTTCAGATGACAATGGCAGATACAGCTGAGCAGCTCAGCAAAAGCAACTCTGTGACCCTGCCAAGTCTGGCCTATACATCTGCCTGCAGGAGAAGCAATGCCAACTACAAATACCGAAAAGCATTTGTCACAAACTCTCTCCAGCACTTGCAGCAAGAGATTATGTCAGCAGCGAACACTGAATGTGCCAAGTCAAAAGGGGCACCAGAGCTGGTGTTTGTGTTCTGCGGCAATGGCGTCACGCTGAGGGAGCTCTGCGAGACACTGCTGAGCTCAGAGCCAGTGTTCAGAGAGAAATGTGAGGAAATAGAGGTGCTCTTTCAGAGCCATGCTCCCATCAGTCTTCTGCCAGCAAAAGACTGCAGTCCAAAGGATTTCTCCAGTCCAGAGCTCACCCAGCCCTTGCTTTTTACACTGCAGGTTGCCTTAGCTTCTCTTCTGAAATACTGGGGCATTAAACCGGTCACTGTTGTTGGCCACTCAGTAGGGGAAGTTGCTGCTGCCCACTTTGCTGGGTACCTTTCCTTGGCTGATGCAGTCAAAGTGATTTATCACCGGAGCAGACTGCAGGCAAAGGTTCTCGGGGGCAGAATGTTGGTGGTTGGAAATATCCCCGTTAAAGAGATTGCTGAACATCTAAATCAATACTCGGGGAAGGTGTGCATTGCTGCTTTCAACAGCCCCGTGTCCTGCACCTTGTCTGGGGATTCAGATTCTGTGAATGCTGTCCACAAAGACTTAGCTCAAGCTTTCAGTGGCAGAAACATCTTTCTTCATGTTTTAAATGTCCCAGCTGCCTACCATAGCCCCAGCATGGATGAGATACTCGGGGAATTGGAAGAGAACATACAACATTTAGGAAAACAGAAGGGGGAAATTGAAGTGATTTCAACACTAACTGGCATGGCTGCTTCTGAAGATGACTTCACTCAGGGCAAATTCTGGGCTCGGCATACTCGTGAGCCTGTTGCTTTCGCTCAAGCCATAGAAACGGCAGCTAGAAACAAGGAAAATGTGGTGTTTGTGGAAATAGGTCCTCACCGGGCATTGCAAAGAAACATAATAGAAACTCTGGGAAAGGGCACAAAAGTGTTATCATCTTTGCAAACTGATGCAGAGCATCAGACACTCCTTAATCTGGTAGGAAATTTATTTGAACTGGGATATAATCCCAACTGGCAACACTTTTATAATGGGTATCAAAGTGTTCCATCGACTATTCCACGGTATCAATTTGACCGCAAGAAATTAATGGCCTTTCTGAACCTTCATCAACAAGCAAACAAAAGAGGTGTCAGCTCCAGCCATCCTTTGGTTTACAGTATGAAGAGTGACAACATGCAGTTTGGCTGCCTGGTATCTCAGGACACAACACCCTACTTATATGAGCACAAGAACAACGGTCTGGCTTTAGTCCCTGGTGCTTTCTATGTGGAGCTCGGTCTGGCCTCTGTGATGAGTAGTTCAAGCTCTAAAGTTTCTCTGGGCACTTGCCAAACGAGTATCAGTTTTTCTGCACCATGTGTTCTCAGCCAGGCTTCCCAAGTCTTGCATATCAAGCTGAGTCCACAAAAAGCAACAACAGCCTTTGAAATACTCTCTCCCTATGGCGCACTTTTTGCTGTAGGCCAAGTTATAAAGGTGCCTGAAGCTGTAGTTGAAGAAAGGACCATCTCCTTCCAAGAAATCTTTCAAAGGTGCCGGTCAGTGGTTAGCACAGAGGAGGTTTATGAAGCACTGTCTCAGATTGGCTTTCAATATGGCTCCATATTCAGGCAGCTTGGTGATGTGCACTATTGCCAGGAACTAAAGGAAGCTATATCAAGCATAAAGGTGAACAAGCAGACTGTTGGAGAGATGTACAACTACTATATCCATCCAGTGCTACTAGATTGTTTTCTGCAGATGACAGCTGTCATGACCTCAAAGACCATTCAGGCCACAGCAGGCTTTCCCTCAGGGATAGGCAGCCTGGTGGTGCTCCGACCGCTGGAGGAAGAAATGATGATCTATATGAGAACAAGCAAATCTGTTGGGAACAACTTAGAGGTCTGTGGATGTTTTATGGACAAGCATGGCTCCATTTTGGCTGAACTCAAGCGCGTTACCATCACTTTCATGAAGCAGGCATCTTCCAGGGAAAATGAGTTTATGTTTGAGAACAAGTGGAAAGAAATCTCTCCTTCACAGGCAGTTGGACAACTGGGAACAATGCCCCGAGTCCTAGTGTTTGCTGACCAATTTGGTATAGCTGAACAGCTAAAAAAATATTTGCATCCTGAGTCCAGGTATGTTATGTACGAGCACTGGGAAACCTCCTTAGAAGTCCACACAGAGAATAAAATGAAAACAGAGGTTGAGGATTATGATGAAATTCTGTACCTGTGGGGAATTCAAAAGTTAAATGAAGAGTTTCCAAGCAAAGTGGTGGACCAGTTGGCGAAGTGTTGTGAGGCCTATCGCCAAATTATTGTGGCATTAAGAGAGAAACCATCCCGCTGTTCAATCAGAGTGATCACCTACAGAACAACAGGAAGAAATGTAGACCACATTAACAGCGGGTTTGCTTTGTGTGGCATGACCAGAACGTGTGTCCTTGAAGCTCCTGAAGTCACTTTTCAGATAATTGACCTTAGCTCTTCCAGTTCCCTGGACATCTCAGCATTAGCAGATGTTCTCGTCAAATACAAAGGTATGGACTATCCAGAAGTTTGGATCAGCCAGGGAAGAATTTACATGTCGGAAATCAGACGCACACCTTTTATAGATGCAGATTCTAGCCAACCCATGAGATCTGTACAGAAATCAGAAACATTCGCTTTGTACACATCTGATCCATACACTGCAAAAGACTTATCTGCTGAATTATCCACAAGAGAAGTTAATGAGCTCGAAAAACAGAGCATTGAAATTCAAGTGGATAAAATATGTCTCCACTCTGAAGATTATTTTCCTATGAGTGTTTCTAGTCGTAACTTTGGTAATGCACTGTACTGGAATTCACAAACAGTAGATAAATATGGACTTTTAGCCCTTGATTTCAGTGGCATAGTAACAGCAACAGGTTCTCATGTGAGGAAAGTTAAAGTGGGAGACCATGTGGTTGCCTGCTATCCAGCTGCTGCATCATCCAAAATTCAGATTCCATGGACAGTTTGTTTCAATGCAAAGAAATTTCCATGCTTTCAAAATGTCCCTTGTATGTCATACTTTATCATTGCATGGGAAATACTAAATCAGAGGTTACCCAAGAGGAAAAATGGAAAAACATTAGGTATTATTTCTACAGAGCCATCATCAGTTTTGTGCCACGTTCTTTCTGCGGCAGCAGAAGAAATGGGTTGGAGAACAGTACTTGCAAGGCCCACTCCTGATGAGCTCCAACGTATAATGTTATGCAATGCCCTTGTTGTTCTTCCTCCAGTACATGGACTGTCTCAGGAAGATCTGGCCCACATGTACTTTCTTAAAGATGTGGTGATAGTACGTGGCAATCAACAGTTTGAATGTGTCCAAAATGTCATTGGAATTGATCATGAAAATATTTGCTTTCACATCATTTCCCTCAGCAGCATTTTCCAGAAAGCATCTCTAAAGGAACTGCAAAAGACAGTGCATGCATGGATCAGTTCAATGGATACAAAACGGTTTAAAAGTCTATCAGGTTTTGTTTTTCAGCGAACTGAGAACTTAGAAAGGATGAACTCTGAGTTGTCCTATTTTACCTGCAAATCTGTCCCACTTGCTGTACTGAGAAGACAGAGGAGGGATGTCACCATGGTTTCAGAAATACCATTGTATGAACCCCAGAAGAAAATGTTTAAGCAGAATGCTGTTTACGTAGTAGTAGGGGGCCTTACAGGACTTGGTTTTGAAACTGTAAAATTCATAGCCCGAAATGGAGGTGGGTGTATTGCGATACTCTCCAGGAAAATTCCAAACAATGAGAAGCTGGAAGAGCTCAAGGCTTTGCAGCAGCAATATGAAGGCAGCAGAGTAGCGTTTGTGCAGTGTGATGTTATTTCAACCAAGGAGGTTGAGACAGCTTTCCAGTATATAGTGCAAATCTTTCCAGGGAGTCCAATCAAAGGTGTATTTCAAGGTGCTGTGGCTTTACACGATGGCCGTCTTGAAGTTCTGAACTTGACTCATTTTCAGAAAGTGCTAAGCCCCAAAGTGGCGGGGGTCATAAATCTTCATTGGGCTACCAGAGGCCAGGAGCTTGACTACTTTGTGTGCTACTCTTCTGTTACTTCCTTTCTGGGGAATTCTACACAAGCAAACTATGCAGCTGCAAACTCTTTCCTGGATGTCTTCTGCCACTACAGGAGGAACTGTGGGCTTTCAGGCCAATCCATTAACTGGGGTGCTCTGAACCTTGGTATACTGCTCAATCAAAACTACATTCAGAACATTCTGGGATCCAGGGGCATAGATATTCTGCAGGTGCATGAAATTCATGAGTATCTGAGAAAGAGCTTACTTACGAATAACCCTCAGCAGGCTGTTGTGAAATTAAATTTTCAAACCTTACTTCTTCATGTTCTTTCTCGGATTTTATCACTAAAAAGTCGCTTCACATCACTTATGTCAGAAGAATTCGGTTCCAATCTTAAAGTATCTGAGAAAGCTCAAGTCCAGGACGTCGATTTAATCAAACCTGAGAAGTACATCACCTCGCTGATGAGTGACCTCACCAGAGCAAACCCTAATGAACTAACCATGAATACAACGCTTGTGTCATTGGGCATAGACTCTATGTTAGCTATGACAATTCAGAACCGTGTCTTTCAAGAAAGGAAGGTGGACATACCTCTTTTGAAACTGCTTGATCCTCACACAACTCTGTCAAGTTTAGTAGTAGCTCTGGAAGAAACAGACAATGCAAATGGAGTATCAGAGGATGAAAATGATTCAATCGAAAGTGAAGAACATGGGAAATGGTTATAGGAGTTTTCCTCGTTCAGGAATTATGTAACTCTTACGATAACTAGACCTTTTCTGGTATGTCAGAATATCTGATTGCAAAGTGTGGATAGAATATTTGGTGATGCTAAATCTGCTTTTGTCATTACCCCAGAAAGGCCTACACCAAGTTCTTCTGCTATTGCACTAAGTTTGTTACTTTCGGTGAATTGTTTGACATGTTACTTTCCTTATCTTTTACTTTTGTTTTTCAATATTTTTTAGCTCAAAATATGTAGACTGATACATATGCATTTTAATTTTGTATATTTGTATGTTAAATAGATATTGTATTTTTTACCATTTTAAAGTGTTCATAAAAATGATGTAATTGCAGCTCTACATGATGAATGTGTGTGTAAAGCAGCATATTATAACAATATTTTATTGTGCTATCCTTAATATTTTACAGCTTTTTGACCATCATCTTATGTATCTAGACATAAGATGTTAAAAATAACTCAGTAGAAAAGCAAGCAGTAAAACAAGTTTGTGTTGTTTAGTTAACTTCTTTTAATAAAGACCAAATAAACAAATCTTTTCTTTATTTTAATTTTTGTCCCTCTTTCACTCTCCAAGTTTTAATTTTCCTGATTTTAACTACTGTCCTTAATTTACACCAGTGAGAAAATACAGACCTTCTTCCAAAGACACTGAAGGAAACTGTCTGGAGTCTATTAAATCCAAACAGGGCCCTTGGAGTGTTACTCCATTTTATACCTAATTACACCATTCCTTCCCAGATGTCTATTGTAACTCTGGCTGTATTCTCCAGTGCCTGGACTGTCCAGTCCTAACACTAATACCACATGGTGCAGAACTTGGCTAGGAGAGAAGGGTAGCAGTTAATGAAAAAAGGCAGGACTTGCTTCATTATAGAGCAAAGACTTAAGTCATAAGGATAACATATCAGGATCAAATAGGTGGTGAAAAATAGTAGGCTTTATTCGTAGAATTTGAGAATAGTCCAGGTTGGAAGAGACTTCAAGAGGTCATCAAGTCCAACTCTTGCTCAAAGCAGTATCAGCATGAAATTTGGAGTGGTTGGCTGATACTTTGTCCAGTTAAGTCTTGAAGAACTCCAAGGATGAAGATTCCGCAATTTCTTTGAGCAGTGCTTAATTCCAGTGCTTAATTATTCTCATATATTCTTTTTCCTTTATATTCAGTTGGAACCTCCTTGTTGCAATATCTGACTCTTGCCTTTCATTCTTCCACCATGCACCTCTGCAAAGAGCCTGGCTCTCTCTTCTTGGCAGTATCCTCTTATGCATTGGAAAGCTGCTCTTCGGGTCTCTGTTCAGTCAGCTGAACAAGCCCTGTGCCCTTAGCCTCTCCTTGCACTTCTAGAACCCCAGCACCCAACCACCTTGGTGACCTTCTGCTGGATTTACTCAGGCTTATCAATATCTTTCTTATATTGGGAAGAAGAGGGAGGAAAAGCTGGATGTAGTGTTCCAGATTTGGTGTAGTGAATGCCAAATAAAGGGGGAAAATCACATCTTTGGATCTACTGGCTGCACTCCGAGATCCTACTAGATGCCTCCTAGAGCACTGTTAGCCTTGCTTGCCACCAGTATGCAGTGTGGCCTTGCACTTAGCCCACTGCCTACCAGGACCCCCAGAATGGCTTGACAGACACCTGCCTGCTGGTGGTTCCTCCATGGCTGCTAGTGACAGCCTCAGCCTCCTTGGGTTTGTGGAAATGTTTTAAAAGACTTGGCACATTTGAGCACAAAGGATGGCTGGAGCTCAACACTTTCAGACACACCTCTCCTCCTCCTCTTTGGTGAGCGACTTTACCTTAGACACTCAACCCGTCCAGTGTGGGAGCTGATGTTGCTAAAATTCTTCTCTGTGTTTAACAAGAGACTTATTTGAAACCAATTTCCTATTTCTCAGAAATTGTTTAGCTGACTCATTCATTACGATGATTCATCAGAATCACCGAAGTGTAGCCATGGATATATGTTGATATATGTTACAGTCAGGTGACTCTAATTAGATATTATCCTATTTATTACATGGTTAGCAAAGTCTGGGAGGGTAATATTTCATTTTTTTTTTTTGAGTAGAGCATTGAACTAGATGACCTCCAAAGGTCATAGATTCACAGAACAGTTTAGTTTGGAAAGGAAGTTTGTCAGTCACCTAGTTCAGGTCACCGCTTAGTTAGCAGCGCTAACAGACTGTTCACAGCTCCAGTCCCCAGCCACCGTGGTGGCCATTGACTGAACTCACTTCTGCATGTTGATGCCTGTCTTGTAGTGGTGTGACCAGATTTAGACACAGTAATGCCAATGCAACCTCATATGTGCCTAATAGAGGGGAGTAATCAACACCATGGACCTGCTGACTACAGTCTTGCTTGTATAGCCCAGTACACAGTTGGTCTTTATTGCAAAAGGATGTACTGCTGGCTCATATTCAACTTAACTGCCCACCAGGAATCCTAGGTGTTCTTCTGCAAACCTATTTTCTAGTCAGTCAGTCCCCAGCCTGTACTGATGCATGGGTCAACTTCATGAGCCCTGCTCTGATGGTGAGGGTTTCAGCTGTAGGACCTTAGGATTTGGCTATCCTGGCAACAGCAGTTTACAATTCTCAGCAATGGCAGAGCACTGACTGCCCTTCCATTTGTGTTGGGTAAATGCATATGACCAGAAAAATGGACTGGAAAAACCATACAGAAGACACAGGTGGTCAGAGATATGTTTGATATCCTGCAACAAGTAATCCCAACTATAAGAGAAGGAAAAGTTACCCACAAAGAACAGAAAAAACTGGGAAAAAACCCAAACAAGTGGTGTTGCTCTTGCAGCAGCGACAATCTCTGTACTACTAAAACATAGAGATGCTGACAAACAAGCAGGACCTTTTAGTTCTTGGTTATGTATCTCAATTATTTTAAAATGGTATTTTTTTCTCATCAGTTGCCAGGGAACCGTTGACTGTTTGAACAAAAAGAGCCATTTCCTCCTGGAAAAAAAATGTTCTGCTCAAAATCTTAATTGTAGTTAGATAAATTAGTCATGAAAAAAAAATCTGTATCTGTATTTCACAGAAGGCTTTTTTTGATGACAACATTGTTTAGTCTCTGCAATTAATCTCGCATGACGTTAAGCACACAGAGTGTATTTTTTGAAGATTCAAAGTCTCCGAGCTCTTAATCTCATTTTCAGAGGATCCCATTAGCAGGATGTATATTCAATAATAAGATAATCATGACTGGCACAGTGCTCTAAAAATATTAATTTTTCTAATTAGAGCCTGAAGTGATGTAATATCTATTCAAACAAAGAAGATGTGTACCTTGTCTTATCTGAGTACACACATAAATACAGTTAGTCTGATCTGTTCCATAAAACAATTACACAAAGATAGAATTACTGGAAAGGACCCTAACATTTCTTTGAAAAATGTGCTTGTGGATGCACATTTTGTTTTCTGCCCCAGGCAATTCATCAAAACACCTCCCTTGCTGAAATCCTGGAGCTTTCAGGCTGAACGAAGACCTTCATTTGCTCAGTTAATCAATGCCTATTTCTTGTTTTGCCTGAATCATGCAATATCTGATAATCACATGCACTCTCATTTGATATAGGTGTAACGGGTGCACCATCTACCCATGACAGCAAGGAAAACATATTAAAAACTCTGGGTTGCAAGCTAGAATTCCCTCTTAGAAGGAAGGGTGGTATTTATAAGCATGGCTATTTCAAGACACTTTTGAAGACTTCAGAATCACAAACAAATCATAAAAATGCTGAAAGGACAAATTATTAGGCAATGAAAGATCTACTAATAAAAGAGTAAAACCTGACAGATTAAGACAAAAAAAAAATAATAAAACAGGCAAAGGACATGAAAGACATTAAGAAAAGTTGCCACTAGGCAAAGTCCGGTACTTCAAGAGACAGTAACTAAATCACCGTGGCCTACAAATAAGATCCAAAGAGAGCTTCCAGTTAAGAGCAGGTATTTTTAAGTGCTGTAGCTGTTGACCAAACACTTGCATTTAATACATTAATTAAAGGCTGAAAATCAAAGAAACTTCACAGGAAGTGCTCACATAAGGCAGAGGGCAGGGAGCACAAGGCCTTGCCCTGGTCACGGCCTGACTTCAGCATGAGCACTCCGACAGCCACTCCTGGTGTTGTTACTGAGCTCAACAGTTTGCAGAGAGCAACTCTTTGAAAATACAACTTGGTGTCACAAAAGACAAAGTAGGTAATCAGAGCATGTCACATGATATCTCGAAGAAGGGATATTTGTTTTTTCTGGCTCACAGAGAGGGACAGACATAGCTGGGCAGAGCCGGCCTCCTGTGCTTCGCCCTATTTTGCATGGCTCCTGCCAGTCCCGTCAGATACATGCTAAGAGAAATGTGTACTTCTGCTTATCTCAGGCTATGCAGGTCTTCCAGAAGTTACATAGAGCACAGAGCTTCAAGCAAACTGTTGTTGAAAGGACAGTTGGCAAGTCCAAGTTGCCAAAGCCAAACCAGGGATGGTTCAAGGCCAGGACTGGATGAAAGCCAGAGGAGGCCGTAGTGGCCTCATGGGTGGGGGTCTGTGTAGCTGAGCATGTAGCTTCTGTCAGCTCCAAAAGCCACAGCAGAGTTGCTAAAACACATTGCTGCTGATAGATGAATTGGTGCTTGGATCAGTGTGGTTCTCATGCATGAAAACCATGGAGTATTTTTCTGAAACTACAGACGCAGAGCTCACTCACTTTAAGGTCCTCAAAGCTCAGTACTTCTGTGAGAGCATCAGTCATTTGTGGCTGGCACCTATGATGTGACATTCAGCTCTGGGTCGTGGAGCCAGATAAACTGTGGATTAGTTCCAAAGCAGGTAAATCCCACCCTTTTAATCCTTTGCCTTCCCCCAAGAGTCTCTCTTGAATAACATCATAGACATCTCCTTATAGACCTGCATTCATCTAAGGGATCCTCAGCCCTTTCCCTGGAGCCTTCTCCAGGAGGTGGGACACCACCTTCTTGTGATATGATGCAGGGCAAAAACCTACAGACCCCATGCTTTTTGTTGGCCCTTGTGGGACATCTGCACAGCCAGACTGCATGTTGTACCTTGACTAGAAGGACAGAAGCAGAAGGGGACATACAGCTCCATTTTGGGGATTTTGGAGGTCACCTTCCAGGAAAGGCAGAGCAACAGTTCCAGAGGCAGCAGCAGGACAGGGGAATGTCAGGTTCAAGTCAGGATTGGAAGCAGGACATGGGTGCCATGCAGTGTCAGGGAGGAGTGTGTGGATGATTGCTGTGTGACTATCCCTAAGCTACAAATGTAGGATAGTTACTGCTCATGCTTTTCTCCTGTGATTGAAGCTCATGAAGGAGAGCAACACCAGGATTACGAGATGATATGGCACACTACATCTCTGAACAGTCTGAACACAGTTTTGGGAGGGAAACTCCACCAGGAAACAGCTTCTTCTGATAGAAGTTTTCCCAGATGCCACCACAGCTGTGGTCCGGCAAGAAACCCTGTCTCCCGTTTGCTCCTGCCAGCAAAGGGACACCTATGTGCCTTGCTGGCTGTTCTGCTTGGACATGGGACAGGAGCAGGCAAGGAAGCAGCAGGGTTTGTGACAGACATGGAGACCCTGGAGAGGGCTACACATGCAGGAAGGCTCCAGGCCAAGCAGTCATTTACCTTGTTACTGCTCAAAATATCAATTAACACTGTAAAATAAAAAATGCCACATCTAAAATGGATCAATGCAAATATTTTAATCAATGTGCTTAATGGAATAAACCCCAGCTCACTTGCCTGTTTCCATGATGCTAGAAGATTGCAGTCCTGGCTGCCACTTCACATTTGCTGCTGTATCCTCAGAGAATGTTATGAGAAATGATGACATTGCTAACGAAGCAAGACATGCAGACTGCACCAGCCAGTGTCCCTGGAGGGCTGCAGCAAAGTTTTTCAGACACCTGAGGCTGCTGGGAGAAGAGTCATCTCAATCAGATCAGATCTTGGGGAGCTACTGACATGTCACAGAATCACAGAATTACAGAATGGTTGAGGTTGGAAGGGACCTCTAGAGATTATCTAGTCCAATCCTCCACTGCCGCTAAAGACAGACTTGCTTTCCCTTACATTGCTGCTGTGTGATTCTCCATGTCTTGATCTTCCCCAGGGACACACACTCCCCAGGCCAGGCTGCTTTCTCTAGGGGTCCTTCCTGAGCAACTTATCACATGCACCATGCAATGGACCTTCCTCTGGGGGGGCGTTCTGTCCTGGGTAGAGCTGTTTTGGCCACATTATGGTGAGGTTTGCGCGTGCAGCACATGGGCTTATGTGAAGGGAGCTGTTCATGGGTATTACGAAAATATTATGGCCTCGTACTATTTTGTTTGCTTTCCTTCAGCAATTGCCCTGCTCTGCTGTGTGCTTTGTGTATTTTGAATACAAAAAGGAAGTTCTGTTTGCTAAGCTGGGACAGACTTTCTGGTTTATGATTTTTTTTTCTTTAAGATCCACAATAACTAGAGCTTTGTCAAAAACCTGATCAATTCAATTGAAAGAGAAATCCATATCTGGCCCTCCTCCTTCCCCTTACTTTCCTCCCTCCTTCCTTTCCGATCCTAAAAAATGAACTGAGTATTAAAAAAACTTGCAGATTCTTCCATGGGCTGTTTAGTAATCAGAAAGTATTAATTTACCATAATTTATTTATATAATCAATACATTAAAGAAAAAATAAGTTAATAAAACAACAAATTAACAAAAATAAATTAAAAGTATAAATGAAAGAAAATTCTTACAAAGTTATAAAATATTGTAACAAAATATTGAACAATAATAATTTAAATAAATAATACATTAATTTAATAATCAATTTAAGTGTCTTTTTCCATTTCCATCCCCCAAAGTAGGGGGAAAATTCTGAAGGACTTCAAGGAGCATTATTAGATGCTCATAAAAACCATGATTGCACTCCCCAAAAAGCTCTGTTCTGATTTGAGTGCCTGTGGACAATATCTGTATGGATGAATTCTCAACTCTGAAGATTGTCCTAAAAAGAGCTTATGTTTGCATATAAATATATTTTACTTGCTAAAAACTGGAGGCCCTTCAGGAACTGGCACTCCCCGTATGACCATCTGAATGGATAATGTAGTCAGGATTTAAACCCTTAGCAGAAGTGCTTCTTGCTTATGTTGTATTTTGGTGAAAGGTAACAAATGCATGCTGCCATTCGGCTTTTCCGTGATAAAATGGGATGAAATGTTTGCATTTCTCATCATCTTTTGTGTAAGCATAAAAGGAATTTCTTATGTTCAATTCTGGTTATGCAAGAAACTGATTATGGACAAAGCACTGAAATGCAGAGCAGAGAGGGGATTAGCTGAGACCCCTCACAGAGCAGACATCTGCTTTTTTTCTGCTGCAGCTGTGTGTGACTCTAAGAAGTAAGCTGACCTCATATCATTTTCAAGGTAAATTTATCAGAAAGTGAAATTTTATATGTAATGATAACAAACACACACAAAAAGGGTAATCTAAATCCGAAAAAACATATGAAATAAATTTGAAAAGCCACATTGTAAGAAGTATTTGGAGGCAGGGATGTCTCATTGCATCCTTTGCATCACAAATTAGTTGTGCTTTTCCCAGATACAGAATCCCCAAAATTATTCCACCTGGTAACAGATGGCATTTTGGAAAAAAGATTTACAAGACATGGGAAGAATTGTGGTTTCAGCATGTAGTATCCTGTTGCAGATAACTTCAAACCATCTGTTTCTGGAAAATAAAGCTAATAAGGTTATGAAAATGTTCAAAACAGGTGCACACTCTGGAACAAAGATGCACATTATTGGACTAAACTGCGAGCAGTCTATTTAAGGCATAGGCTGTTGTTTATTGCAGTTTAATTTAGAGGATGCTGACAGCAAAACTTCCCAATTCAGTCCTGATTTAAAGTGGAAGATAATGGCTGATCTGAATGCATCTAAGTTAGTCTAATAAAGGCATCTAAGTTATATTAGTTATATATGATGGGTACTCTAAGCTCTTCACCTGGGATGTGTTTCTTGTGCTGAATGACTCACAGGCTCAGGGACTGCAGTTGTGAAAAGCTCTTGCCTCAGTCACAGGTAGTACAAATCTACAATAAAATCACTTTTCAGCAAACAAGAAGAACATGTAGAAGTCCACAAAGACTACTTAAATTTGTAAATTGTGGAGGCCTGCTTCAAGGACAGTAGTAACAAGATGCCTTGTTAGTAGCTAACTAACCTCAAGGATGGCAGTGCAGGTGTTCTATCAGCAAACAACGAGCAAAAGCAAGAAAAAGGAGAAAACTGCAACTGTATGGCTGCTGTGTGACCAAGAAGCTCATTGCATAGTCTTGATGTAATCCTTTACATTGTTGGTTTATTTAGCAAGTGTGCTTTGCATGCTTTTAGGCAAATAAGGATTGTATCCGAGGCAGAACAGTATACAAGTTGTATCTGATGCTCAGTAAAGGGTCTTTGGTTCATTATACTGGAGTCTGTGCCTTCAATACGCTACATAAATTCTCTTTATGTTGTGGAATATGCCTCATATTTGCACTACGAAAGACACTGGAGGACAGATCACATCTACTGACTCTTGGGGCCGTTTTGACAGAGCAAGTGACGAAAGGAGTAATCTGAGCAAATGCAGATGATCCAAGGCTGATGTCTTCATCTAAGGTAATCACCCTCATCTCCCTCTATTGTCCATCATGATTGAAAGGTACATTAAAGTATAATTACCTGAATGACTCCTTCCCTAAAATGTCTGCTTTCCCCAAGGTCACCCAGGGCCCAGATTAAATTAAGCATGATTATTCTCAACCTGAGGCTTGGAAAAGATCATTGAGTACCTGGGGTCTAGCCTCGTCTTTCTCAAATTCTTTCCACTGCCTCAGGTTGCCTCCCATGAGAAGCTCCAGCACTCCTGGAGCTACCTGTGGTGGTGAAATTATCTGATGGAGATAAGGTGCACGAGTGATGCTTGTATGAGACTTAGGTCAGACTTGGATGAAGCTTTGGTGCTCAGCAGCCTCCTATCCTGGCCATCCCACCAGACAAGGGCAGCTGCTCCAGGCACAGGAAGGCTCTCGTGGCTCCTTTGGTGAGAGGCAACCTCAGAGACAAGGTCTGTAAATGTGAATGGCTTTTGAGGATGGAATAATCAATCATCAGGAATAACTACAGAGTTACTCAGGTCAGTCCTGGACGTGTTAGCCCTCAGTGAAAGCAGAGCTTCATTTGCCTGTGACATATAGTAACAGATGAAAGCAGTTCACGGGGTAATAAGACACCCCAGTATTTTACACAATAAAAGTGAAGGACGGTTTCATCCAAGTGTTGCATTTCTTTTTCTTAATACTCAAATATGAAGAACAGAATTCTGTGCAGAGTTGTCATTTCTTGTCACTAAATCATATAAAAAACCCTAAGTGATTCAGTGTTTCACAATGACACACCAGACTTATAAATGAATATCTTTATTTCAATATGGGAACTAGATAATCTCTTTTTCTTTTTTTTCTTTTTTTTTTTTTGAGCAATTAAGGCAACAGGTAGTGGAACTAACAATTTCTGGAAGAAGACAAAGTTCATACTATGGAAATATCATCTGAGAGGTTTAATATCAAACTATTATGATCCAGGAAATAACCAGACAAGTTATTATGAGTCAGTTTGTTATTGTGATCTGAAGCTGTAGATCAGATTTTTGACATGGAGACATTAATCCTGTTCTCTGTCAAGTAAATAATGTTGCCATTACGGCGCTGAGGAGACCTGCCTGGGAAGGCATTAATTCCTGGGGCTTTCAGGAAGAGAATCACATACTTTGCCTAGTGAATCTGTTTGGTTTTAAATCCTAGTGCCATAGGTGGCAACGGTAATGGCAGGCATGGGTTTCTATGTCTAACTGTGTAATTTTAGAAAATTAAGAATTTTTTGAGTAACTTTCTCCATCTCTTTCCACTGTCATTACTGGGTTACTGGTCTACTCTTGGCAGCTCCTATTTGGTAAAAACTCCATTGGGAGGGCAGAAGGGCACAGCAGGATGTGCCTGTGCGCTCACCCTTCTGATGCTAGAGGAGGGAAAGGGGATGACCTGATGCCCCTTTGTGGCCTGGATCACCCAGCACAAATATTGCAGAATTAGTCTGGTTCTTTAAAAACAGCTAAACCCCCCTTTTAACTTATCTGCTGATATTGCATCCCCTTTTTTCCAAAGGAGGAAGCTATGCCTGGCCCTGTCAGCATTCCTGACAGCAAGATCTAGGCATGATAATACCAATCATATAAGCCAACACCAGCTTTTCTTTTATAGATTTTTATTTTATAAATTTTAACTTTTACATTTTTTCTAATAGTCATGAGTATACAAATAACAGCCATTTACAGGGGTGTGAGTATTTAGGCTAAAGCACTGACAAACTTAGCCCAGCACAAGAAGACACAATATTTTCTATAATTAACAGAGCATTTTATCTGTTCTTGCTTTTTTCTTTTCTTGTAAAAGCCTTCAATCTCTGGGCATGTCCTGGTCTTTTCTGAAATAGGCAGAAGACTTTTGCAAAGACATCTGGGATGTTGCAGAGACCAGCCAGGTAAGTCGTAACAGCTGGTCCATATTCTGGTTGCAAACCCAGGTTAGTTTCAAAGAGAAAAACTTATTAGGGTGTATTTATCAATCTCATGATGCATCAATTCAGCAATTTTCATGACTGCCTTGTCTCAAGACTGCCATAGTTACAAACTAATTCCTTAATTAAGCAATTAAAAATTAACGGTTAATTAAATTGATTCTAATAAAGTATAGTGAGGAGACTGGTCAATATTTGAATTTAATGCATTTGCATCAAATATCTGAGTAGCAGAGTGACAGAGAATTGAAACCTATTTTCATCATTGTTAAGCAAATCAGAAGAATCTGGAGCGTTTGGGACAGTAACTGGCATGAGCTGCAGGAAACTTAAGAGAAACAATGTCTTGGGCGGCTTATGCAAATGCAGGCCATCCCTCCCATCAGAAAACCACTGGAATTATTTTTCTTATTTGCACTTCAAGCTAGTACCTCGAGTTGACAACGGGAAAAATAGCTGAGCAGCTAAATGCAAGAAATCAATCACCCTCTCTGGATGTGCCAAATTACTTGCCTATAGAAATGCCAAGTTTGCTAGTGCTTTTCAGAAATAATTAGCTTTACCATTCAGCAGAAGAAACATCTTTCTTCATCTTTAAAATATTCCAGCTGTGTTCCACAGCCTGAATCCAGGGCTAAAAACCATCAAAGAAAAATTACTGAATTAAAAAGCAAAAAACAGAAATGCCTTCCACACTGACTGGATGGCTGCTGCTGCAGGCAAGCTCACCAAGCAATCCCTGGGCTTGAAGTGCTCAATGGTCTGTCATGTATGCACAAGTAATAGCACATAAATAGGAGAAAAAATAGAATTTGTAGACAAATATCCTCAAGGAGTGGGTAATTCGTGTTTAGCAGGAACTCTAGAAAAAAGGAGGATTTACCCTCCTTTGCACAGAAGGCTGCACTGGGATGCAGTCCTGACCGGCAGCTTTCTGTGCATCGTCTTCTCTTTACCTGAAACATTCAGTAGTCTGTGATGCAGAGCTCCTGCACTGCATCAATCCCATCACTAAAACTCATGGCCTGTCTGGGCAAATGGAAGGGCTGTTTATCTTATCACTGGTATCTCCAACGCTGGTATTTGTAATCTGAAGACAGGTAACCAGTAAAGAAAGATTGTCTATCTCCAATGTTTTCAGGAGATTGAAGGAAGATTATTTCTTACCTTCTTATCCTTTCTTACGCAGTAATGCCCTATTCAATGTCCAAGAAAAGAAAATGCTTTAATGGACGCTGAGGTAGATTAACAACTGGCTGGATGGCAGAGCCCAGAGGGTGGTGATCAGTGGTGCAGAGTCTAGTTAGAGGCCTGTAGCTAGCGGGGTCCCCCAGGGGTCAGTCCTTGGTCCAGTCCTGTTCAATTTATTCATCAATGACCTGGATGAAGGCACAGAGTGCTCCCTCAGCAAGTTTGATGATGATACCAAACTGGGAGGAGTAGCCGATACCCCAGAGGGCTGCACTGCCATCCAGAGGGACCTGGACAGACTGGACAACTGGGCAGTGAAAAACCTCATGCAATTCAACAAGGCCAAGTGCAAGGTGCTGCACCTGGGGAGAGATAACCCCAGACACCAGTACAGGTCGGGGACTGACCTTCTGGACAACAGCTCTGCAGAGAGGGACCTGGGCGTCATGGTGGACAACAAGTTGACCATGAGGCAGCAGTGTGCCCTCATGGCCAAGAAGGCCAATGGAATCCTGGGCTGCATTAAGAAGAGCGTCTCCAGCAGGTGGAGGGAGGTGATCCTGCCCCTCTACTCAGCCCTGGTGAGGCCGCATCTGGAGTATTGTGTCCAGTTCTGGGCTCCACAGTACAAGAGGGATGTGGAGCTGTTGGAGAGAGTCCAGCGCAGGGCTACAAGGATGATCAGGGGCCTGGAACATCTGCCCTATGAGGAGAGGCTGAGGGAGCTGGGCCTGTTCAGCCTGAAGACGAGAAGGTTGAGAGGGGACATAATCAGTGTATATAAATACCTCAAGGGAGGCAGTGAGGAGGATGGTGCTGGCCTCTTTTCAGTGGTGGCCACTGAAAGAACTAGAGATAATGGCCACAAACTGAAGCAGCAAAAGTTCCACAGGAACTTAAGGAAAAAAATTCTTAACTGTGAGGGTGACAGAGCACTGGAACAGGCTGCCCAGAGAGGTTGTGGAGTCTCCTTCTCTGGAGATCTTCAAAACCCGCTGGGACGCAGTCCTGTGCCATGTGCTCTAGGTGACCCTGTGTGTGCAGGGGGGTTGGACTAGATGATCTCTAGAGGTCCCTTCCAACCTTAATGATTCTACGACTCTACGATTCTATGATTCTAGTGAGAAGACAGATCATCCAAGAGATGTTTAAAAGAAAGATGATTAATCTTGTTCATTCTTTTTTTAAGATTGAATCCCTAGATAAGCATACAGCAAGGTTTTCCAGCCACCACAAACTTTTCTCTTGTCTCAGGTACATCGGTTTACGTCCTTGTGCTGACTTAACCTGGCAGGGCCCTTCTCCAGGGCCTAGTATGATGCCTCCTAAGAAGACATATGCCAAGTAAGACGGGTTCCCAGGCAAGAGAGGCTCCCTTTTCCTGGAATCCTCCAAAGGGGTCTGAAGCTGCCGGGGGCTGGAGCTGCTGGAGCGGTGCAGGCAGCACTGTCTGAAGCAGCCAGGCTTCCAGCTTCACTCAGCTTTTGCAGCACCTATTCCAGAGCATTGCAACTTGATGTAGCAGGAAAATGACAAGCACAGAGAAGTGACAGAAATAGCACAGGCCTTTTGTTAACAACGCACAAATGACAACAAGTGAAATTCCAATAAAGATAGAAGGAAAAAAATATTTCAATTATTACCCAAATTTGGGTGGCCAAATACTGAAACAGGATGTTCAGAGAGGTTGTGAAACCTCCATCCTTGGAGATATTCAAAATTCAAACAAACTAGACCCTGAGTGACCTGATTTAAGCTGACTATGCTCTGAAAAGGAGATTGGAGTAGATGGCTGCCAGAGGTCCCTTCTAATCTAAATTAGACTGTGGTTCTAGGAATCATTCCTAGGCTTTTTAATCACAGTAAATGGTGTTATCCAACCTGTGCTGCTGGCATTCTACAATTGCCCATTTTGTTATGCACCCAGTTATTAGAAACGTGAAGCTTTTTTACCTGGGAGCCTTATGTTCCTGCAGAATAAGGGGCTTTTATTTTGTATCAGAGAAGATGGCATGCTCCTACCGGCTGTGGAAAACTACTGACTCTTGAACTCTCAAGACTCTTTCATCACTATTTCTGTATTTTCCAAGGCAAGGGCTGCAGCTGCAAAAATACAAAAGCTAAATAAAAATTGGCTTAGTGCTTGACATAAATTCTATTACTACCTTCTCCAAATAAAGAGAAGTAACAGGTGCAGAGCATCTGAATGTTACCATAGAATGTGTTGAACAGCTTGGGGCACTTTCATGGAACAGATCTGAAAACTGAAAACAGTGGCTACTGCCAGCAATTGTACCATCATTTAGCTCTGTTTCTTGAATAATTACATTTCCTCTGCAAATTTGCAGTATATGAAGAATACCTCAGCTCCATTTGATAGACAAGACAGTCTAAAGAAGTAGTACCCAGGAGCAAGTTCATATGTGGAGCTGGTTGGATGGCTTGGAGCACCGAGCTCTACATGGTGCAAATCAGGGCTGCCATGCGCAGAGCAGGGTCACACTCAGGGTGAGAGCCCTTTTCCAGCCAGCAGCATCAGGGCATTTGACATCACAGAATCACAGAATGGTTGAGGTTGGAAGGGACCTCTAGAGATCATCTAGTCCAACCCCCTGCTCCAGCAGGGATGCCTAGAGCACATGGCACAGGACTGTGTCCAAGCGGGTTTTGAAGATCTCCAGAGAAGGAGACTCCACAACCTCTCTGGGCAGCCTGTTCCAGGGCTCTGTCACCCTCACAGTAAAGAACTTCTTCACCAGGTGTTAAATATTAACTACCACATTAATTAGCTAGTAGTCTACAGTAGAGATCAGTCCAAGTCAATTGGACATTGCATGAGCCTTCATATAGTAAAGGAAAAAAAAAGAGAACAAGCAATAGCTATTTGACCGTTAATGCTGTCAGCTGTAAAACAATGTTTGCTTTTTCTTCAGTTGAAAGCATGCTTACCGTGCTTGTAGTATTTCTGTGGAAGAGCACAAAAAGGAAGTGGGCTTTTCTTTTATTCTAAAAGCCCTGAGCTTCCTCATTCTCTTGACCAGGGAGTTCTGGATCAAAGAGACAGTTCTCAGAATGGGCCTCCCTTGGCTTGACCTTCTCCATGCACAGGGTGGATTGCTGTGAGAGAGGCACTTAACCCAGCCCCTTCTCCCATCCGGGAAGAGAGAACAGCACCTCGATTCACCCACAGCAGGCAGACTCCACCATGGGCCATGCTGCAGCAGAGTGCTCTCTGCAGCTACTGGTGCCAAGGAGATGCTCTGCCGGGTTCAGAGCTGCAGGCAGACCTTGGTTGTGAGGGCCCGGAAAGAAGGGGCAATGGCCTCATTTAGTCAGACCTGCAGGTCTGTGTCTCTGGCCAGCTGCATGCACAGAAATTAGGAGCTCTATGCCCAGAGATAGGCCTCTCTTTTTTTTTCAGACAGCACAGGTTCTTTGTCAGCAAAACCCACCTCACGTCCCCACTCCCAGACAATCACAGAGTACCTTTGGCCAGCAGGAAGGTAGCCCTGGGAGGTGAGGAGGGTGCTGATGTCCCACAAGTCATGGGTATCATCATGGTCTGCTGAACCACCACATCTTCAAGGACACAGAGAGGAATTCTCCCAAGGTGGGGAATCCCATACTACCTCCGTGCAGCCTGGAGAAGCCTGTGGAAAAGCAGCCTGTGAGGTGAAGGGTGGACTTGCTGTCCAGTGGACAGATACTTCCTAGATAGAGAGAAAAAAGCCCTAGGACAGTATGTTCACACACATTTCCTGTGTATGTACCCTCTTCCTCAGTCAGCCCCCCTCCTTATCATCTCCCCCCATCAATCAAGGCTTTTCCTGCTTTCCTCCCTTCTCAGTCTCCATGTCTGCCTCAGGAGTGTCTCCAGGCTTTGTTCCCTTCCGCACAGGGCAGGTAACCAAAGGGCTCCAGGAGGCTAAGACAATCTGCTCTGACAAAATATATTTATTTATGCAGGTTTGATGAACAGAGGGTCATTCTTAACTTAGTACATGGGTCACAAGCTATAAAGAAACACAAAGCCTCCATAGGTTTTATGGACCAGAATGGGAAAGGTATTAAACCAAAGGCATTAGGATCTTTCATTTTCAGGGCAAGTCAGACAAAACCAGGCTCAGCTCAGGCTCATCCTAGCAGGGACAAATCATGAGAGACAGGCAGCTCCCAGAGGCAGCATCCTGCTCCTTGTGCCTTCCCTTGTGTCCTCCCGGTCCTGCTGTGGACTCCGAAGCTTGAGTGTGCGTGCACAAAACATTGGTAAGAAGGTCGAGGAGTGAGGGCTCAGTTGTAAACCTGAGAGCTAACGCCACAAGAAGGACCAACCCTGCTCGAATGGTGAACTTGAATCTGCATCTCACACAGGAATAAACATCACCTGGGCCTGAGATCACACATGGTTGCATCTGACCATGTTTCCACATTCCCTTTATGTCATTGGAGGGGTAGCATCTTCTATGATGATTCATCACAAATAAAATACATGTCTAGAAATAGTCAGGGGCCTTGAATTCTAAAAGTCCTGTTTCTTTCCACTGAACGTAAAGGCAGCATAACACGACCAGCTCAAGTCTGTGTGTCCTTACTCCTATCTGAGATGTCCCCCTCTCTCCTGTGGCAGATACCATGTGATTTTTGTTTTATTTTGTTTTGTTTTTGCTAGATACTCTCTCTCCTCTGTTGTTGAAGCAACAACCAGTGAAGGTGACATGACCCTCCTGATTGGCCTGACAATGTAGTGGCTGGTGAAATAAAAAAAAATAGCTTGGGGGCCATGGAATTCATATTCCCTGTGACACTACAATATTTTAACTACATAATTTTGTACTGTCTTGCAAGGAGAGGCAGAGTCTTAGGGGTTGTTTTGTGTTTGATATGGTTATTGTTTGTCTGACTAAAATGAATTTTGTCTAACTTTCGTCTGAAATCGAAAAAAAAAACACACAAAAATTTAAATGTTCAAAATGCAATAAAAGGCTGAGCTTGAAAGACAGTGGGAGAGAGAGATGAATAGACCAGCTTGTATTTTGTGCCATGTTAAACAAAGCTAAAACCGTGTCTGACTTCCAGCTTTTTTGCTCGGAAAGATCAGCAGCCGGATGTCTCAGCTGCATGGCCATGATTCTTTGTCTTCCTTCTGCTCGCAGTGTTATCTTTCACTCCTTTTTTTTTTTTTGTTCCTAAGCCATCTCTTTCTCCACATTTTTCCACTTTATTTTTTTCCATTTTGGATTCATCAACAGAGAAAAAGTCGCTATCCATGATGAAGCAATCAAAAGAGATGAAAGAAAATGCCCTTAGTCCTTCTCACTATTAATTAGGGAAGTATGATGAGAAAATGCTGAGCCTGAGCATTGGGTGGAGCTGGGACATAATGTGTGATTTCATGGAAGATGCTGAGAGGCTCCTTTATCTTCATCACTTTGCCAGGGAAAACTTGCAGCTTTTGAAGGGAAAACGCTGCTTTATCTGCTCGGAGGAGCTCCCGCTGTCCAGGACAACCATGTGTCCAGGGAGGGGATGTGGGGCCGCCCGGCTGCCGTGGCCCGGGCCGCGCTAGCACCCACTGGAGCCGCAGCGGGGAGCCAGGCCGGGGTGCGGGCCTTGGCCTCCGAGCGCAGCTGCTGACACAGCCTTAGCTGGCTCTGCGCTGCGGCAGAGGGCCAGGCAAACCCTTTCCACCTCCTTTTCCCTCCTGACTTTCCACTACAGTCAGACTCTTTTGCACTTCTTCCTCACACTAGCATTGGGCGGAGGGCCCATTAGTAAGGATGATGAGATGTCGGCTCGAGGAAACATGGTTCCTGAAAACATTTTAGCTTTCATTAGCTTGGTTGTTTTCCTTTTTTTTTTTTTTTTTTCCACAATGAGCTCTTTTTCTGTATTTAATTCACAGTCTGATGTTTATTTGCAACTGAGGCCTTGGCAATGCTTTATCTGATGGCACAAGTTTGGGAAAACTGTCATGAGCAGACAAGCCAGATGAAAAGTAAATACTGAAAATGCTGGCTAGAATCAGATGTGTCAAAACCAGAGAAGTAAAAACAAGAAGGGAGGCTAGCAGGAGAAGTAACTATAAAAACTCTAAGTAAAAGCACAGTAAGCTCTGGACAGTGCGTGGGAAGGTAGGATAAATTGTGCCAGGATTTTTTGTTCTGTTTACTACATTGAAAAAAATCAAAGAGGAGCCCTGAGATACAATCCAAAGCAGGATGGACTTCCCTGACACTATTCTCGATGGATGCTTGTCTTGAAAAATTCCAGTGATAGGGATTCTGCCATAACCTGTTTCAGCACTTAGCTACACTTAGCACAGAGAAAGTTTTCTGTAATGCGCCCTATCGCTTTACACTTCCTCCTTTGATATAATTCTCTTTACTTTCATGAAACAGTTTTGTTCTGTATTTACATGACTCTCTGAAGATTTAACGTTCTGTATTTTGTTTCTTAAAACATCCAGGCAACTTGTTGTGCTTCATATCTACCACTTCTACATGTCCAAGTTCCAAAGTCCATTTCATTTCCTTAAAAATATTTCACTAATGTGCATTCATTATGAAATTATTTGGGTTACATATTTTTAAAGCAGCTCATTTATATGAATATACTGCTACGAATCAGAGACAGCTGCCCATGAACCACATTGATAAAATTAATACAGTAAAAATTATCCTTGAAGAATTGACATTGGCTGTTACACAGTCGGCAGTTGCTTACTTTTTCCCCTAGTGATTTTCCTGATATTAGTTATAATTCAGGGCTGGGTAAATGGTTTGGCAAAATATTCAAAGCTTCCCGACTTGGCAGACTGGTGAGCACCAAAACCAGATGTTCATCCTGACATTCAAAGCAGCAGCAAATACATTCATTGTACAATGAGCAAAAGCAAATTCTTATTATTATTCTAGGCCTACAAAAATAAAGTACAAAGTTGGGGACGACATGTCTTTTTTTCCTAATCATCGAGGTGAAATTTTTAGGATTTCATATTTTTCTAAAAAGCAGAGCTCCCTTTGGCATTACATGAGAAAAAAAAAACACACACTATTTCTGCTCACTGTGCTCAGCTGAACAAAGCAAAACAAAAGGCATTCTTGGAAAGGGTCTGAATTCTGCGTGCTGAAGGACATGGAAATAGCTGGAGTTTGCTCATGGTGCGGTGGAAGTCCTGGTTTCAGGCAGGAAGAAGACTGCATCGTGACCTTGGATGTGTAGTAAGGTGCTTTGAAGTTTTTGCTTCAAAGGAGAGCACCTAAGCCACTGCCAGCTTAAACAGAAATCAGAATACTTTCCACATCAGTTTGAGCAGGGAATGAATATGCCCCTATCACGACCAGGGGATGCTGATGGAGGAACGCCAGGCTTCATACAGGCTGGGCTGCGCACACAGGATACGCGGATTTTGTCTCACTCTCCAGGCTTTGTAACCAGTGAGAACACTCGCTCCCTAGACATTTTCTGCCGCCCTAAGCCTCTGGGCTAGGCACGCTCTCTGCCTCGGGTTACTGCAAGTGGTAATACTGCCATATTGCTAAGGGACTCCACTGCAGCTGAGGGCTCTGCTGTATTAAAGACTGTGTGAACAGAGATCAAACGTTTCACAACCCTCAGCTTTCCAAACACCCTGGGAACGCCTGGAGTCCTGTTTTCAAACTCGCCAAAATGACTTGGGCTCTTAAGCCAGAAGTGACTTGATAAAAGCATTTACACCTTGCTTTGTGCGGTCTCGCTAAGTGCCTCTCTGCTCCTTCAAATGCCGAAGGACAAGACGTAAGGCAACATCCAGGCAAAACTTCCAGTTCATCCTTCTTTTACAGCTATCCAGTTACTTTGCATGCATGGTGGTAGGAAAGTTTCCAGAGAAATGTTAGAAATACACACACATCCATGTCTCCCACACAGAAACATTTAATTCTTTGCGAGATTTATAGGGAGAGGAGAGAATGTTTTGGGACAACTACTGCTGGCTTTCTCCCTTCCTAATTCCTCATGCCAAAGTTATTTATTTACAGAGCAAATCTCCCAGAGCTGGCAGGTTCTGATCACACTAAGCTAAAGAAATATGTGCACTCTTCTGCCAGCTAAGGAGAAATATAATAAGAAAAGATAATCCAGTTGACCTATGGACAGCGTCTCTCTGGAAGGGCTTCCTGAGGGCGCCTGTGCTGCCCTGGTGCAGGAGCTGTGCCGCGGCAGGCGGCCAAGACGGGGCGCGTGTGCTGCAATGCAAGGCGCATCCCCGCAGATGCCACGTCCGGTGGCCTCCGACCAAGCTTCAGGTGGGTGGATGGGGTGAGCACTGAAGCCAACCTGTTTTCGTGCTCCCAGCAGCTGGCGAAAGGCTCAGCTCTGCTAGTTTGAAATGTCTCCTTGTGGGCCACAGGACCTGCAGCTCCACCAACATGTTCCTCTGCTGGGGCAGTGAGGTCCTTGAGCACTTTCTGCAATGATGCGACAAGGGGATGGCTGACACCATCCCGAGCAGTTTGCTAAAGGTAATTACTTTGCTTTCTTCACAGCTGCACATATGTCAGAGCAAGGTTATCTGCAAACACTCATTTAGGAGCAAGAACTTCCTATCTTGACTTAATTACAGTCAGTCAAGAAGAAAGCCTCCTTAAATTAAATCAAGACTCTTAATTTGAAACACTGTCCACGTAGAGATTTGCACCAGGCTTGTTAGAAGAGTGAATTAGAACAGATGTAGACAGTTCAGTTCCAATGCCTGCATTGAGGAAACGCTCCTGTGAACTCATCATTTTTTCATCTTTTGCAATAGATTCCTTGTCAGCAGCCGCAATGAAGCACTTCAAGGACTAAGCCGCAGCAGCACGGTTGGACGACAGAACCCATAAACAGCTTGCTATGGCCCATGATTAAAATAGAAAATGGCTGATTTAACTCAAAGCACAAATCCCACCACAGAACTTGGCCCAAACCCATACAAGTGCTTTCTGAGTTCAGAGAGAATTCACAGTTTGCAGAGAGGTCAGAGCAATTCCTGGCTCCTTGCCATAATAATTCATCAGAAAATAATTTTAAAAGTCAAATTAGTGATGCTTACAAAGTGCCTGGAAGTACTGGGGTGAATGCATCATGCAAGGTATCCTACTTTCTCTGCTAGCTGCTTCTGCGCGTGGAGGACTGTCTTTTCTCAGTCATTTGACGGCTGATCCTTCTGCACGGAAGCAAAGACGATTCATCTCGCAGTCAAAGAGCATAACATCCCATACATATTCTTTCAAAAGAAAATATTCTAGCAAAATGTGAACAAATAACCAAATAATGTTTATTAAACTACCAGGAAAACTCTCTTTTCTGGGCTCCAATGAAACGGATAAACTTGAGGTGCTAGCTTACTCTAACTAGAATATAAAAACTATCATACATATTATGTATGTCTATACATACATTTACACAAACCAATATTCCCATGTTTTCTTTTGGGAACATCAGATGAACAGATATGCTATTAGTGTCTACAAATTCATCACAGAAATAACTATCAAAAGCGCACAGAGAAATGCAAGCCATTTTGAGATGTCTGCGTGTTAAGGTGTCTGGTGGAAAAGAGGCAAGAAAAGAACCCAAATCATCTCTCATGGAGGAATCACTCTCAAACATATGTACTTTGAATGATAATTAGCAGTGGTAGACAATGAAGGCAGAGAGAAGAAAGACAAGAAAATGGAAACGTCATTTCAACCTCCTGGAGAAAATATAAATGACTTACTAGTCTGTCATGATTAATATGCAGGTTTCTTTGATGAATGGCTTCAACTGTTGAATTAAAGAAAAACATGTGCCATCTTATAAATGTTCTCTCACTTAGCAGAGCACTAGGGCTTGGAAGCAGAGAACTGTTTCTTCCCATCTCATCTTCCTGTATCCTCACTTCTCTATTGTTCATATATTTTCAAATTAAACTATCTGGCCTGCTTGAAGGAAAAGTCACCTTGGCAGTTATCTTAGAATCTCTCAGAGCCAAACAGCAATGTCCCCGTGCCAAGATGGGTGAACAGGAGGCTGAATGGTGCTAGTGCTGCGGGAAGCGGCTGCTCTCCTGCCCGTCCAGGCTCGGGGCAGCACAGGGGTGCCCTCCTTCCATTCAGCCAGCCAGCCGGCCGCTTCCTACCCTAGTTTCCCCCTCTGGATGGTAAGATCTTCATCACCACCATTCCCCTTCCAATAAGGTCCAGAGTTATTCCAAGGGGAAAGAAGCAATCTAGTTTGCAAGGAGAGAAAGAGGAAGAGAGACTTGAGAGAAACAATGGAAAAAAGGAAAAAATCCCTGTATTTCAGAATGGTGTTGTTTAGGGCTAGGAAAATGGGAAGAAGTCAGCTAGGTGTCTTTATCTAAATGCTCGTCCTTTGGGAGGACATAAGTCAGGAACACTTTATTGGAGAAGTAAAACTTTCCTGTAATTAGAGCTGTCCGGTATCGCGCACAGATCGAGGGTGCTGGGAGAGCACTCCCATGGTAAGGGGGACTGTGACTATTTGTGTATGTCCCATCTCTGCTGTAACTGTTCTTCCTCGACTTCTTGACACCTCTGGGGTGTCCCTCATGATTCCTGCCTCCTCTCAAACTGAGAAAGGGGTATTCTTTCTCATCTTGCTCTACCAGCCCACTCAGTTAGCTAAGCTGGACAGTACCCCCTGAGATTAAACTAACTGGCAAAGTGTATCAGGCTGCAAGGCCCAAGGTGCTTATTCTTTGTGACGCTGCAGTTTCCAGAGGAGCTGAAGGAGCATCTCTTGCTGTGACCGAGAGTGTGTGATCCAAGAGCAGGAGCACCACAGTGCCCAGCGGTCTCCAGACCCTGCCTCCCCAGGACACCCGCTGACGGGCACAATCCAGCCCTCACACAGAGCAGTGGCAGTGGCACTTCCAAACCCTTGCCCTTGGCATACCCTTGGTGACACTGTGAGCTGGAAAGCAGGAGATTGAGGGGAAGAGAAGGAAGAAATGTATGGGAAAGCTAAAATGATCCATCTAACTATATATTTCACTTCACCTCGTGGATTGTGATTTTGGGAGGAAGCTCTGCTCCTCCATTTTCCTCCACTCATGAAGAACTGGAAGCATCAGCATGTTCTTTGATTGCCTGCAGGACCTCCTGCCCTGCGGACATTTTTCTAAATGGTTGCAAGGGCCACAGCACAGGAGATGCCATAGACCTGGGGCTTGTTTTGAATGTTGGTGTCTTCTAAAATGTGGGCTCAAATGCACACATAAAGAGCAAGGAAAGGGAAAGATTTCCCTTTTCTTTCTCACAGTGCAGAAGAATCAATCCTCTTCCAGCCTCAGATTAGATGCTCTTCCCACATGCCTTACTTTCCTGAGCTTGGCTAGTTTGCCTTGCTCTCTGTAAGCATCCTGGTCAGCTCCCCAAGGCCCTCTCATACTTTCTGAGTGTCCGTGAATGATATTATTGGCAGAATTACTATGGAAGACATAGTAAAATGGGGTGAAACAGGGTGGAGTGGGATCTGTAGTCTTCCTCTGGCACGGGAAAGGGAAGAGTGGCAGTGGGGGAGTGTCCCTAACAGGAAGCTTCAGAAGTGTATCATATGTTTTGTTCATATTTAATTCTAAAAATGGAAGCCAGTTGGAGGACATGGAAGGAAAGATCATGAGGTGGATAATCTTTTCCAGACCTTTGTATTCGTGTGTGGGGAAAAAAAGTTATTTAAAATATCTTTCACTAACAGTATAGTGTAACTCCCTGAACTTCATACTGTTTTTTGAACTTGCAAATTATGTTCCTCAACATCCATAGGGCACACACAATAATTACTATTAATTCTGAACTTGGTGTAGTTATTTCTCACACTTTTAATGCAAATATTGGGTCTTTTGATTTGTTTTTCTTAAGGGTCTGTAATGAACGTGAGAATCTTAATTTCAATTTTTATAACATGAGAAATGTTTCAAGCACTTCTCCGTGAAAGTTTGAAAATTTGAAAATAATGACATGATTTTCAAAAGCAAATTTTTCAGTAATAGCCAGGAAGTCAGGTTTCAAATCAGGCCTTTTAAATGCTCTTCTAGTACAAAAAGCCTATTGCCTGGCTCAGCATTTATTTTATATTTAGTGCTCTTTACAGGTGAAATTCATCCATTCAAAAGATGGAAGAGTATTTCCTGTAAAACCACCTGATATTTCACCTGACTGTGAAAAAAAAATCATGCTGCTTCTTTCCAGCCCACGTCGCATAACCAGGCACTTTCTGGAGATCTGTTTGTCTAGGAGAGCTGCAACACCAAAAAAGCACAGAAGATGGCACCAAGCTCCTAGCGGTAATAGGGGAAGGCAGCGTGAGATTCAGGCCCCCCCAAAAAATTATTTGGTTCCTCCGAATTTACTTCATCTTCACCAACTTCATTTTCTCCAGATTATCGGCAGCCAAGAAAGGGGGGAGAAGTGAGAGCAAGGAGAAGGATGTTCGCTGTGGTGAAAGCAGATGAGGCTGAAGGAAATAATGATGACATTTCTCTAGATTTTGGAAGATCTGCTGCCCTCAAAATCGATGTGTCTGTCCCAAATGCTGTATCACTGGCACCTATGATGTTGAGGGGGACTATGGGCAATGACTGGACACTGGGGAATTCCTTACTATGCATGGTTAAACGTCCATGTTTTTACCACTTGCCAAAGTGGTATAAAACCTTGTGCAGATCCTGTTGTTCTTGCCTAGATACTGTGTGAAGTGGTTGGTTATTTTAAAACACACATGTATAATGCCTTTTAAAAGCACATTGTAACTTAACTGTTAACAATTAAAGTATGGCTTGGTACATGAGTGAATGGATAATAGCACATAAATCTTAGGAAGAATTGGGTAATCGCTGTGGAAGATCATGGATTCTTAAAGCATAAACATTTAGTTTGGGAGGTTTTTTTTCACAAAGCACAGAATTCAAGATGGAAAATCTAAGATTAAATCTAAAGCTGCTAACTTTCAAGTGAGAGGTGAAAAAGTGACAGTGTTCATAATACTACTATTTCGCATGGCAACCAACTGTATTTTCCATTCCTGTTTTTCTTTTTAAATGTTTCTTTACGGTGCTGCTGCAGTCCTTGCCCTCTCAAATGTTTTGCTTCCTGATATAAGAAGCATTGCAAGCTCATCTTTGTTCAAAAAGTCTATTTATTCGCTGAAGGTTTTATCAAACCACTTACATAACTTTAAAAGCAATTCTCACTGCTTTATTTTTGCTCCCTCTTTTGTGAGATGGATCTGGATTCTTGAACTGAGCAGGTATTATATAAAAACAATATACAGTATAGCTGTATCAACATCAATTGCTGTGGTTGGATTGCCAATGCCTTACAGTTTCAGAAAGGAAATATTTTTGACAAATAGGATATGTAAGATTTTTTGCAGTACACTTTAGAAAAAAACTGCCACGTGCTTGTTTGGCAGTGGCACTTGAAAGATAAAGGGGAGCTACACAAAGTGCCACCATAGCAAGCACGACTCTTACTTTCTCCTTGAATTTTTGCTCACTGTGATCATCACTATTCCTAAGTAGTAAGAAAAGCAAAATGTACTAGATTGCCAAGCATAAGAAAGCTGATGACTGACAAAGGAAAGCAACGGTACTCCAAGGCACAGACAGAAAGCACAAAATGTCCTGAATTTTTCTGTTCTTCCTTTAGACAATGACAGGCATTTAGTGCTCTATCAATGCTGAACCAAGAATGTAAGTTACATATAACATTTCAAAGCAGTCATACTGTTAGCACTGTCACAAATACACTTTATTAGACCATTTCACACTATGAAAAGAAGCTACAGATAGCTTCAGGACCATTTATTTTCCTTGGCATAGACCTGTTTGGAAGGGCTTGAGCAGGTCTATTTACTCATATCATCTTTCAGAGAGTTCAACTGATGCACAAACTGTACTGTCAAATATGTGAGTGAATTATACTTGGTTGCTAAATTATAAAAAAACTGGAGCTATTCAAACATGCAGGCATATCTCCAGACCACTCCATTCTCTTATCACTAAGAATGTTGGTTCCCAGTTCAGTCAAATAAGCCATGAGTGGCCCACTGCTAGTTAAAATATTCTTTTACCCCTAATAGATCCTGACAGGAGGGACAAGAAGAGCAGCAGCCCACAGTCTGTTGTCTTGAGCTTGCTGCTGACAAAACATTTTACCTAAATATTTTTAGGCACTCCATGAGGATCCAGTGTTAGATGGATTGTGAAAGGAATGGAAATGACGGGAAGATTCTGAAGATTTTTGGGAGAGACCTGAAAAATGAAAATGTCTTTTCCAGATCTTTTAAACATTCCTGAAGTTGGCCAAAAAGACGAAGGCATTTTGCATCTAAAGAGATCTCTTTTGGTAGAGAATCCAGAAAGTGCTACTGGCGGGGGGGAAGTTAACTTTGAAAACATCTTGGCTATCAAAGGAAAAAATTAGACTGTCACTGTGGTTGTCAGATTATTTGAAATGTGAAGGATACTATTGAAAGGAGTACTGGAAATGATGGATTATACCTATTTGCTACACACTGGCAAAACAGATGCACAGAACTGAGGTTTCTAGTGTGTGCCTCCTTTTCATTTCTAATGATTCATTGGCAGAAGGCCTGTAAAAATAATGGAAATTCAAAGTTAGTTCAAAAATGATAGCATTAATACCTTAATCTGTTTGAAAGCCTCATTTCTATTTTAAATAATATTAGACACTTTTGAAATGGGGTATTGTATGCTTTGTCAGAGGTCAGAGCAGGTACATGTTGTTTGCTTAACTTACAGTGCACGTAGTCCTGTCTGCTATTGCTGAATGCTAAGAACGCCATTGTAGCTATGGACCAAAAGTGCACATTTAAAATGCACGTTTCCTTCTTGGACTTCATGTATATCTCCAATTAGGATTCGTACAAATTGCTTGAATGCCTCCGTGGTGTTTAAAGTCATGTGTCAAATGTTCAAAGTCATGTGTCAAAGTCAAGTCTTTCTAAAGGAGTGATTTACAGCAAATGAAAAATAAACTCAGCCTTTTTATCTTAGGAACTCTCTGCCCTTTCAGCAAAAGAAAAGGATTTGAGTAGAAGATTACAAACTCGCTCTTATGAAAACCAGTGGAAAATGTTTAAGAGGAAAAAAATACATCAACTGTGAATATTGGCAATCTAAACCTTTTGGACGCTCTAGTACTGAGAATTATGAGAATGTGTGTTCTGCTGATATCTCCATTGATGGAGAAAGAGCAGTCTGAAAATATATGAAAATTTAGAGGGTACATTCTAAAAATAATTTGCCAGAAAATCTAGCTTTTGAAATGCCCCATTTTCAAAGTCTGTTTTTACGATGAATTACAAAATTACTCATCAAGCGCTTAATCATAATCTTCTATAGTTTCTTGGGTTCTGGCTATCTTACCATCCAGGCATGTCTTACCATCCAGACTAATTTAGTTGGCTCAGCTCTTCCCTTGATGGCCCAAATGATTTACTACCCATCCCTTTGAAAACACAGGTTCCAGTAACACTTCTTACAATCCTTAGTAACACTTCTTACAATCCTTAGGATATGCCTACTCTAAAGGAGTTCTTTTTTTCCTACTTTTTTCTTATCCTTCAGATCAAACTGCTGACAAAAACACACGCATAGGTCGTGAGATAGTTGTTGCATGGGCTATTTGCTGCAGTTAAAATGCTACAAGCATGCTAAGGCTCTCTGAGGACTGAATATCCTGTCACACCTTGCAATTAGACTGAGTAAGTAGGCAGTTGGGCTGTGACAGTTGGCAAGAGAGAGTATGAATTTAGTAGGTACCTATGACATTTCATGAGGCATATTAAGACTAGCAGGGACTCCACTGGCATCTTGGTCTCCTTAGCCTGCCTTTGGTGAATGTGTTTCAGATTTCAGAGCTTAAGAGACCAGAACTAGCTTCACCCAGTCTGGAGGGTTAAAGCTGAAGCGTGAGGCACCATCTCCAGCCTGGAGAGGCTCTTTGTTTGCTCCAGGCCACACTGCCAACTTACAGGCAATGTAGTGCGTGACGCAGCTTGGGCTTATCTGTGAGCTGGAGCTCCAATGATGGCACACACGTGAGAAGAGCCCACACCTCCTTTTAGAGGGATTTTTGCATCTCTCCCCCTTTACCCCATGAGGGCATAGTGCGTTTGACATCAACTCGCCTCTCTCCTTCAGTAGTCAAGGACCTGTGGGAAACAGAGCCCCCTGTAGTCAACACATTGGTTTATATTAACAATAGCAGCAAAGGAAAACCTGACAAGGATTTTAAGTTTACATCATCTACACGTGGACCTGCAACCCTTTCTCTCAAGCAGACTTCACTCTTCTAAACATTGTGGGCTGCCAATCTTTCCCCAGCTCCCTCACTCTTAGGCTTTGCATGTCTCCCTTGTTTTTTGCAGGCTCTCACTTGATTAGGACATAAATCCTTTCAGTATCCTCAGGATATCCTTCTCAAGGTTCTGTTCACATCAAAACCTAGTCTATGGAGTACAGTAGCAGGCTAAAGGTAAGACTTTTCTCAGTGGCACCGGTACATTTACAGTCTTCACATCCTGCTTACTCTTTCGGTGTGCTATTAAATTCAATCAACACATTTATAGAGAAATAAACATTGGTAGCAAGCACACAATCATACTCTATTCAGAAAATAGCAGAGAGGAGCTGTGACTATAGGAAGAGTTGGTAATACTGCCTTTGAAATTACTAGATCTTACTGTTTGTCATTCTCTAACTTGGGCAATGAAAATACACTAAGGCATCTTCAGGCTGAGTTTGATAGCTTTAATATTTAAGACTTCTATATTAAATGGAAATTTTCTCTTAGGACTCCTGTCCAAACTCTTTTTACTTTATTAGAGAGATGAACTAATTGAATGTTGAAATACAATGAACATATATAAAAAAGGAAGCTGCCTGTAAGTGTAGTAGTGCTGTCTTATACATGCTGGACAGTCTTCCTTAATAATATGTTGTGCATATGATTTTAGAAATAAATGTTTATTCTATGCAATTTGAACATATCCTGTATTATGCCTACTTTCTCTCCTCTTTTTTTTCCCATGCATTAGGGGTTCTCAAAATCAGTGTTAGAAAACTTGATCTTTCATACATTTTATGTGTATGACATAGGAGCTCAAATGGTTATAATAGTGGTTCATTTGCAAACACTAATGTTTGCAAAATATAGCCATAGTGTTTTTCTTGATTACTGTAATATATTTTACATGAACATTTTTTGATATCGGCAAAAGAATGTGCTTTATCTGTATTTAAGGGACCCTAAACACAGTCTTTAAATAGCTATTCCAATAGGCAATATTAACCTGAATTTGTATATAACTGCAAGACTTCTAGGGAACGTGCTTGGGGAGCAGCTGACTGCGCGGACATCCCAGCACTACACCAAGAAGTGCAGGTCTCAGGGAGGTGCTGTACTTTAAATAAGACACAAAACTGAGACCCTTACAGCCTGCAATCGTTAGAGAGCGTAAATGACTTTTGTAAGGGCTGTGGCATTAACACCAGAACTGTGACTAAGAGCTATCCATGTTTTTACTTTCTACCTACCCAAATCCCCCAGTGGCTTCAGCAGTATGTGATACTCCTCCATACTTGTGGCTCTAAGCTTGTGCAAAGCATAACCATTCAGTATTAAACAGCTACCATATTCCCTCATGGAGTGGTATTGCCTGACTCTTGGAGCTATTGTACAACTTATTTAATATTTCCACATCCTGTATAGGAAGGAAATATAGAAAGACAAAATGGGTCCATGAACGTACATCTGTTTTGAAGCTATCTCCGTAACTTCAGGGCCGACTGCATCCCATGACTGGTAGAAGTTTAAATCAACAGCAGAATTTCATAGCAGTTTCTCGATAGCAATACAAATTAAATTTCTGAAACCCAACTGCTTTTCCTCCTCTCCCTTCAGAGGGTAAAATAAGGCAGATCTAGGTATGAGTGCACATTTGTGATTTGGGCTCTTTAGATGAGGATACGGGGAATAATCAAAGAAGGTGCTTCCAAGGTCATAGAATCCAGTCCCACAGTATGACAGACATTGTAGGATACAGTCTTTATTATAAATTGTTCTTTAAAATCATTTTCAGTTTTCTTTCCTACACCATTACAGTAAGGTCTCTCCTAAGTTTAGCCTGGGTTTCCACTATTTTGAGAGGTTATTCTTCCAAAGTCACCATCGCCACCATGGAAATGAAAAGAAAAGGGTAGAACAGGAAGCTGGTAGCTGGTTCTCCTTCTCTTGCTGTGTGATAGAGTACTGAAAGCAACACGTTAATTCTGTGGTCTTTGGTAGATTGCTGCAGGCTCTCTTTGCCTTTTTGAAGTTTTGCAACTTTTTGGATATTTCAAAAAGAGATGGTTGCATCCCTGTGAGTATTTTCCTGAATTTGTACGTTGCATTTTATGTATTTTGAGCATATCTTACTGAACCTGTGGACATCATATGCTCAGTGAGAACAGGAAACTCTTTCAAGCAACCAGTAATTAGTGACACTTTAGTTAGTGGCAACTGGTATTCAAAGAAAAACAGATTCATGCTGCAAATAGATGGGCAACTGTTTATTTCTCATTCCCCTTGTACTTCCTGTTTTGTTTTTGTTTTTTATTCTCCTTTCTAGGTATTTTTGAGTAGAAATCAGCACAGAGTAGCTTTCTTCACAAGGCATCTTAGCAGCAATTACTTGGTTGGAAACTTAGATGGCTACTTAGGAACCTTGCTTAAGTGGAATCCATGGTGGAAGACATCCAGGAAAATCTATTGGCTGCTTACAGTGTACTGAGTAGTGTTAGAAGATTTAAGTCTCTCCAGAGATGCTTAAATCTCAACTAGATTCAGCAACAGCAGCATCTGCTGCAGTGCTTGTTAAAAATGAAATAAAATAAAATAAAAGTCAAAATACCTTGAAATACTAATAAACCATGCTAACCTGATATATCAATACTCTGATGTGACAGGTAGATCTGCAAGCATGGAATCTAGAGGGAACAAGAGCTATAACTGAAACCATATCAGAAACAAATTCCACCAATGTCTGTCAGCCAGTAAAGATTTTAAAATAGCAGGTCCTGTACAGGTGCATGAAGTACTGGCAACAGAAAAAGAAAAGCTCGGCTGTGACTCAGTTTCACTGCAAGAGAGAGAATGTTATTGATATAACGAACACAATTAAAACAGTTATGTTTCAGGATTGTCATCCACATTTTTGTGCATCTGGAACATATTTTCTTTGGAGCACAATTAGAGATAAATTCTGATTTGAAGCCCAAAGAAATCAGCAGAAGTCTTTAAATTGATTTCAGTGGGTTTCTGACCAAGTCTTTGACTGGCACATCATACAAGATGTCTTAAATAAGAATCAGATTAATTCTTGGGCCTTGCATGGTGTCAGATACCTTTCTGAACACGCTGGATGGTGAAGGAGCAAACTTTAATGAAAAGATTTTGCTTCGTTGGAATATATGAGAAGCCAATGGATTAAATGCTCAACGATGAAGACGACAATGCCAGGCTCTTACAGAAAGCAAGGAGTAATAGAGCCCAGGGGGAATGTGACTTCAGGAGAGCTAACCCATGTGCTTAATTGAAACCTGGATCATTTGCTAATCAGGAGCCTGAGTGCCCAATGCCAGCAAAAGAAAACCCTCAATGCCCACTCATCAAGAGGGTGTTCAGGGACTTACAACAGAAACTGTAGAAGCTCAGAGGCTTCATGGTATTATCCGCTATAGTTTTACCTCATTCATCAGTGCTTAAGTTTCTTTGGGGCTTTCCATGAGTAGGCACTGACCCAGTATTTGGCCCTAATGAAGAACAGAAGCATTAAATGCTCTAAAGTTTTCCAATAAAGAAGCAAGCCATTACTGAAATTCACTCATTTTATCCTAATAACATTGCATTTCCTGCCAATAGCTTAAAATATGCCGTTATTCTCATGAAAAGAAAAAGGTCTTAACTCTAAAATAAGACTCTGGAAATGATATAATATAAACATGCGCTGACATTAATTACTGTAATATTTATCTATAAAACAGATGGTAGTGCTTTCAAAAATGTGTGAGCAATGATCAGAATGAATTCATTGGGCATTTATACTGCTGTCATGTACTTGCATAGGTGTTGCCTTGGACCCTGCTACATGCTAAGGGCTCTTTCTTTTTAAGTGAGGTTTTACCAAACAGATGGAAAGCATTATTAACTACTGTTTTCCTTTCTTGTCAAAGATGTTTTGTCTAATCATCGTTATAATTACACATCCACATTGTAGTAAATCATGCTGTATAAACATTTAGAACAGAGTGGATTATTAGGGTGAAATGCAAAGTATTCCAGACATTAAAACAAAACAAATATGGACTGGGCTCTGCTGAATAATAACAATTTTCAACATCAAGGACAGACAAAACATAATTTAATAGCTTTGGCTTTTCTTTCTTCCATTTACATCCCATTACGATATGTTCAGCGTTTCCTGGGTGCTTTCAAGTGCCTGCCTCTCTTTCTTTGTGTGAATATTTTAGCGAGGAGACATTTTCCTGCAGCTCTCTTCAATGTCTTTGTGTACTGCTTTCTTCTTTCACTGTAAAGGACGATAGCAAAAACATTGAGGAAAAAAGTGGACAACCATGAAATCCAATGTGGATCTTGTGTTTCCAAAGGCAGACATAAAATTTCCATCCCAGTTAAAGCAGACTCTGACTTCTCAGTGAAAAACTGTAATCAGCAAATGGGTTTGATCAGGGTAAGTAGCTGTTGAGGGCTTGGCTCCACAGTGCTCAACTTTTCCACCTGCAGTCCCACATCTGTCATATGTACAACCACAAAATATCAGGATGAACAACTCCATTTCCATCAGGCTTGTGACCCCACTTTAAGCCTCCCATTTTAGGTGGCAACGTCAGTTTGGGAAGTGCTGGCAGAGGTGCTTGTTCCATGTGGTCTATGCTGGCCAGCTGTGCTGCTTCTGTCAGGGCGAGAGGGACGAATGCCCTCGGCATCTCCCTGGACCGTGGGGTCAGACGTCTCTGGTGGCTCAGCACTCAGAGCACCATTGCACAGCCCCAGCAGCAGCAGAGCCTCTTCTTGTCACGCTGCCCAAATTAACACATGTGTCCCTGCCAGCATTATTTCTTTAGGATGGTCTTCGAAAACCAGGTCTTCTGAAAACCAGGCAAGAGTTCCTTCTGGAAGTGTTGCATAGTTTTATTTTTTTTTCACCTCTAATTTCTGACTAAATCCGAACTGTGCTTCTTATTGTCAAAGCAGACTGTAAAACAGTGTTCAAGTTAATTTCTCATCATTAATCGAGCTAATTACAGTGTGGGCAAAGCTAGAGATAACATCTTTCAGATGAGAGGTCATACAAGGATGCCTTTTTCTCCATATCTGTTACGCCACCTACCCTCTGTGCTTGATGATCAAGCTTATTCAAAAAGCACTGCTGAAGGCATGATGAGTTCCCTGTTTGCCAAATCACAAGTGCAATGGGGATGCATCTGATATAACGTTTGCAGTGTAGATGCCTACATCTCAACATGTCATCCACAACATTAAGTTGGTGGAAGGAGATAGGTGATTGTCACCTTGATGAGGCAAATTCCGCTCTGTGCATCCAGATTTTTTTCCTTCAAAGTTCTCTGAACCTCTGAAGTTGGAAGGTGCTGCTTAAAACTGACTTATTATTATCTCATAGTGTTCTGAATATTTTCTTAAAATGTCAGGAAAATGAGTTATGCTCCTACTGCAGTCATCAGGAAAAAATATTTGCTTGGAAGAACATTTGTTTTATCTTACATAGAGTTTGCACTTACAAAAGGACAACTACCTTGATACTCTGTACAACTTAAGGATGTTTTTCAAGCCTTCACTTTGAAAAGCCAGGTTGCATCCCTTCAAATTTAGTTAGTGGTTGTAGTACTAGCTGTTTCTTGTAAGGTGATCAACACTTTATGAAAGTGATGGAAATTAGAGTCCTACACTGAAATACAAAAAGGTCCGGTTGGGTTTAGACATTTTTTGCATGCTTTTGCATTCAAAACAGGTTTCTGCAGCGTCCTGTTGTTGCTAAAAGACACTACGGCCAGAGCTGCACATAGAATATCAAAGAAAAGGGGCAAATAGAGCTGGCTGTTAGTGGAACAACGCAAGAGTGGTTTAATGTTGCTCTTTGAAAGTGTATTAAAGCCACTGTAGTCTTCCTGGTTTGGGAGGCGCATTTTCAGCTGCTGCTTCACCCAGCCAGTACTGCACAAGGATCAGCCCAGATATTCGCCCTTCACACCCACTTCTGCCCTGACCAGCTGTCAGCTCCCTGTTTAAATGCAGGCACATGATTGGGATCAGACTGTTTGCAGCTGCATGCCCCCAGGGCCATGTTAGACTGCACTCCAGCTTTGCAGCACTCACCATTAAGAACCACTTACTTCTTCTTCTGGCAGTTCAATGGTCTGGCACACTGTGCCTTCTGGGAAAAAAAAGTGGATATTCAGCATGTGTCTTTGTGAAGAACCTCTGAAGTCCTGAAAGGAAAAGTCAAGGAAGGTCACATGTGGTATATGTATCCATACTGCACTATGGGTGAGGAGCAGAAGCCAGCTTATGAGAAAGCCAAGAAACAGAAACAGGCCTCTGGCAGCTTTGAAGGCGACTGTTTGCCCAGTAACATACTGGACAACTGCTGTGCTACCTTTGGGCCATACTTTAATGCTGAAATCACAGAGAGAGTTAGGCTGTCTAGGGCACTGGGACTGACTGTGGGAGCTGCAAGATTTCATTTGTAAACCAGAATGTCTTTGCCACAAAGAAGACTACAGGAGGATAAAAAGAAATCAGCTCTAATCACTGGCCGGGCCACCCTCTTAGCCTCTGGACTTAGCCTCTTTAGGTAAGCACATTCTTTTACTATCAGGGAAGTAGACCCTTCTGGACAACACATCTGTTATGGCTTTCCTGCAATTGTGGTAGAAAGGTTTCTACGATGCCTCTGAACGTTTCCATTCATAAGATCCTAAAAGGTGTCAAAGACAGTGATAAAATGATTGGTGTTTAGGGTTTTTTGGGTGTTGGAGGGATATTGCTGTATGGGACAGACGTGATCCTCTAACTAGCCTTTTCAGCACTGAAAGTGTAAGATGGAGGTACAACATGAAAAAAGAGCATTGTGGAAATGTTGTATCCAGCTTTTCACTGTCACTTTCCTCATTTCTTTCTGTCAACTGTCAGCCATAACAAACCCTTAACCTTACTGTGTGCTGGAGGAGGTGGGTCAGGGGTGGCGGAGGGGGAAGGAGCGCGAACGCGCCAAGAAGGCAGAAGCTCACACGTCGTCCAGGCCTGTGCCTCTGCCTCTCTGCCTTGCATCTCCACCATGACAGGCCCCCTCCTTATCTGACATGCTCAGACTGGCCCATATGTTTCTCCTCTCACCCTCAGCAGTGAACCAAGTCCAGATAGCACTGCCTTGAGCTGGCAATGTAACTGAGCATTGTGATAACGAGGTGTCCTTTCAGGCAGTTTTGTTCCCTAGCTGGATTAGGGCCCTTCTTGAGGCTAAGGTTAGTGTATGAGGACAGCGCATCATGTTTGAGATGGTTACATAGCACAGCAATACGTTTCATCAATGTAGCATCTCTAGGGTTTTTTAAGACTGGCAGAGGAAAGAATAGGAAAAGAGTGGCAAAATACATAGTATTTCAGTGGTACTTAAACTCTTTTTAGGTTCTACAATAAAATACATAGTTTGAGCCCTTACTGACTTTCTGGCATCAAATTTGAACAAATGGCAGGCTAAAACACAATAAAATATCCTATAAAGACGTAAGAAAGGCCCTGCTGAATCACACTGAGGTCAGCACTCTTGTCAGCGGCTGCAGATGTTATTTTAAGGAGCACCCACAAACATGGCCATAACTTCCCCAGGAAGCACAGTCACTAGTAGGTGACTAGCAACTGGTCACTGGGAGAGGACAGATTCTCTTCTCATGAGTGACAAGCTACATTAGTCCTTCTCATCTGGGAAGGAAGGGAACTGCCTCTCACCTGATCTCACAGCTGACCCCGCAAAGACTTTCTGTGGCCCAAGTGAACATAGGAAAGAAAAGGGACATACTGAGGCAGGTCCTGGAAATCATAAAGAGACAAGCAGCATTTCTGGAAAACACAGCTGCATCTCCAGACTTGCACCAGCATGGTGTGCTGCACTGCAGAGCCATTGATCTCCACAGGATGCCAGGCACTGGAGCCCTGCAGGGCCAGGGACAAACCCTGGGAGAAGAAAGGGCTCCTGTTCCTCCTCAGCAGCCTCCTCCACCCTCTGTGCTCAGAACAGTCATGACCAAATGAAGGAAAACTCTCCATTGTTTCTCAGCTGGAAGGACACTTGTCAGAAGATGGGGCTCACAGCAGGGCTACGGAGAAGGAAACAAAAAGGAAGTTCTCAGACAGCAATTGTAGAGCAGTCCCGACAGGCAGACTTTAGACAGACTGGTCCAGTGCATAGGAAACAATTTATGAACCTATCATGTTCTGGTTTCAGTGGGCTGAATGCTGAGTGTCCACGGCGTCCGTGGTCAGGTTACTTCACCGACACACGTGCACCACTCGCTGTGCTCAGCGGTGATGTGACAAGCAGCAGGACTTCAGAAATGCAAAGAAAAGGGGCAGGGGGGAAAAGGGTAACGAGGATGCTGTTTATATAGCGATAGGTTTGCTGAGAGCTAGTGTCAGGAATTGAGACTTTTATAATATAAGGCAGAAAAAGCCACATTACAATACAGTTGAAAAGCTATTGGCAACTAAGCTAAAAGGAAGTAAAGATTTTATAAAATTAGAAGGAAAAAAAACATATTTTTAAGGAAATATTTTGTGTTGTATTTCAGCTGCAGTGAAACCATAGGAGCTAGAGGAAGAAGTCCATCTAGCCCCTGATTGATCTCTTAGCATAATTATTATAGATTTTAGATACACATTTACATAACATCTCAGGAAAGGCTGTCTTTCATTCACTCTTGCATGACCATAATCTATCCAGTCTGATCAAAGGTATGTTTTGTGGTATGATCAATAAGTACATTGGGCCTGTTTTGCAAAGAAAGGGCAAAGTCCAAAAGGTGAAGCAACAATAAATAAAACATTATAGTACCAGGAGATGACAATTTTTGTTTTGCTTGTTATTCTTTCCTCATTTTATACCTCCAGAGTTCAGAAACACAAGTAAACTCCACACGTTTTTTTTTTTTTTTTTTTTTTTTTTTTTTTGAGGGGGATGGGAGGGGATCTGCTGAAGCAGAAAATAATCTGTGATAATTTTTAAGGGAAGTTTATTCAGACTTTCTGAATTTTGAATCATTCCTAAATGTGAAATGATTAAATAACTGAAATGACATTCTTCTTCTGACATCTATGAATTAATAGTTAATAGTTAATTAGCTAGCACACAGTGGTAAGGAATATCTGGGTTCTTAGAAAGTGGTTAGAATTAATCAGTCTTTGAAAAACTATCTTGAAAACTTTTCTTCGTTTCATTAATGAAACAGTCCTGTTTTCACTTGGACTGTCCGCATCATCACTCCAGAAGAACTGAACAAGACAAAAGCGTGGAGTTAGTTGTATATAAACCTGAGTTCCAAACAATGGGAGACTGTATCAGCAATGAAAATGTGATCTGCTTGCTGTGAACTCCCATGACACTACAATGAGCCCAGCAGTGGGTGTGATGTCTAGAGAAGATGTCATTTACTGGCCAAAACTGCTGGTTATTGTTTCATTTTCCCAAGAGTGCGATTAAGCAATACAATTTGATGATGCAATGTTTGCAATTTTATATCCTGTTTCCATAGCCTTGGTGGGTGGAATTTTTTAGGCTGAAATTATCTTTGTGGGATTGAATTCATCTCTCCCATTAAATTAGATTATTTTTATCACTTGTCTGTAGAATCTTAAATAGTGGTGCTCCAAGCAGATGGATATACTCTTTGTAACAAGATGCAGATTCTGACTTACGTACTCTATGAATCAAAAGAGGTTGGCGGAATTTATCTGATTGTGTCTGCAAAATTTTCCCAGAAATAAAGCTCCACTAAAAATGGAAGAATCTAGTGTAGATAGAAAGCTAGAAAGCCCTTTTCTCCTCTCCTCTCCTCTCCTCTCCTCTCCTCTCCTCTCCTCTCCTCTCCTCTCCTCTCCTCTCCTCTCCTCTCCTCTCCTCTCCTCTCCTCTCCTCTCCTCTCCTCTCCTCTCCTCTCTTCTTTTTATGTCTGCCTCATTTAGATAGAAGACGTGCAAGCTATTCTATCAACAGGCTACTGTGGAAGTAAAGCTATTGACATAAAGGATACCAATTTCCTGTTGTCTGCATAGCCTATAATCACTTAAATCACACTAAGTGTGGACTGCATGAGTGGCTTAAGCTCACCTAGGACTGTGCTACCACTAAAAGAGGGAGTCTCGCTACCCTTGGTGTGTGCTTCCATCCTTCAAGCCTGTGCCAGCACGACCTATATGTGAAACCATGGGAAGACCCAGATCATCCTGTTGATCTGACAGGGTCTTCCTTTTCGCAAGGCTAGTCTTGAATCAGCAACTAGAGCTTTCCCACCTCACAGGCTGAGGAGGCAGTGAGAGCTTGGGGAGCAAGATAAGGGCTCTGCATTTGGCAGCAGGATGCTCCCTGCAGAGCTCCTGCTGCCTGGGAATTGCTCCCTGAATGTCTCTGATGTGGAGGATAAAGATATTCAGAATATTTTGGCAGCCAATAAAGCCATCCCTTAGCTCTAGTCAAAACAAAATTTTAAGAGCTGCACAAACTCTATGTCATAGTGGCTGAATCAGATAACTCAGTTGTTGTATTGGCAAGTGTATTTTTCTCCTGCAGCAGGGCTATTTGGCAGTGCTGAGTTAAGAAAGAAGCCCTTTGCCATTTGGGGAAGTGAGAGAGAGAGCGAAAACACGACATGCTTCTTAGAATATAGAGTCCAATCTCAACTTTTTCTCAAGACCTATTCAATCTCTAAATATGTGCACGTTAAATCTTAAATCACACTATAGCTTTTTATTTAAGATTCTATAACCCTTTAATGTATGTAACGTACAAGGTGATGGATCTTGTTCTGTTTAAACAAATTCAATCAATAGGGTATTTTTACCAGTAGCCACAAGTCTTGATTTTGCACATTTTCATGGGGAGAAGTAAAACTCCTCTGATTTTATTCCTTGAAGGGATGAATCCTGGGATCTGCACACCGACTCAAACTGGCAGAACAGCTTTTCCATGGGAACAGTGGAAAAAAGAAAGGCACCTCTTCTGTGTTGCTACTGCAGTACTCAGCAAGGTTGTATTACCTCTTGTGTTTGTTGCAACTGTTGGGTTGGTAAGGACATGACTAGCAGATCCGGCCTTTCCTGTTCTCCCTGCTGGTAATAACAATGTCGGGTAGGACATAGCCCTGCACCGTCTGCTTCCGCAGCACAGAGATCAGGTAAAATCTTTTGCTCTTCCTCAGAGGCAACAGACCCAGTCTTCAGCCTGCACCAAGAGTAAGTACAAGCTGGTTGAGTTTGACAAGCATACGATCTTACCAGGAAATGCAATTTCAGATTAAAAGGAAGCTATGAAGTAGTTAACATCATGTATATATGCAATATGGAAAATGTCTTCCTTCAGTTGTCTGCTGGCAGCCATCTCCCACTGTATCCCACAAACAAAAAACCCATGGCGCCTGAACGCTAAAAGGAAGTTGCCTAATATCAAATTTATTTATTTTTTTAGTTTTTCTAACACATAATACAGCCCTATCAAGTTGAAATCTCACTCTATAACTGACTTAAAACATCATTCTATCAAAATGTCTCTCATGCTGCTTACTATCACTGAAAATATTCTGTAAAGGGGCTTGTTTTCTTGTCCAATTTAAAGACGAAGAAAAGACGATCATAATATATCAAACATAATGTGATTGCTCTAGGTCATCCAGCCAGCTGCACCAAAACTGAACTCAGGCCCCCAGATCCCCATGGTGTGATCTAGTCACTAGGCAACAGGTCATTTCTTGGGTATACTTAGCCCAGCCAAAGCAGTGTAGGTATTGCTTATATGAGAACTTGTATCTCCTGAAAAGATTTGTTTTAAAGAAGATTTGTTTTAAACTGACAAACAGGGTCATATATTAAAAGCCTCTCAGCAATTTTAAGAACTGTTGACCTGCACATTTATCTAAGAAAACTTACAGTTTTAGAACCTGTGCTTGATTATTCAGGCAGAAATCAGATCATTGCCCAGATTTCAAGGCACAGGGATTTTCTGAGCTATTCAGACCTATATACGGCTGAAAAGCTTCTTCTCGTTTCCTGACCTACCTTCCTCTGTATTATCTCCTATCCACAAATTGGTCTCCACTGTCATCCTTGTATCCTCACTTAAAGCTACAGATTGCAGTTTCCCATGTCCTTCCAACCAGGTGACCTCTGCCAAGATCTCTCAGAGAAGATCTCTGCCTAATTCTTTCCTACAACTGTATTCCTTTCTACTAAGAAGCCAACATTTTCTGATAATTGCCACCTACCTCCTAGAAGCAGTACAGGGAAATACTGCAGTGTCCCAAATAGCCCTAAGTGGTGAGTGTCGGTTATCATTAATAAAACAGTTACCAGTTATTTTTTAAAATAATGAGACACCACAGGCCAATTCTGCCTGTACAAGTCCACAAGCACGTCTCAAATCACAAACCATTGCAAATATGGGAAACACTTCTCTGTGTAAAGCATTGCACATCCTCCATTCAAACACAACACACTGAATCAGATTCTATGAACAAAAGCTTGCTAAAAGAGTATGTTTGCAATGGCACGTTGACTGGGTCTTGAAACTAAGCTACACAATTTGATGCACCAAAGCACCACACTTGAAATCAAATAAACAAACAAACAAAAGATCACCGCAGAGTCTGAGGAAACAGGGTGTGTGTTATAAGAGAAGAAAACACTAAGAGATAGCTCTGCTCATGCAGAAATCACTGTGAGATTTACTAGTAATTCCCAGGAATAGGTCCTTACCCTGTTTAAGCAGGTAGTCAATGAAAATAAGAGGACCATTACTGGACTGCTAGAAATTTACATACTCTGATAATCAGAGTGTGCATTTAGATATTAAGACATACACAAATTCAAAATTAAAAAAAGCCCATAGTTTAATAATTCCAGAAAATAGTTACTCAGGTTCCTAAAAGACAATTTATCATTGAGCTTTTTTTTTTCCCTTTGGAGAAATTCTAATCATTTCTTAAAAACATGTCAAGAATTCTCCATTTTTACAATACAGTACAGTTGCAAGGAAACTCACTGAAACAAAGTATATCTCAGAAATGACCTGCAATTTAAAAAAAAAATTAAAAACCTTGTTTTGCTGGCATTTCAGTCAAAAAGAAATTAATTTCACTGATCTTAATAGGACATGGATAAAGATCAAAACATGAAGTGATAATAATTCCACATTTATATTTATATAAGCTAACAAAGAGAAAGAGCCACCACTATATTAACAGCCTGCTAATAACAACTAGGAGCCTGAAATTCATTAAAAATCCTCCAAGCAAACCAATTCAAAAGCCTACATAAGCCTAGGACTCAGGAGTGCCCATGGAAATGCCAGATAACACATTTGCTGGAATGCAACAGCAGTAGATATTCAGCATTGTTAAATATTAGTCAAGACATAGAGTGGGCATAGTACCTTGAAAAAATATTTTGTCTGAGGAAGGTGCTCACATTATTAAAAGCCCAAAGAAAACAAGAAGTGATTCATATCTGTACTCTGGAATCTATAGTCACTTACAGAGGTGAACATACTGTGCCTCAACAGCTCAAATTATAATGGAGATGATTTAAACCTGGATTATCTTGTTAAAACAACTGTGAATGCAGAAGTTACATCAGATCAAAGGATCAAATATATGCAAGAAGATCTGCAAAAGTGCTTCCAAAGTTCAATGTGTCTTTAGGATCTGAAGAGGAAAGCTCAAATAGCAAATGGAAACCTGAGTCTTCTTAAAGTCCTTAGCAAATACTAAATATCAATATGGAATTGAAACACTTCTGGGAAAAACCACATTGACACAGGGCATGGCAACTGGTGAAACAAAAGATCTTAGAGACAGAATACAAGGCCATAGGGGACACTAGTGAAGAATATATAAAGACTAAATGACAACTTTAAAAATGGTAACTTTGTTGAGGTCACCGGATGCACCGTAAACAGAGAGTCGAGCAGATGAAATCAGAGAATCAAGGGGAAGTATTACAGTGGTGCAGGAAACCCAGTGGAAAATAATCTTTTCAAACCCATGGGAAACAAAAAAGCTATGTGTAACTATATATATTGTATAACAGAGGAGGATTAGGTCAAAGACGAGGAATAATCCTCTCATGCCAGGAAAATTCAGTCATCTAATTCAAACTCCTGATCCAGAAGAAAATATTTTGGTTTGTTTGCAAGTGGTTTGGCTTACATGTTGTCATGAGAAGATGACAGTAGATTATACTTGATGTTGCCATCGAGGACATAAAGTTCTGATCACTATTTGGAGGCAGCTATCACCAAGAAAACTTCAATCTGTTATTAGGAAAACTTCTGCCTATATAAATAGGGCTAGTTTTCGCTTTCAACCAGTTCTAAGTCCTGCGATTTTGTAGAGCTGAGTATATTTGGACTCGATTCTAATGAATGTCTCCAGGCATTTGTGCTGTGGAAATATAGAAATAATAGGAAATCAGTACCTCAGCTTGGTATTAAAGAGGCTTGCTCATTTACTGGCACTGTTGTATCAAATGAGAGGTAAGAAAAAAAGATTATGAACATTAGCTGTAGATTCCTATTCCAATTTTTGCAACAGTATAAAGGCATTATTAGCATAATTACATTCTGACTGTATCCATCTAAGTTTTGGCTTCAGTTTCAACTGGAGATGGGTTTTTGCTTTGCTTTCTCTTCTGAATTGTTCTGCAGGGTTGATGTGACACACAGTTCTGGGTTCTGCCTCAACCAGCTGCACTTCAACAGTGGTTAAAGAGCTTGCTCTGAAGTTTACTGGTCCTTTCAGACGAAAAGGATTATATATTATAAAATCATTATAATTATCTATGAGAGACTTGCTAGTGAGAAATGCTGACTACCTACACACTAAATGGAGCTGCAACAGTTCATCAGTGTTCCTCAACAGAAAGTTTCTTAATAATAGCATACTCTAAATAAAAAAGTGATGAAAGAGCAAAAGAGTTACTCAGCCGTACTGCTGCAAATCCTTCCAAGACCCTGATGTACCGCAATTTTTATAAGAAAAGACCTAATGATGCACAATGTTTGTTATTATGCTACCATGGCCACCTAGTGAGGAAAATGCTTTGGAGAAAGCTGAATAAAGGCAGCAGTTATGCCAGGGTTGGCACAAACCCTCTCTGCTGGACACAGAAACAAGGGACCTTTGCTGAGTACGTTGGTGGATAAAATAAGCTGTGCTCCTGGAAGAAAGTCACATCTTTTTAAGCTGTATTTCTTTCATAATGCCCATGCATTCCCAGGGATGCCAAAACCTCAGGGATGCTGCAGTCATCAGTGCAGCTCAGTGTGCTGGGCTTATCACCATGGATGGATGGCCCACCCTGTGCCAAACGTCCCTTTTCACTGCCTCTCTTGGCCACTTTCATGTTCCAGTAAAGAAACTGTTACACGGACTCTCTCAGTTGGTTCATTCCTCACTTATCAGCTGGCCTGTGCTTTGAGACAACCTTTGAGCCACATGTTTATTATGACTACAGTACAAAGGCTTTTACTGAGTGGAAACCAATTAGTTAACATGCAAACAACAACAACACAGACTTGGGACTGGGTCACTCATCACCTGGGTGAGGTGACGTGATGAGCTGCTCAGTCACGGTGACTTTCTTGGAGGCAGAGAGGCCAGCAGAACAGGAAACCCATGAGTGATGGAAATCTTCAGTTACCTACAAAGTAAGTTACATAACATATCATGTCCAGGCATGGTGCTGGGAATGAATTTTACAACCTTGCAAAAGTGATAAAAGCAAGAAAATTCAGTACAAAAGAAGATGAAAGGGAAAAACTTAAAAATGAAGAAAAGGGTCAATTAAATGAGTAAAACCTGAAAAAAAATGCAAAGGATTTAAAGACACCATACTTAAGGCTCAGTGTAGACCACCTATTGGTGGAAAATTTGGAAAAATCCGGAAGGCCAACATGCATAAACAGCAAGTCACCAGAGATTTTAGCATTAAGAAGCATCTTTTTTTTAAAAAAACTGTCTCATTCAAACAAGGAAAACAGAAAAAGAATATAAACTATGGCAGGCATTACAAAAGCATAAAAATGCAGAACAGAAAATTTAAGGAAGAACTAACAGAACACATAAAAGCTAATAAGACTGCTTTTCAGATATATCGGGAGAAGGAAACTGTCAATGAATCCATAGGGTCAATAAAGGAGCTCAGAGAAGGTACAGGATTGCATCCTGGGAGAAAAAAAATTTACTCTGGCTCACACTGTATAGCATCCACACAAGAGATGCAGACTTGAAAAGCTTGATGAATACAGGTGAACAGTTTGCCGTAGTACACAACATCTCTTTTGAAACACCATGAGACCATAAAATGACAGGTTTTGGTTGAGGTTTTGGTTTGATCCTGGGAGAGGATCTGGGGAACTACCAATCAAGAAATCTGATGTTCATAGTGGACAAACTGGTAGGAACTATAACAAAGAGTAGTAAGTATGGTCAAATGGACAAGTATGGCTTGTTCAAAGCTAATTCCTCACAAAAAAGGCAGAGCATTTTGAGCAGCCAATGCCGATCCAGCTGGTGCATCCTATTTTAAATTCAACAGAAATTCAGTAAGAGATATCACCAAAGATCATAAAGAAGCTAAACTGCCAAGGAAAAAAAAGTGAAGGTCCTGCACATTGATAAATAACCAGTTAAAAGACAGAAAACAGAAGACAGAAGTAGAATGGCAATGGTGGGGAGTCACGAGCAGCATCTGAGAAGGAAGCTGTGATAGACCTTGCACTGCTGTGAACAATGAGGAAACCAGGAGGTGAAAAAAATTTGCTGCTGATACAGAATTATTCGGGATAGTGAAGATGAGGATTGACAAGAGTTACCAAAAGAGTTTATAACACTGAAACATTGGGAGAAAAAAATGGAAGATAAAATTCAGTGTATGTAATTGTAAAGTAGTTCACATAGGTGAAACATTAGGATACAAGGAGAATGCCATGTAAGAAGAGAAAAGATAGAGCTAGGAGTGTTTAGCCTGGAGAAGATAAGGTTTAGGGATCTTATGAATGTGTATAAACATTCCCAATGTGTGCAAAGGAGTAAAGAAGATGGGGCCAGACTCTTCTCAGGGGTGTGCTGTGAAAGGCTAAGAGGAAATGGGCACAAATTCACATGTAGGAAAATCCGTTTAAACAAAAGAAAAATCTCTTCTACTGTAGAGGGGATTGAGCACTGGAACTGCTTGCCCAGAGAGGCTGTGGAGCCTCCACTCTCACAGATATTCAAGATCCTACTGGACATAGTCCTGATGACTCTGCTTGGAGCAGGGGGAGGTTAGACTAGATGAGCTCCAGAGGTGCCTTCCAACCTCAACCATCCTGTGATTCTGTGGAAAAAAAAAAAAAAAACACATTCATAATAAAGAGCCTCGACCTTGCTATTATTAATCCAGAATGAACGAGGGTAGGCATTCAAATGTATAAATACTGGTTAAAAGGTGGGAATCAAAGGATAGGGATAAATAGGTAATTAAATGAAGGAACATTAATAATAATTAGTTCTATGTAATATCAGCGCTGAGCTAAGTGATGGCCAATAAAATGAATACAGTGTTAGAAAACGTTAGAGACCAATCCTAGAATAAAACACAGAACATGCCGTTGTAAGCCCTGGGGGCACTCACTTTGTAGAACTCTGGTCTTCTTGTCTGAAAAGCGATTCTGTAGGATAGAGACCGTACAGTGAAGGGAAACTGGGATGATTAAAACTGTAATGGCTTCCATATGAGGAATGTTTAAATAGATCAGGATTCATCTGTCTCCAAAAAAAAAAAAAAAAGAATCCAAACTATGGGAGGATGTGATAGACATCTACAAAATGATGTACAGAGAACATAAATAGACAATTGCTCACTGCCATTTCTAATCTGAGAAGAGAAATCAAATGAAAGTAGCAGGTCAGAATAAGCCTAAACCAAGTCTAATAACGTACAGGTAGTTATGTTGTAGAACTCTGCCATAGGGGGCTCTGAATGTTACTACAGGTTCAAAAGGTATAGAAACAAAATTCCCTTCCATGAATGAAGACAATTCAGTTATTTCAAAGACTCCACCAAATGGGCTCAAGAAAATCTCAGGCCAAAAGTTGCTAAGGGCTGCAAAAACATTCTTGGGAAGTATCATTAAAAGCTTGTCCTGCTCTTATGTTCTTGCCTAGGCAAATACAACTTACTGCCAGTGGTGACAGATGGTCTCTGATCTGACTTGATACAACTAGTCTACATCCATTTGAATTCACATTCCTAAGTGCATTTGCCACAACGATTGTTATAGACATTGTTGTTTACACCATATCAAAATATCATAATATTACATCTTGTTTCTTTGCCCTCCAGCTCTGCTGATTTATCAAGATTGCTTCAAACTGTGCTGCGCAAAGGGTGAGATGCTGATGACACTATTTATCTAATCCACTCAGTCCAATTCTAATAGTTAATCTTGTAGGCACATGCAACCAAAGGCTAGATGAGGTAGGTTATCCCTTCAGATGGGATTATGGATAACATGGTCCCAAAGTAAGGAAAGGGTTATCCCTTCCCTTCCCCCCTTAACATATCTATGTTTAAATGCTGAAAGTAACTAGTGAGGACTAAATAATGTTCCTTCAAAGAAATAGTGGCTCCATTCCTGACCTCCTCTCCTTGAAACGATCATTTCATAAACACCCTACTTAAAAAGGGAAAATTCCTCAAGAATAGATGCTTTCTGAGAAGCAATCTGAGCTGCCTTGCTTGTGGGAAGCGAGATTTTGCACAGATTTTGCATAGAGATCCATGCCTATTTTGTCTCCTTTAGCAAACCTACTGTATTCATAAAAAACATCCTCAGCTCTCTCACCAACACTGGATTTCTTGTGGACATCCTAAAGCAGCATCTGAAAAATCAGTGCTGAAAAATCAGTGTGCAACTAGTAGAAGTGTTGGAACAGTAAGATTTAACAATATGCGACTACTTTTTATTTCCTTAAGAGCAAGAGGAAATGCTGCATGTAACCCCGAACTGTCCAGTACTTTTTATTTTTTTGACGTCTTTTGTTCTTAGGAGTAAATATATTAAAGACTTTCCTGCATTGGATACAAATACACTTGACAGGAATGAAGAATAATTCACAGCACCAGTTGTTTCAATATGTTGACAAAGTACACGTCCCTGCCCTTTAATCAACATGTTTAGCAGCACTGGGAAGGCTCCAGTGTCCAAACTTCATTGTTTTCTTTGTCTTTTAAAAACTGTTGTCTCGCTCTTTTCATTGTTGATGTGCAGTAGGTACACTTAAAATCTCAATATTTTCATTTTATTTTAAGTAAGACGAATGTTTTGTGAAAAATCCACTAATCATAAACAGGAATGTACTTCTCTATCATTCTTACTCATGTTACATTATTATTTGTACTAGTAAATAAATAGTGCTTATCACTTAGGCCATTATTTACTTAGTAGTTGCTTTAGAGGCATTAAAAATATTTTTAGGTCGAGCTGTCCTTGGTGTAAAGGTTTCTGACAACACTGGAAGACAAGTTACCATTTTTAAGAGTACTGCTTATACTAGCTGGGAGTAGATGATTAATCAATTTATTTGAACAGAGGAATTAAGAAGTGAGTAGCTTTTTGTCCAGTTTTCAAGCAGAGAAATAAGATGTGGTGTGTGGTATTCAGTACGACAGCAACGTTTGAAAGCATGCCACTAAGTCCTATCTGCAGCAAATAAAATCCCTTTAGCACATAATTGGGAATTTACGCACAGTCATTATGTTAGGCTCTTTTAATGATCTTCAAAATATATCTTGCTTTTCTCTGAAAAAAATACTCAGTTATATCAATGTTAAATATGACCTTAGCATTTTCCATGGCTGGAAAATATTTTTTTGTGTTCTTCCCCAAATAGCTGACTCTTGCATGTTATAATCCCAACACTGCATGTAATCCACTTTTTGAAACTGTGTCGACTATAAACAGTGTATTTTAAATTGCTCAGAGCTAATGTGCTTATAACCTTAAATCCCCTTTGCTGCTCACAGAAACGCACTGAAGAGGCAGAGCTGACGGGAGCGCCCAACGCTGGCTGCTGCGGGAGTGGTGACCGCACCGCTGTGACGCAGCCGCTCCTTAAAAAAGGGCCAGATTCCTTAGGAAAGGAGCGGCCAGTCAGAGCAGGATCATTTACATTACAGTGTGGTCTCCAGAGAAGTTCTGCCCAGAATTCAGAAACTCTGTAGCATTTTCATTCCTTCCTCTTACTTGTTGAATGTGAAATCATGCTGATGTGCTCACTGCGCTTGAGGCTGACATACAGGAAAGGAACTTCCTTGAGTGCGGCACACACGCGGATTGTCACACCTACGACTTGGCAAATATTATTACTGCACGAAGAAGACAAAAACGATGAGTGTGCGCGCGTCATCTCTGCTGGGAGGGACTAATAACCTTAGAGATGATTCTTGTTCCTCTGTGAATCACAACTCCTGACTGATCGCCAGGATAACATATGGGCCAGCCTCACAGCCTAGGGATGGGACTGCAAGATGATTCCTTGCAACAGAAGTCCTTTAGATTGCTATCAGCTCCTCCCAAAGTGCCTGGGCTTAGTCTCTGCTTTTGGATTCTGTGCATAGCTGGCAAAGCTGAGCAAAGCTTTGCAAGCACCAAGGAATTAGGGACTTTGGCTCCTGCAGACAAATCCTCCAGACTTTTGCACGTAGCCTAAACAGAACCTATGAGTTTCAAGGCCTAGCTTCCCTTGCCATGATAGCCGGTGATGAAAGAGAGGAGCAAAGCCCTGGAGTTATGTAGCCCCTCCACCACCATGACATATGCAGCTCACACCAAGCTAGCCAGTGCTGCCAGGGTAAACACAAGGCTTTAGCTCCCTTGGCAAATCGACCCTTGCTGTTTCTGCAAGCGTGCACAGTAAATCTTATTTACCCTGTTTAAGTTTTCCGCATGTAGAAGACGGTTTGAGTGAACTGACCAAAGCATTGGAGGAGTCTTTTAAACCCAGATATAGCCTGAGGGAGGCCTTTGTTGTTCATCTCAGGTTGTCTCTCACATTACAGCTACTGACTCACTCTGTTGATAAGGTTACACTTGAGCTAGCTGAGGAGCAACCAGTTGGTTTGAGAGCCTCCCCGGTGGTTACTGTGCTCTAGGGGCAGCCTATTGCACAGCACAGTCCAGGGCTCTGCACAGCGCAGCTCGTCGAGGGCCCCTAGGATGCGTCAGCTCCAGGGACCCTCTCCTTGCAGATCCCAGCTCCAGCGGAGGGACTAGGAAGAGGTCCCATCTTTCGAGAGAGTCAACTGCAGTTACTCAGACCTGATGACGTTTTCATCTTCGAGGATACTGCTGAAACAAAAAGGTTACAACCTTTCTCTTCATTAGACTGAGAGTTAAACAAATGGAGATTTTGGTGTTTCATGGAGTTCCACTGATTTATGTCAGATAGTTCTGATCTGCCATTTCAATGTTCTGAAAAACTTTGAAAGGGGAGGAAAGAAAAAAAACTTTTCTGGGAAGGAAAAATAGCTTTAGACACTTTTGCATTAATAGGACATAATCTGATAAGGCACTTTTCATATACTGTTACTCCAAGAACGCTTCAGGTCTGATATCATGGCCAGGTGACTCTTTTGGTCTGACACAGGGCAATTCTCAAGTCATTCTGAATGTGCTCTCATTAAAAATTGTCTATTACCAGTCTGCAAGGATACAGGAAACTCCTCCTGTAAATGATAAAAAGGGCAATAAAAACAGAAGACCCACAGAGCTCTCAGTCTTTCCCAAGAGCTATACCATGCTCTCCAAGGGCCATATCATGCTCAGCACATCCCTTACCAAATCCTCCTCCTGGCCCCTCAGAGTATCTTGTCCTGCCAGATACTGCTCAGACCAGTTTTTGTCCTCCAAAAGCTCCTGTTCTCCAAACGCTTCAAAACCTCCTGGCTGCCACAGAGTCACTGCGGCTGGATGAGGTGGATTTCTGCCAGCCCATCCCGCTTCCAGGCGAGGAAACTTCTTCTCTCTGGTGGAAAGCTCTGCTGTCTCTTTGCTGGAGCCAAGCCATTTCGGATGTGACATGTCCCTGTAGCATAATCCCTCCCTCATGAGGACTGTGTTCTTCTCAAAACAGCATCTCACTGACAACACATCCACACTATTCTTTTGAGTCTCCCTAGTGGTGGATGCCCTGAGAAGTTGTGGTGCTGAATGTTTCGCTGCCATCTCTCCTGTTAGTATCCCCGGAGGTGGAAGCTGGATCTCTTCTGTTCCCTCTTATTCAGTGACATCTTCTCCTCAAGGATGTAGCTGTGCAGGACTGCACAAAAATCTTCCTGCTCAAGGTGTTCTGAACTTGCTTGAAATTGAGGCAGAGCCACTTCTCCTGTCTGGGATAGGATTTTTTTCACCCATGATCTGCTTCAAACCTCCTTCACTCTTTCAGCTGCTTGCTTGCCCATAGGTAGCCCTTTGGGACAAATGAGCATTATCCGTTCATATAAATACTAGCTTGGGAGGTCTTGCTAATGCTGTCATGTTGCAAATGCTTTCATTTTATAATATAAAGGATGTAAATGTCTTTGCTCCAACCTGCTGGTTCAACCTGCTGCATGTTATTACCAATGAGTGTCTGTGTTTTTATTGAGAGAGATGCTGCATTTTGAACCACCAGGCTAGACCATGAGGGTTAGATGGTCAGGGTATGCCAGGTGACTGTGGAAAACGTGTCAGCACTATGGGGTATTTTGACTTAATCCAGAGGGACTCTGATAGTACAATAAAATCTGGATGCTTCAAGATCTGGAAAAACATAATTTTGACAGAAGTTGGACCAAATTCCTAAAAGAATAGAGAGTGAATTTTGATACTGAAAACATGGTTAGAGGAACTATCACAGTTAAGATTTTTCTTTGCAACATTCCCAAGCAATCCAAATTTCAGGAACACTGAGCTCACATATTTGCTCTAGGGCACATGGAGCAGACACTTTTCCACTTCTCAGTCTGGATCTGGCCAGAGACTATTGTTCAAGGCTATACATGCATGAAAGGAAAGTCAGAAATGCTAATTTCATCTCTTTCTCCCTACACACAGCGACAGTGCAAGGGAGGAGCTGACTTGGAACCAGTTGTGTTAGTTTTCTACCATCTGTTTCTCTCAGCAGTGGCACTGGAATAGGGGTAATATATGCACAACACTGCTGGCTCTCTGGGGTTAAAATAGGGAATGTGAACAGAAAACAGGTACCATGCAGCAGACAGATGCAATCTCAGAGTGAGAAGACTGCCTAGTTCCATCTGAAGGACAACATAAAGCAAAAATCATTCTCAAAAGGGCATGCTCAGGAGGCACCATAAGGCACCATATCCACAAGCATGAGCTGTGCAACTGCTCATGGAGGGCAAATTGGTACTTTCTTCTGTCTGTTCATCACTAAGTTCAAGGATCTGGATGCCATCCATTTCAAATAAGAATTATAATCTGAATCAAGATCAATATCCATATTCAGTGGATGCATTCTACAGTTATAATGGAAAAAAAATCAGATCCCAGAATACAAATATCCTATGACTTCAAGGGATTCAATATCCACCACAGAATACTTACTTTGCTGTCTGGGTTCATATTCCAAATTAAAATTCTCATCCTGTTATATGCTAAGACCGTATAGCTTCTATCCACTTCAATATAAATTACAGGGCATAGACACCGATTTTTTTTTTGTATTACTGTAAAACATAATCCACTCCATGAGAACTCAATCACATCTTCAAGAAATCTCAGATTTTTACTAATAAACAGGCATAGTTCTGGTATAAACATAGCCATCTATTTGCACATGTTCAATTATGGAATATGCCAACATAATCTAAGACAATAATAATTATTACTATTGTACATATGCTGGGAGTTAGGCTTCTGAGGTAGATAAGGGAGGAGAGCAGATCCCGAAAGTGGAAGAAGTGAGGGACCGGAAGCGTTTACTACACAAATCACTATTTTAATAGGAAAATTGTGTCTCCTGTAGCCAAAATTCCCACAAAACCAACTGCAGTTTCACAAATACACCTGCCTTTTGCAGAATGCTGACACAGCTTGATATGTGTTATTTGGTGTGACTACAAAGGACATTTTATGTATGCCACGGAGTTAGTACTCAGAGACAAAAAGAAACAGTTTAGCTAGGCCAAATAACTTAGCAAAGACCAAGTACGATTTCAGACCCACATGAAACAAGCACTTGCTTAATTTTAAATGAGGTAAGTTTTACTGGTTTTGAGCCCATAATAGGAGGTTAGCCAAACTGGTTATGAAGAGGCCTTCTCACTGGAATGAGTTTTAGTACAGGATTGTGTATTTTTTAATGGATAACAAGGGATTCTGCTACATGCATTTTTCTGCAGGTTATTTACAGTCTAACTTTCCAGAACTTCCCTCAGCAATACTGCTGTAGTTGAGATGTACTAGTGTGTACTTCTCACTAACACTTTTGAGAAATACAGGTATATTGTGCAAGTGTGCTTACCAAGCAAGGGCTTTTTAGAGATTATCCCTTTACACTCTCATTTTCATTATTTTTGCAAGGAAGTATGTCCAGAAAGAGGATGTACTTCATAGTATGTCAATGTTTATCTGGAGACAAATTATTATCTTCAAAGTATAGCAGATGTATGTGATGGAAAATAAAAGGTGGTGTAGAGACAAGCAGCAAATCAGTATTGCCAGTGATAACCCAAGAAATGCTACTCTGGCAAAAAAAAAAAAAAAAAAAAAAAAAAAAAAAGATACAGATTTGCGTGTAATCTGGTCCATGCTGCTGGTCATAGGGTGGCTGGTGGTCAAATGTCTCAGCTGTTTTGGTAGTGAGCTCTCGTCTGGTGGCTCTGCCACTCAAGGGGTGGCTTCTTTCCCTGCCCAGGTGCAAGCAGCCGGCCAGGCATCATGGTGTAGCCCAGCCTTTCACAGCCACAGTGTAGCTGAGGTCAGAGGGGATCTTCGGAGACCACCTCATCCAAGCCCTCTCTTACATTAGCCAGAGAGGTTGCCTGGGGAAAGGAAAAGGAAAAGCAGGTTTCTGCCTCCTTCCTCCCTGTAATTTTATCGGATCTCTTCTCCACAATCAACTTCTAATGCTAACAGAAACCAAAAACCCTGTGGCAACCCGCTCATGCAGCCTCCCCAACGAAGGGCATTGGGGAATAGCTGAGACCTTACACTCAGGTGCTATCTGCACCATAAACCAGCAAGTTATTCTATCCCCAGTTTGCAGGGTGAGCCATTGGGTAGCTCTGCTTGCTCTGGAGAGCCCGGGAACCACTTGGGCTGGCGGATCCATGAGGATGGCCAGCGGCAATGCAGGGACACGGGTGGCTGCAGTGCACAGTGCACAGACAGACCAAGCACCAACCACCCACCCACCTTCCTGAAGAGCCCCAGCAGCTCCCCAGGGGCACGTGCAACTAAGAGGCGCCATCCACAGGCTCTGGTAGGCCTGGGGATCAGCAGAATGGGAGATAACCGGCAAATGGGAACATAAACCCCAAACGAGCCCAAACCTCCGCCCCACCCCGCGCGCATGCGCACTCTGAACCCACCCCTGCCCGCAGCAACCACACAAGCGGCGGCGGCCCGCGCGCATGCGCCGCGCGCAGGGCGGGGCTGTTTTTCTCGGGCACACCTGGGGCGCGCGCGGCGCATGCGCGGCGCCGGCGGCGAGGGGGACGCGCAGGCGCAGGCGGGGCCGCCGCAGCCGCCTGCGCAGGGGCAGCCGCTCGGTGTGGGGCCGGGTCGGGCCGGGCGCGCCGCCGGGATGGACGAGGACGTGCTGACCACGCTCAAGATCCTCATCATCGGCGAGAGCGGCGTCGGCAAGTCCAGGTGAGGGCCGCCCGGCTCCGCGCGCCGCCGCGCCCGGCCTAGGCCGCGTCGGACACCCCTTCCCCCTCGCCCCTCCCCGCTCCGGGAGCGGCCCAGCTGCGCAGCTAGGCCCTGCGGCGGCCCCTCCCCGCCTCCCGCCTCGGCCGCGGGGTTCTCGGCCTCCTCCTCAGCCCCCTCGGTGCTGGGGGGCTCCGAGGTCCCCTCGGAGCGGGGCTGCGCTGGCCCGCTTGGAAGCCGGGAGGCGGCAGAGTCCTGCGCCGGCCTTGCCGGGGGGCACACGGGCCTGCCGCGGGGCCCTGCGCCCTGGAGAGGCGCCCGCGTAGGGGCGGGCCTGGGTCTCGCGCGTATACGGGCGCACATACGTGTGTATAAATAGTCGCACAAGCGGCCCAGCGGCGGGTGGAAGGGGGCAGGGGAACATAAGTAGGTAAGGAGTGAAGTAATTCTGCCACTGACTTCCCTGTTAGCTGGTTATACTATTTCTCAAGTACTTCGAGGTTGATTTTGCACACTTTTCATGAATTGTTTCTAAATCTGCCTTTTGTTTTTTGGTCGGTTATGGTTTTTTTCCTTTTCTCGATAGTGCTATATGTGTTGCTAAGGGAAGTGGAGCTCAATGCAAGAGTGCACCTGGGAATATACCACACAATTCACATTAGATTTAATGTTTTAGATCAGTAATTTGTGTCTTCCACTGTAGTCCTAAACAGCGTGGAAGTTCTTGATTAAGAAATCCTGTATTCAGTAAAATCTGCTATTCAGTACTTTCTGTTACCAACGAAGCTGATAATCTGCTGTAATAGTCTTGGTATCAGACATGACTTGAGCAAATTTATTCTAGGTGAGGTCATCTCTTTTATATGTGGCAGAGTACTTTTTTTTTTTTTTTTTTTTCCCCTAGGTAATATGCACAAAACCTTTTTTTCTATTTCTAGCTATATACTTATTTCTTTTAAACAGAAACATTTTTGAAAGAGTCTTTGCCTTTATGTAGAAGAAATAAAACTTTCAAGAGGCTGATACTGTAGCTATTCAGGCAGGGAAGCTTCATTTTAGTGTGGAACTATTCTTGCTTTTGGATCCCTTGTTCCTTGGTTAGACAGGATCAACCATTAAATTTGTGTTAGCCTGGCTGGTGCTTGGTTGAGTCCTGACTTCTGATCCAAACGCTGTCTTATCTCTAGTGTCAGGGAGTATGTTCTATGGTAGTATGAGAGCTCTGTGTTTTGCCTGATTAGAGAGACTTAATTCTGGTTGTAAGTAAAAATAGCTGCTCTTTAGTGGAATCCTGATACAAACATCTGAAGATCAGAGAAGAGTAAAACCTTTCTGCCTGTATTTCTCTGATTCTTATCTTTTTAAACTGCTCTCAAGTAAATAAAACTAATTTTGGCTGCTACTTTTAGTGGATTCTTGAATGGGAAAGGAACTTGGTTTGTGGTTAACTTTGGAATTATAGTCCAGACTTATTGAAGCAAAGAAAGCTCAGTAGCCACGTTTCTGGAGATGAAGTACTGTGGCCAAGTGCTAAAAATACCTGGGTACTAAGTGAACATGCAAAAAAAGATGAGGGAGAGCGAAAACAAGACAAAAACAAAACAAAAAAACACAGGAAGACCCCACAGAGCCTTTGTTTCTCTAGCCTGAAAATGTACAGAGACTGTCAGTAGTCATAGCAAACTGCTGTTTGCTGCATGGTAATGCGCATTTTTCACCAATACGTAAGATTTAAAAAATAGTGCACTAAGAATGTATACATGTATACATACAAAAATCTATATATTTGTCACAAGTACAGTGGCTAGTGGCTGTGCTGGGCACTTTTTAGAAGGACATTATTACTGTAATGTACTATGTCTGTATTTAATTGTACGTATTCTTATACTGGTGGCAAATGTATCTGGATGTTGTGTGCGCTGGGGAGATGTTGTGTATGTGGAATCTTTTGGTGCAGAAAGGAAGCAAACTTCTAAAGCAGTGGCAAGCTATTTCTACTGTTAAACTTCTGTGAGTTTTTCTGATGTGTGTAGCCCTTAGTATTTTTACAAGCTATTCTTTGGCCTGAGCACACAGCATGCTATACAAGCTTGCAGAAATACTATGTGAGGCAATATGGAGCCAAAAAATGTCTGTCTTCTGTACTAAATTCTAGAAGAGTAAAAATAGAATCGGATAGAAGCAAAACACTTTGAGAAGCAGAGCATATGACTGTTCTGGGCAACTGATCTGACAACATGAGTGGTACTTTTTTTTTTTTTTTTTTTTGTCATAGACACACATACTCAGCAGTAGATGGTAGAAGAAAAGGCCCAGGTACTTCTCGCTGAGCATGGCTACTGTAATAACTGCATTCCCTTTCTTGGGTTTTACAGGAAAGAAATCATGGCAAACTGAGACCTGTTCTCTATTTAGCTATTGGATATTCTGATCGCGCTTCTGATTAATCTACTTTCAGACTTGTAGCATGCATGCTTCTGGCAAGAGATGGATATGATGCAATAACAAAATGCCTGGTATTCTAATACTGTATCTTATTTTTCTCCCCTCCCTATCAGCCTTTTGCTGCGGTTCACAGATGATACGTTTGACCCGGAACTTGCAGCAACAATTGGTAAGTATATGCTGATGTTGCTTGAGGAATATTCATACTAAATTCAGTACAGAATTGTTCCTTGTTCACTCTTGCTGAACTGGTAATGAATTTCAGACACATCTGTTCTTCTGTAAGAAAAAAATGCTGTGGGATCAGTTTTAGTATGCAGTACTAGTTGGTATAGAGTATTGACTGTACCTGACTGTAATTGTCCCTCAGTTGCCCCCTTGTGCAAAATTCTATCCTAGCTGGGAAAGCAGATGTATGTGTTAAACAGATGTAAATGTCACCCTTCCTCACGAAGGTGAAAGTTCTGAGTGAACAGAGTGCTCTAGTAGAACAACCTGCACTTCAGTGTTTGTCAGCATTTTGGGCTGAAATGGAAGTGTAATGGTGTGTACTATTAGGTCTCCTGCTGATTTCTGTCCAGAGCCTGTGTTTTGTTGCTGTTCAGATAGCTACATAGGTACTTAGGACTTAAGACCGTTTAGAAAGGATGTTGGCTCTTGCAGCTACAGAGAATACTGTGATGTACTGGGCTGATCTGTGTGGCCTCTGTTTTCCTTCTATAGGATGGAAATTACAATATGGCTTTTCCTCTCCTGCTTAATAATCATTTCCTTGTCAGCTAGACTTTGAGAAAAATGGAAGAGAGCCAAGAATCTAGAGCCGCTTTAAAAGACTGGTGTACCATGACTGTGTTGGTATTATACCTACTAACAGTGGAATCAACTGTGCTGGAAGGGAGTCATGCAGAATGCAGGGATGGATCTGGTTGTGAAAAGAAAATGAAACTTTGAAGAACATCATGCAGCCATCTGTGCCAAACAAATTACTAAAATAATAGAAAAGAGTGATTATTATTTCAATACAATGCATCTTAATCTAAAGCTTATTGTTTCATATTTTTCTGAAAGTTCAGATGTTAGTAAACACTTAGCTCTGCCTAACAGCTTCAGAGAAATGAATAAATTAACCTTTGTCATTAATGTTAGGAAGATATATAAGGGTGTGGTTTCATATGGGTCACTGAGAATTATAGTTCATAAGAGACTCCTTAATACTCTCTGTTCAGCCTTCTCTCACTTTGCATCTTTAAAGAGCTTTTGTTGGCTCTGGCTACCATATGAGAATCACTGGTATAAGCATAATAAGATGGGAGAGTGATCTTTGCAAAGACAATAAATGGGCATGTGCTACTAAGTACTTCTAAGACTTTCTTGGTAATGTTATATAACTTCCTGAATAAGTGTGGAGGTTGATTGTTTTAAAAATAAAAAATTCAACTGATGTTACTGATGCAGTACAATCCAGTGGCCTAGCTGAAATCAGGGTGCCATTATGTGTTAATTTCCATAGAAACCCAAGGACCATCGTTTTGTTCTGAAGACTATAATTTCAGAAAAGACTGAAATCCATTTATGGATGGAGATAGTTTTTGGGCTATCCATTATCTAACTTCATAGGCCTGCCTAATAGGACAGTGCCAAACTTTCAGAGCTTTGTTATTGAACTTCTGATGGTAGCTTTCAAGTGCTGTCAAGCCTAAACATAGTACTTCATCAGCAGAAGAACTATTTTAATTTTTCCTCAGAAAGGACAAAACACTCATTCAGATGCTGCTGCTTTCCTCTATCTAGTGTAGACCATGAGGAAATAATTGCTGGTTCATGCATTGTGGATATAATTCCTGATTCGAGATTGTTTAAAATAAACATCTTCACATAGCCCTGTGTCACTGCTTCCATCTTCAGCTGTATTTTGTACAAGACTATGTTCGCTATGCAGTATTGGCCTAACGTTATTGAAATACTTTCAGTAGACTTTGTGATTTGTGTGAGACTTAACAGCAATACTTAAGGTGTGTCATTATTTGGAGGCGCATACCTGGTTCCCTTGGCACCTATCCCAACTATGCACAAGATGGCCATAGAAAGTAGCCTTTGGCCTCTAAATTAAGTTGAATACCTGCAAGAGGAATCCAGTATTGTTTATGATTAAGGAAAACATGCTTCTGTAAGTACTATAAATTGCTTACATGGAAATACATGTCAATTAATTTGACTTCTTTGTTCTGTCTATAGATTATCTTCATATCTTAGGTGCATCTGTCTATCTCTGTGCTTGTAATACCTTCTAGACACCTCAGCCTTCAACGCTTCCTTTATAGGTGTGATTTTATTGTGAATGTAAGACTTCTATTAGCTTCAAATTAAACATCTGCTGCACAGGGCTGCCTTCATTATCACTGTATGCCACAGTGATGAATACAAATAGGTGCTCTTTCAAATCCAGCTTGGATTGTCACTGAGCATTGTGAGGAAGGTAGGGCAACGGTTAAGTCTAAGTGAGGAGAAGAATGCATAAAATCAAGGTCAGGGCCATAGCTGATAACTTCCTGAAGTGAAAGAACAATTTTTGATTCTTAGTCCAGCTGATTGCTAAGTTCTTAACCTTCCTCTAAAGTTAGCAAGTTTTGCTGTCTCATAATGTATAACATAACATGTAACATAACATATAACATTATATGTTAACATAGTTAGTGTCTTTTATAATACTGACATCAAAACCTACTCTGAAAACTACTGAAGCTTTTTCATCAGTGCTGTTACATTGGTGGAAAAGCATGGGTGATAAAGCCTTGCAGTTTGGCATGTTTATTATACCATCATAAATCATAAAAGCTTTTTTTATGGCTTCAGAGAAATGCCTGTCAAACAGTAGTCAATGTAGTCTTGTGTTTGGTGCGTTACTTCAAAATGAAGCACAAATTTCCCCAAACTAATGAAACAATATTACGTATTACAAGAAGACTTAGTTGTGATGAAACTTTGAGCCCAAAGGAAGAAATAAAAGAGTGTACAGAGTCCTTCAATAGATGGATGATAGAATAGCTGGAGCAAATTGGCTCTGTGGCTGTGGTGTTGGCTTGGTTCATAAATCTTCATTAGTTCATTTTCCTCACACTTAATATATCAAAAATAGCAATTTTTTTTTCCAGGCTGGGGGTGGTACAGAGGGATTTTTTGGTAAATTGTTGATGTTGTATGCATTTATTTTTCTCTGTTTACCAGGTGATTCAGTCTTGCTGGGGCCTGTCCCTGGGAGCTAATCACCAAAATGAGGACTGGATCATAATGAATATTGGGTCCTTTGCCATGCCCATCCTCTAGGATAAGCAAGCCTCCTTTTCTCTGGACTCTGAGATACAACTGGTGCTCTCCATGCCTTGTAGTTTCTAACCCAGTAGAGCAGGAGCATGGCCTGTTTTTGTTCTTTCCATTGCTTTTAACAAAGGACCCGAAAATTCTAGAGAGAGAAAGGTGGGAGGAGGCAGGACTGGAGCAGCCTAATCGCTGAGGATGGCAACCTCACATCTTAATCTAGTTCTGGTGCTGGATGTATTTAGAATTGCATTGCTGCCTTTGTATGTCATCTGTATGGGTCAGGCATTTGGTGTGGAAAATCTTTATTAGCTTTGATATTCCAGATACTAATAAGCTCAGTCTTAATTGGTGTATTTTTATAAGTGGGTTGTTCTCATTCTGCTGCTCTTATGTAGCCTCTTTACCAACCTCAAGCTGACATTAGTGAGCTATTTGAGAAACCAAGTAATTATTTCCTGAAATAATTCTAGCTCTTCAGGGTTTTTCAAAATACAGAACAGTGTATGTGGTCGCTAATGAAATAGAAATACCTCAAAGTTCACTACTGGCAGAAAAAGATGTCTGTATTTTATGTGGAGGGGATGAAAGGGAAAAACAAGAGTTTGAAATCTGAAACAATTATACTGACTTGAAATGTATGTGATCATTTGGCAGAAAGGGGAAGGAAAGCTCCAGAGACTGAGCAATTACTGCTCTGGATCACCACAGCTATTCAGCCCTTCTAGATGATATTTTAGTAGAATCATGCAGTAGAGCTAGGAGGATGCCAATCATGGAGATCTTAAGGCATGGTGTGTGGGGCATTTGTAGGAGAAAGCAGCATGTGAGTGTATGGTCTGCCCTTTAACTGGGCAGGGAAGAGACAAGCAAGCCCTGGGATTCGTTTTCGCCTTTTTTAGCTGTTAGGCTATAGCAGGGAGATGACCACAGCATTTCCATCTCTTTTGGTGAATGCAGTATTGAGAGACACTGTATCAGCTCTAAATTTATGACCGGATTTGTAAATATCAATATAGATAAAATAAATATTTAAGTGAGGTCTTAGATATAACTGTCTATTACATAAATCACATAATAGTTGAGGCACCTCTGGAGGTGATCTGGTCCAGCCCCAGACTTGAGCAGGATCACCTGGAGTGTGGGTTGCCCGTAACTCTGTTCCATCAGGTTTTTTGAATATCTTCAAGGATGGAGGTATTCTGAAGACAGATCCTAAATGCCTAGTTCAAACCTTTTGTCCTTTAATGTCATTGATACCTTCTGACTGTTGATCTGGTTTTATGTGACTAGCTTTTATTTGGGTTATGCAATGATGAGATGCATATGCTATGTGTAAGAATGACTTCATGAGTAAAGCCTTAACTGCAGTCTAATTGCTCCCTTGTAATGACCTATTGAGACATAAAGATGCCTTATCTTTGTAGGTTATGAAAACCTACAGCTAGTGAGTCCAATTTTATAATCTAACTCATCATTTTTTGGGTCATAATTTTCAAATAATCCTGTAGTATTTTAAGGAGCATGAGCAACTTTGAACTACTGAATACTTTGACTCCTGGTAGCTTTAGGTGGACTAAATGTCTTGCTGTTTCCTCTTGCCAGATCACTTGTCTCTTCCTTGCATTCCCTTGAAGCAAATTAGTTCACAGTGCTTTGTTACAAGGATCTTATCAGACTCTACCTCAGTGTTTTATCTGTTGTCTTTACTGCTTGTGCTTGCTTGCTCGCTCTTTGAGAGCTTCTACATAAATTTTCAGTGCAATTCTTATAAATGAAGCATTGTATTGCATGCATGTTTATGAAACATTAGATGCAAATATAGGTATTTAGCCGTCCTTGCACTTAGCCTTGCAACTCCTAGTTGCCTTACTTGCCAGTTATTTAAAACAGAAATAGCATGCTCCAACTAATGCTGCACTTGAGATAAATTTGGTGTGGCACACTGGCCTAGATGCCAGAGTGGCATGACAGTGACAGAATTGTTCCTTACAGACCGAAGGTCTGCAGTGTGTTAGTATGCAGTGCTGAAGCTGTTTGGAGGCAGTAGCTGTCAGCATGCAGGAGCATAACGGAATAGGGCTCTCTTATCCCTGGCTGCCTTCCTGGGCACAGTGGAAAGCACTGTCAGCATTCTGGTGTCAAGGCTAAAAACATCACTCTTCTTGCAAGCTTGGAACTGCCTTTTGTCACACAAGGAAATTTGTGCATCTCCCGAAAGAGTTTAGAGAACAGAACTACCGCTTTGCTACCGCTTTGCTACCGCTTTGCTAAATTTAGCAAGACTTTCTCGAGCTCTGCAGTTTTCCACCTGTTTTGTTCATGCAGACTCATTATCAGACCCCGGTCATTATAACAACTTTTCTTCTCTAAATGTGTTTTGCATGTATTGAAAAACTTGTTATGCTGGAATTATATTGTATAATCTATTTCCCATTTGATACTCTTCAAAGATATATTTTAGTGTGATTTTAGCTAATGTTAGCTATTTTTTCAATAACCAAGCTATAATACATGAAATTTTAGTATTTTAGTTTATTTGTATTTCTCATGCAAAATTTGAAATATCTTTTTCAGTGTTACCATCAACTTTGGTTTAAAAGTGTATGTAAATCTTCTGTCCCTAGACAGTTAGGCAATTTTCATTGAATAGAAGGTGTTTTGCCTGTCCGGTGAAGCGGGGCAGGACACTCTCACTTCCAGATACAGCTAATAAAAGGTTAACTTTCTATTCTTTGCTGTGTTATCCCATTTGAATGGTAAACTTGAATATTTTTCCAGAAATACACTACTTCAATAAACTGTAAAATATTTGATGCGTCCATGGCCTAAAGTGTGCTTGAGTCCTTTTGCAGAAGTCTTTCATCTTGAGTTTTGAGAACAAAGTTCAGAAGCAACTGACAAAACACCCAGTTTGCTCCTGTCAAAGTACAATTTGTTTCCAGGGTGGTGGGTGGTGGTGTCTGTTGTTGTTGTGTGTGTTTTTTGTAGAAATGCTTGTGGCATGTGCTCAAGAAACCAAAATATTTTTCCTCTTCTAGGTGTGGACTTCAAGGTGAAAACTATTTCGGTTGATGGAAATAAAGCTAAGCTGGCAATATGGGTAAGTTTCGCCGTCCGCACCAAGTTCCTATTGTGTTGCTTTGTTTTAGAAAAGGTTCATGTAGTGTAGTTGTATAGAATTACTATTATTTTTGACAAAGGCATGTTAGAGGAGTGGGAGGTTAATACTGGCCCATTCAGAAGATGGAATGAACTGGGGTTGACAATTCTGTCGCCTGTCAAATTCCACAATGCTGTTTCTGTGTCTGACTTGGATGGGAGAGAAAACAGGAAGAAATGACAAGGTACTAAATTGATGATACTTTGCAAATGTGAATGTGGTCATTCCTAAATATTCATTGCTCATATTCCAAGGACTGACTTCTAATATTTGAAATATTAGAAATTAGAATATTTGAAGAGAGTGGGTATTGTCATTAATAATCTAAGACTTTGTAGTGCTGCTCATTCTTCTCTGTAATTACCAATTTTTAAAGCCTTTAAAACAAGCATTTTGGACAAAACTTAGTAGTATATTAATAGGCTAAGAAATATTGTAAAACAAAAAAACCAACAAAAAAACCAAACTTCTTTCTTGGAGAGAGACTTTTATATGCTTGGTTCAGTTTCACTTAACTGATACAATTTGCTTAACTGATTAACAGAAAGAGGGAGCAGTAATGTGATGTCAGCCTTAGCGTGGTTGACGTTCAACTCTAATTGAAAGTAGCACTTCTGAATTCATGGCAAGGATGGAAAAAGTACTTCCAAACTTAGGTGTTTTTATTTTAACATTTGCTGGTCTGCTAAGTGAATTTCATATTTGCATAACTTAAAACATATTTTAAGCATTTTAACTCAAAATATGCTAAAAATTGCTTTTTGTAGCAAGCTGTAGTAAAACCTTGTTTCTTATATTGTCAGGATATCCGACCTTTCCTGCTTGGAAAGAAGTAGTGAAACATTATATTTGTGTTATAATTCTTCCTTTGCTTTGAGGATGTGTCACATCTGAAGTGACAAACAAGACTTCTGTCTTAGCAAGACAGCAGAAATTCCCACAGGAATTAATGGGTTTGACAGGGAAAAATATTGCAGAAATTTCACAGACATCAAGGCATGTGGGATGGCAGAGACTAATAGCAGTATGACCCATGATAAGGGGGCAGAAATTGTTACATAAGATCTTCTAGGATTTATCTTCTCTCTTGTTGGTGAATAACTTTTTTTCTTTCAGAAGAAATAATTGTGAGGTTAATTTTAAAAGAAAAGCTTGTAAAATTGTACCATGACAGCAAACCAGTTTGTGAAGCTGAGTTGCAGGAAGTTGCAAAGCCTAGTTCAGATACTTTGGCCCTTTGTTGGGGGACCATTTTGAACCTGTGCTGTGTTGTGTGTGTTGCAAAGGCTATGGAGTTGTTTGTTCCCTTTACATTTGTGTTCATGGAGGTGACATCAATTGACAAAAATGAAAGACTTAGCAGCAGTTGGCTTCTAGCTGTGGAAACTGTGGAAGGCTTTGCTCAAGTCTGCAACAAATATAGTGTTGAGATGGCTTGCCCTGTAGCTTAGCCTTGAAAAGGACATCAGCATTCTTGTTTTTGTAGAGCTCTTGACATTAAGTATTTGATGATGTTAATCCAACTTAAACGGCAAGACTGTAATCTCTGTTGTGGCATGTTAAATGCAATTACTCTAGCTCTGAATCAAACTTAGATGACACTGTTTAAACTTGGGGAGCTGGTTTTGTTGCTGCAGGTTGTGATGCTTGTTACAAAATCTTAAACCTAATGCTGCAGCTGTACTTGTTTATGTAGTTATATAAGCCACAGAGCAGCTACTTCAGCAGAAATAACCACCTTTTTGGTATGTAGTCCTGTTACTGACTACATTTAGCAGTGTAAAGCTGTTTCCCAGGGCAGGCTACGTAGGGTCTAGAGTTCATGTGCAGTAACATGGCAGAAGGATTTATAAACTCAGTTATTCTGCTAGTTGAATATTTGAAATGACTTTGAAGCTTATTTTGTGTGTTTGTTAAAAGCAGAATGCCTGTGAGGGCTGCACTAGGTCCTGCTCAAATTTTGAATAATGGAACTTTCTGAATGGCTTTTTAGGATACTGCAGGTCAGGAGCGGTTCAGAACATTAACACCCAGTTACTATAGAGGTGCACAGGGTGTTATTCTAGGTAAGTATAACTTCGCATGCTATTTTGAATAATGCATAGTGTTTTTTCTAGTGCATTTGAGTTATATGAACTGTGTAACCTCTCTGCAATATCTAATTGATACTAAAATATTTTTTGTTGCTATTTTCTAAACTGGTGTGTTCAACAGCTGGTATAAAAGCATCCCAAGTTTGATGTCTTACCTGTCATGCAGTCTGTCTCCCCAGCCTGAGAAACACTGGTTTAGCATGAGATTTTTTTTTTTTTTTTAGTGGATAGCTTGGAGCTGTCCATTTACTCTTAAGACTTCATGCTCTATTTATAACCTCTGGTTTTTGCTTGTGCTTAGTAAGCCTTAAGTTAAAAGATTTTTCTTTTGTCCTGAGTGAGTGTTCTTGTGGGCTTCTGTTTTCCTTCCCCTATTCCTTTTTCCTAATGAACATTCTGGAATCTATTTTTTTTTTTTTTGACTGTTTGCTTTCCTATACTGAGGTATTACATTGTCAAAATCACTTAGAGTACTTGGGAGTATAAAAAGCTCCAGTTAGTGGAAGAAACCCAGGACAAACCCCATAATTGCAATTTTGTAATGAAATATATCTTTTCTTTTGTATATGAAAACCTATTAACTATGTGCTGAGCTCTGAAGTTCTGCTTTTTCATTGCTAGAATTGAGGGGTTAAAGAAATTAAAGGTAGAGGGGGTTGTGTTTTTTAGATTTTGTTTGAAGCTGCCTCTGACTTGAGGATTTTTGGTAAGAATGGCTCTACAGTTACCGTGTCTGGTTAAGTTCTTAACTTGAATAACTTGTGTTATGAAACCGTTCCTGGTGTATTTTGTGTGTACTGTTTCCTAGCTTTGAGGTGCATCATCTTACAAATACAGCAAGAGATACTTGTCGCATCAAGTCAGTTGCTTTCACTTGCTGGCACTTAACTTGCTACTAATTGTTGAGAGCCCTAACAGTAAGCAAATACAGTTTGGGAGCCTGAAAGCTTTGCTATTGAGGTTGTTCTCTGATTTTTTTTTCTTCCTGAATATGCCTCTGTTAAACAACTTCCTAAAGATAACCTTAATGTGTTCAAGCCAAGCTGTAGGTTTAATTTCAGCCAACGTTTTTTGTCAGCCAGGCCATGGGAAATAAGAATATGAAGGAAAAAAATGAAGTGCTGTCCGTGCTACCTGTAAATTTAGATAATCACACGGGTGGTAATTTTTAAGATAACAGGATCTGCATTTTGTCTGCAGTTTCTGCTCTTAGCTTTTCTTACTGCTTATACCTCACACAATACTACATAGACTGAAACACTAAAATACTGGAAAACCTATATTAGGGTTCAGTAGTTCACTGGGATTTTGGGGGGGGGCAGATGATACCAAAAAAGGACCGAATATTACCTGAATCCACAACATAGCAGCAGCCTTACACAAGTCTTAATTCTCACTAGTGAGAAAGAGACTCGATGCAGAGAACTGTCATCCTTCTGGCATATCTTATTTGTAATGTTGTTTTTAGTAAGAATGCTACACCAGAGGTCTACAAGTGTGTAATTGTTCAGAGAATTATAGTCTCTGGCCTGAAAACCTGGTTGTATAAACACAAATTCTTCTGTGAACAGAAGGTCACTGAATATTAAATTTTCTCAGCGTTAGTGTCATCGGTGATTGTTGAAGTCCTCGGAACTCCTCTTTTTTTTTTTTTTTTTTCCCTATTCAGAAAGCTGTCATTTTTTGCTTAGTTTGTGCTGTGTTTATTAGGGAAAAAGCTGTGTTTATTGAGGAAAAAGTTGCAAAATAATATTGCTGATATCTTTCAGTTTATGATGTCACAAGAAGAGATACCTTTGTCAAGCTGGATAACTGGTTAAATGAATTGGAAACTTACTGCACAAGGAATGACATAGTTAAAATGCTAGTTGGAAACAAGATTGATAAGGTAAACTGAATTTAGCTGTGATGAATAGTCTGTTACTGTTTGCTGGTTACAGTACATATTAATACTATGTCTTATTGTAGGAAAACCGTGAAGTTGACAGAAATGAAGGTCTCAAATTTGCAAGAAAACATTCCATGTTATTCATAGGTATGTTACAGATATTTGCAAAGATAATTTTGATTTTTTTTTCTATTACATAATGAAAACTACTACTTCTGGATTCTTGATAGTCTTTAAAAATACCGTCCAATTAACGCTACTTCTTATCTGCAGTAGCCATGAGGGTCATGGGTATTCTCATCTTGAGACTGTCAGATGATCGATCTGATTGTCAGATTGTCAGATCAGTTGAGATATGTTCAGATCTCAAGTCGAGCTGCACGTGAGCACACTGAGCTGCATAAGGATTAAGGATGGAGTACTGGCCCTGCTGTGCTTTGACAGAACCTGTTCCAGCTTTTTTAAAGCTTTTGTTATTTGCCTGATTTTCTAGAGCTAGTTGCTGAATTAATAACAGTAGAAAAATGAAAGTTGGAGAAGTGGTACTACTGGCCCACTTCCAGGATAGCAAAGGGGCTCATACTTGACAGAAATACGCATCAAAATAGCACTGTAATCAGTCAGTAACTTGTAAGTGGTGAGTGGAGTGCAGTAGTGACAAAATCGTAACTGAAGGAAAGGTGTCTGTCTTGCTGCAAAATGAGATTTGTCTTGGAGTCAAACCCAAGTCAAAAGTCATTTATCACCACAGTGATAAAGAAAATGATGAAGAGGTGATGAAGGCGTGAAGAGTCATTTATCACCACAAGTTTACCCATTTCATTTAAGGAATAGCAAGGATTACTTTAAAGGACAGCTCCAGTGGCAAAGTAGTTCCTGGAGAGTTCGTGCACTTTAGGTTGTGTTCCTTCTCTCTAATTACTGATACACCTTTGTTTCGTACTTTGCTGTATTCGTTTCTGACTTTGGTGTCATATGTGGAAATGGATGAATTTGGAGTACAGGCTGTTAAATGCATGGAAGATGTAAAGAAATATGAGACTTAAAATAGGTGTAAAATTAAGCTAGATATGACAGTTGTGTAGAAGAGGAGGGCGATCTTATTGTAGAACTGAACAGTTATACATGGCAGCTGTTTGCTTTCATAGTATATATACCCTGTGAACAAAAGTTTCTTGGACTTAACTAAAGATCCTAAATGAGATTGTAAAACAAATGAGATCCTTTATTACTGGATGAACTATACCCTAGAGAATCACATGCTACAGAGTTCCTTGCTGCTTATGATCTGATAGTACTGGGGTTCTGGTCAGTGTGGAGAACTGAAATACGGAATAGTGGCAGATTCATCAGACATCCTGAGGTGGTAGAGCCTCTGTTTCTTTGTGCTGAAATGCTTTCCACATGTTTGGTATGTTCCATACCAAGTGGATAAAAACAAAGCTAGGGTGCAGTGGTCCAATGATGTTCATCGAGGAAACCATTTTTTTGTAGGAGAGTGTTTGAGGTGTTGCCTTAGCTGGCAGTATGAGTCTGCATATCTGCTACATTTGCTATGGTTACATTGTTGTAGAATGTGATGTAGAAGTAGTGTTGTCTTCTGCGGCACAATGGAGTTTTTAACTGTTAAACTTGCTGAAAGTTGTACTGATGATGAAGATATTGGAGCTTATGATTGTGTACAATTTGTCAGTAAGTCTCACATTCCAGATGTATGTCTCTATACTGATCCTAGAAGTTGTGAATAGCTCAAAGTTTTACATTGAATTAATTTAAAAACGAACTACTGAGCAAGTTATTGGTGGAAGCTGTGCTAACATGTAATCTCTTGCATCCCTTCTCCAGAGGCAAGTGCAAAAACATGTGATGGTGTACAGTGTGCCTTTGAAGAACTTGTTGAAAAAATCATTCAGACTCCTGGACTGTGGGAGAGTGAGAGCCAAAACAGAGGTGTAAAGTTAACAAACAAGGAAGAACGATATGGAGGAGGAGCATGTAGTGGATACTGCCTTGTGTTATAAACTTTGGGAAGCTTTTTCTTTGCATATTTAAACAGATAGTGACATCTTTCTGTAAATAAATTCATTAAATGCTATTTTTAGGGACCTTGCAGTTTGCACATATTTGTTTTGTATCATGGTAGTGAACACTTCTGGAAAAAATGTTTTGCAGCTTTTCCAGGTTGAAAACACTATGGTAAGCATGCCCAATTTGCAATCTTCAGGTTTTTATAAGTAGCATAAATAATGTGCAAGAACAAATGCACCCAGATTTTTTTGCTCATATATGATCATTGTGTAACTACTCTAAACAGATTCATTTAACACATAGACATTACTGCGTTGTCTGCTTTTTGTCTCATTTTTAAGTACTCTTGAAATTATAGAACAAGATAGTATGCACAAATTCCCAAAAGGATGCGAGCTATAAATACTACATTTCATCTCTTCTAGTAAATGCTTTTTTATGGTATTAAAAATTTAAAACAGCATGATTATACAATTCTCTAGACAAATCTGCTAAATTTTTCTTTCAGCAGAGCTGTCTAAAATATGAACTGGCACAGGCCATAGTTTCAGCACCTTTTTGAAGAGATGCTTTGAAAGTTTCCTTTGCAAAGCTGGAGAATGCCTTTTTTTTTTTTTTTTTTTTTCCTTTTTAATCATTGCTTCAGTTGACTGCTTAACTGGAGTTTTAATCCTCTGATATTTATATACTACATTCATGATACTCTTGCACACTGGGTTTTTATGATGCAGTCTTCTCTAGACCTGCTGCAGAAAGTCTTCATTTTGGCGACAGGTTTGAATAACATCTTTTTTCTTTTATTGTGACTCAGTTTACCACACCTCAGTACAGATACCTAATTTTCCTAAATGTTTGTAATGTAACTTAAGCTCAAACTTAAGCTCACTATGACTATGAAGATCTGTATTATGTCTGCTTTGTGTGGCTACTTGTTCGAAATATAACTTCCTGTCCCAGATACTAAATGGGAAGTTATACAGCTTTTGGATCTCTGTATGGAAAATACTATTGCAATGAGTATTCACTTGAATTTACTGTAACAAAGCCAATGGTTTGTTTCAGAAGACCTGTATAGATTAATAAATTTTTTTCCACAGTATTCAACTTTTCTAACCTCTTGCTATTGTAGAGTTGTATATTTTCTAGTTCATACAGTTTTAAAAAAGGTCACTTTTTAAGGAGGGATTATTTCTGAAGGATTAAGACGAGGATGCCATGTTAATTTTTAAAAATAATCACTATAGTGCAATGGGAAACTGTTCGACTGGGCAGTTTCTTGTAAATATAGTGATTTACAATACCTTTTATTACAGCAAGGTTTTGTGTACATGTCAGCGTACGTATGTATTTCACAGCAGATTTGAATGCATATGTTAAAATACACTTTATTCTTCACATGGAAACTTTTTCTATTCTGTTTTACACTTGCTAAAAAACAGTACCAAAATCTGAAGACTTAACCATGCTAGTTGTTTTTTTTTTTACCAAATATTGTATCTATAGCATTGTTAATGTAGTAGGATAATTTAAATATGTAAATGTAATTAATATCGAATGCACATATATGTTGTATTAAAGTGTTAGATTTGTATTACTGTTTTGTGACACAGCATATGAGGGCTCAACAAGTCTTACTTGTTAGTGTTGAGGTTACTGTGGATTTCTGTCTTGTGTAGGCTAGCAGCTAGAGAAAACTTGTAGAAGCATTAAAACTCTGAACAAGTGGCTGTTATTTTAGTGTTATTTCAGTAATACTGGGCAAAGTGTCGTGATGCTGCTGGCAGATTCCTGTAATGTGTTGCCATACCTGTTTCCCCCCAGTGTGGGTTCATCCTTGTATCACAAAGAACCTTAATTTTTCAGTTTTTCAAGAAAGGCCCTTTTATCACAGGGCCTGGATTTATCTTTCATCTGCCTTTGCCAGTTCTGACAGCCTTCCTTTCCAAAGGAAGGAGCTGCAGGCTACTCTGAATAGCGGCTGTTGTTCTGCAGAAGAATCAGGTCACTTGCTCCCTCTTTCCCTGCAAATTTTTTGAGGGAGTAAGGGAGAGTGTTTTGCAACAGCATATTTATCCAGGCTAAAAATAAAAACATTTATGTTACGATCTTTTTATGTTATCACACACTTAATGTGATCTCTTTATTTTACTTTTTTTTAAGGCAAACATTTCCTAGTTGATTTGCAATTAGGATTTTTCTTCCCCTCTCAAGCATGTTTGGCACATAACCTGAGGAGTGGTTTCTCCTAGGGTTTTGCCTCCTTTTCTCATTGCTATGCCAGGGTGTCCTCTGGGAGTTGTTGCCCTGTGCTTCTAAGATTTATTGGAGCAAATATTGTGTCAGTTGCCTTATTTCTGTGATATTTCTATTAACTCTTGCTGAGACTCAGTTTTTGGAGGGCTCCTATGTTTCATGCTTCTCTGCTTTCAAAACTCTTTTTTAGTTTTATGAGCATTTTATCACCATTTCCTCAAACTACCTTTTCACTGTTGTGATAATATAAGCATCTTGTAAAACTAGTGCTAGCTGTATGTTAGTATGCAGTATGCAGCCCTAGCTGTATGAAGTGCCAGCTTCTGCTGAATACTGTCATACAAGGTATTTCTGTGCTGTGAAATACTAGATATCACTCAGAAAAGTAGGCAGGAGAGAGGTTCTTAGGTCAGTCTATCTCAGGAGGTAGCTGAGGGATAATGGGGGCTGTTATCGTTTTTTGTTTGTTTTAATCAAGTTGCACAAATGTGTTGACTTTTTTGCAGTAGTTTTATGAGGAAATACTAAAACAGAATAGGGCACAACAGAAATTTCGTAGAATCTCTAAAGATAAAAACTAAGCTCTTTCTTAACTTGCTGCACATCTTCAATATTAGAAATCTTGATTAGCACTTAGGTTTTCCTGTCTGGTAAAGGTTGTCCATAGCCTTTTTACCAGATTGGGAGAATATGACAGGATGGTTCTTCTCAAAAGTTACACTTGAATATTTACACTGAATATTGTCTTAGATTTCTTCTCCCTTTTAAAAAGGGGAGATGAGGAAGCCTTGTGTTGGAGGCTTCAAGATGCTATTTTTATTTCATTATTTTGTTGGTGAGGCTTTTATGCAAAAGACGGCATCTCATCCCCACTCTCCTACTGCGGTAGTGAGATTAGGAGCTGGCTGAAAGTGAGTCTTAATAAAAACAAAAAGGAGTTCAGTAAGTACCCAAACACGACCAGCAACTGCCGCTCGGGCCTGGCAGAACCTCCAGGGATGGTGGTGGAGCCGCTGTGGTGCTGCTCTTGCTGGCGTTGTGTGGCACATTGGCAACTGCACTGAATGCTTCATTTCGTTAGTCTCTGTCTGCCACTCATGTAAAGGATAGATAGTGAACTGCAGTAATCCCTAGAGTCCTGTCTTTCAGCTTTATGCAGTATGATAATTGGATGTTTTGAGCCCAAACTGACTTTAAAAAAAAAAAAAATCAAGTGAAAGTTGGCCAACTTCTGCACAAGTTGTTGTATTTGGCTAGTGGAGAACTGATCTGAATGTCCAAGGCACTGTGCCTGGTCTGTCTGTGCTGTCTTGTTCAAAGCTCCTGTGACAGTTTCTGTTATCTCACTGATGAAAGTGTCAGGAATTAACGTATGTGTGAGCAGGGGTTCCCTGTGTTAGCAGTTCAGTCATTAAGTAGTTTGTGGAGCATGTTGAACTCTCAAGGGCAAAAATAGAAGGTGTTTTTCCAGTTCCCTTTCCAGCAGCCTTAGTATTTCAGAAAAGAGGGCTTTCCTTTAAAAGTGTCATAATCTTGTGAAGTTTTCCTATACCTTCTTTTGAGTACCTGAAACACCTTGGGTAGTAATCAGTAAGAGTTATACAGGCTAAGAACCATAAAAGAGTTTCTAAACCTACTGTGTGCTTATCATCTATGACTAATTAAAATATAAGAGGAGGAGAAGGTTTTGTCTCTGTCCTGCTTGTGCCAAGGTAACATCTGGTCCTTTCCCTTTAAGCTAACATGGTCGCGGTGGCTAACTACTAGAGAAACAAGGAGCAACAGAAATAAATCTCCAGTATCTGCATATTTAGAACAGTAGCAGACTTCCTAGCGCAAGTCTGGAACATCTGGGCACCGGCGTGTCTGCGTGTGGGCTGGGATGGTCAACTCTGGACTTCGTGTATTTTGGTAGGTCTTTTTGACAGGAATGCTTGGTTCCCAGTTCTCTGCTTTGATCCGAGTAGTGGATCTAAATATTCTTTAGTCTGTTATTTAGCGTATCTGGAGCTTGCACGACTTGTTTTTTCCTAACATTAGGAGCAAAGTCTTGAGCTGGGATTCAAGGTAGAGAGATAACAGTCCAAATAGGGGAGGGAGTTTTATGTTAGTCAGAGATTATGTCCTGGCTGTGAGATTCAGCATCAAATGTAATGGATTAAGTTAATTTAGGGTGGATGTGGCAAAGATGGAAAGCCTGTGGCCGATTCTCATCCAGAAAACAATGATGGATTCCCATACGTGCTATAAGTAAAAGTTGGTTTTTATATACTGATAACACCTGAGATTTGTTGGGTATGTCTTATGGGTAAATAGGGATTTTACAGTAAAATCACTGTGTGTGTATGTGTTTTTATTATTTTTCTTTCTTCTCCTTCCTTGCATTTTGTAGATTGTAAGGAAGCTTAAAGAAGCTACTGATAATTTTGGTTTCTAGTGGGCATATGTATTTCTCCTGGTCATTCACTAACCAGGACAGCTGGCCTGCGTGCCCAGGCTTCCTTCCTCCCCAGGAACCCAGGCAGGAGGGGGAGGTGCGCATCCAGATTTCATCTTACGGGGGGACATTATGAAGTGAAAATGCCTTCCCAAGCGGCAGAGGTTATAGGTAGCCATAGGGAACACTTTGTGTGTGTGCGTGTGTGTGAATTCACTCAGAAACAATCCAAGGCTTTTTAGTCAAGTTTTCAATAATGATCTTTCAAGTAGTTGCTCGCATAATCTGTTGGAGGGCTAAGCAGCTTGCAAGCCTTGGCAGTAAGGCCTGAGATGAATTAAAAAGATGTGCTGTTTTTCAGGACCCTGCAAGCATTGTTCATATTAGACTTTCTTTCCTGTAGCTTTATAGTGTTTGAGGCAAAGCTTATAGGGTGAGAAAGGGTTAATAAAACAGCAGATCTACTTGGAAAAGACAGACAAGCATTTATGTACAGAGGTCCTGGGAATTGCTGCAATAAAGCTCTTGCACATACTGCCTTGTTTCTGGGTGTCTTGCATCAGAATGTGCACTTTTCAAGATGAGAGTCCTGAATGTACTGAAAATTACTGTGTATTTCCTAGCAGTAGTCAAAAGCAGTAAAAGCACTGAAATGTCTTTTGCTGTGCCTTCCAAAGAAGTCACAGTGAATGCAGATTGGGAATTCTTTGGTGCTTGCTCGTCAAAATACATCAGCCTTGGTTAGAGAAAATAGCCACCAGGGACTTGGGCATCATCTCCTTCCCTCCCTCCCTATCTTTAGAAAGGATCAAGTATGCTTGAATTAGACATATATTTAAAATATTCTAAAAGGAAACCGGTGTTGAAGATTTTACAGCCTCCAGTGACAATCTCTTCTGCTGTTTTTGTGACATTAATAATAGAAAACTTCTACTAATATATAACCTGCATCTGCTTTGCTGTAGTGGGTGCAGACCCTGTGGCTGGGGCATCTGCAGAAGTCCTGTGAACAGAAATAGATGACTCTGTGCTTAATGGAACAGAGCTTAAGATTCTTTCATTTGTGACACATAAAATGAAGAATTGAATTTCCTGCTGGACAGGAAGGTTAGTCACTGTAAAGTGACACCTTTCTTCGTGTTTTGTGTGTGTGCTGTTGGAGTAATACCATGCAGAGCTTGTAATGTAATCTCCTCTGAGCCTGCTTTTTATATCTGCCTGTCTATGTGAATGTATCAATCTCTGTGGAAATGTACCATACCAAAGAGCTTAAACTAGTAGTAGGCTCAGTTCCTGGTGTGATTCTGAGCAAGGCAGCTTAACTGCTTTGTATCTCTGAGCCTTATTTTATATACAGGAAAACATCTTGAAGGACTTTTTTTCACTCTCATTAAGGCTTTTTTTTTTTTTTTTCCTTAATTAAATGAAATATTCCAGAATGCCTGTTGTGGAGTTATGCTTTCTACATGAGTTCTAAAAAGCTATGATACCGTTGCTAGCTGCTTGGAGCTGGGGCAAGTCCTTGGCTGTCATCAGTGCTAGCTGTGCCCTGCTGCAGTGTGGTAGCAATCAAGTAAGCGGGCTTGGAACCACATGCAATACGTTAAGGGAAAATAAATGCAGAGGAGCCCCTAATTTCTGACAGATGGAGTTTTTTTTTTTTTTCCCTATTCAAATGTATTATAGAGAATTGTTACGCTTCAGTTATTTAAATTCATGTTTTCTGCTTTGTTCTGTGCTTATGCTTTTATCTTGTCCTCTGCCTGCATGTTAAGGCTCCTGGTGGCTCTGGGCACCTTCCTGGTGAATTTAGTGCTGTCAGCACCGTATGGTCGAAACCCTTTTGGAAAGGTGGCTATTGAAATGTTGGCAACCACATGTAAGCGATTAACATTAGTGTGGTTTCCCTATACTTGGTGGAAAGTTCTAGGTCTAATGTTAATTTAGTAATAAAAGAATATTACATTGGAAATATTTTAGGGATGCTCAATCTTAAGAGACATGGCTGAAGTAGAAGGGAAGACTACAGACGTAACACTGTAGTTTAATGGATTGTTGTTGTAAAGAATACTGTGGTACTTGGTAACTACTTGCAAGGCTCAGTGTCTGCATGGGAAGGGGGATTACTTCGACGTATTTAATAGCAACACTGTATTTAAATAGTACCTCCATCCATTAGGCTGGGGGGTTATCTACCTTCTGAAGACTTATAGAAATGTATGTCTGGTTGAATCACAGTGCTCCGAAATTCATCCTGTGCTGATCAGAACGGTCAATAGGAATAGAGGGGCTGGAAGAGACGTGCTCTGCACAGCTTGACCTGCAGCTGCAGCGTGGACAAAGTGTCCGTGTCTGCCCCTATAAGTAGCCTGCTCTCTTTTCCCCTGCATCCTTAGGTATGTTTACAGTGTAATCGATACGAGGAAGTGAGGGAGAAAATTGGAAGGGAAAGAGGTGAAGAAAGCAGGCCTGTGAGCGTGCAAAATAATCTGCTCTTCTTTCCCTGCCCCAACCCTGAGCAGCTAGCAAAACAGATTAGCATAAAGGTCTTTTGCTAGGGCTGTGCAATTGCCCAAGTGTGTGTGTGCATTGTGTGAAAAATGATACCTAAATGTAAGTGTAAAATAGCTTTAAGATGTGAGATGTGTGTGTTCTCGTGCTCCATAGTGTCTGCCTCCCTTGCAGGCTTTCCTGTAGGCTTAGCAAAGGTTGCAGGAGTTTGCCACAAAGCCCAGAACATTTTCTTCTGAAGCTTTTATCCTTAAGCTGACCTATTGAGAAATTCCCCCTTTGCTGATTGCAGCGATTTGTATGAAGCCCTGTGAAATCTCCTGATTTTGTTTTGGTCTTTTGGTGTAGTTTTCTTTTATCCTCACACCAACTCTCCAAATTTGCCAAAGAAGACACCAGGCACTATGGAAGGGCTATTTTAAATGAAGCTGTGCAGAGGAAAGGAAAGGAAAAAAGTTAAAATGACAAAATTGATGTCTTTTTCATATCTTCCTAAGTGGACCCTTTAAATCATAATCTCTGTCTTTACAGAAATGTTATACTGCTGAGTTAATATTGAATAATGAAATGAAACGCTGAAATCTTTATACACTAACATGAATATTGAACATCGGTAATAAAATATTTGCAAGAATAAGAATGAGAAATGCCGTGAAACAAGAGTTTGTAAACTCACACAGGAAGGAAGGGAGATGGTGTATTTGTCCTTGGCTCCTGCAGTTCCCCGGGGGTGTATGGACACTCTGTGTGTGTTTGTGCGAAATGCCACGTGAAGGCCAGACAAACCCGGAACTTGTACTGGCGTCTGGATTCCCACCTGCCAGCCTCGCTGCCTGCTGGTTCTTTGCTCTAGTGTGGTAACCGCTTCCTCTGGAGTTCAGCATTAGTGTGTATAAACTACCCTTGCTGGGAACGCTGGATGTAGAAGGAAATAGGAATTGTGGCCTCGGGCAGTAGTTTGAGTACCCAGGGTGGCTGTGCACTGTTCTTAGCGCTATGGTTTGGTCATGGCATTCTGGGGTAAGAGAGAGCGAGCAGTTATGTCTCCTCTGGGCTAGAAGTCTGTGACACTCAGTTCAGTTCTTGCTTTGGCTCTTGGAAAGAATGATTTACAGATAATTTGGTTGATGTATTGACAGCGTAGGTGAATTTTTCAAAGGACCCGTGTTACCGAATGATCCTGGTTTCTCCGTGGAGTTTCTCTGGCCTTTTGCTCAGCATTTTGTACAAGTTTTTTTTGTTTTGTTTTCCTTTAATGTTGCTAGCAGTGACTTAGTCTTTCTTACAAAGTCATGATGAAAATGCTGTAGCAATATGGCTGTGCTGCTTGCAGAGGTGGCTGACTTACCTTGTCAGTAATGTCAGTTCAATCTATTGAAATGGCCTTTGCTGATATCATACAGGTGTGTGGGGTTTTTTTAGTGTCTGATATGTCAGACTATGACATTTTACTATGGAAAAAAATGTTTTCCTTAGTACCTGTCACTTTGTGTTTTCCTTGAAGAAGGAAAATAGGTTTGCTTGCTAAGACTTATTTTCAACAAAACGTTTTACTGTCCAATTCCGCACTGCCATCTATCGCACCCTCCAGCCAATCCAGCTTAAAGATTTGCACTTCCAGTGTCTTGTATGGCCGTATGCCCCTCGCTCGGCCACTTTCATACAGTTGCATGCAGCTCTGAAAGATATAAAAGCCCTTGGTGATCTTGGCAGATAAGATTTTCAGTCCCTGGCACTGTTCTGTTCTCCTTGCCTCCCGGCAGCACAGTGATGGAAGCAGGATTTCCTTCCTTGCTGTGTGAATGCAGTGTCATCTTCCTGCTGCACTGTCTGGGATTGGTGTCTGTGTGGCTGGCCTATAGCAAGGTATTGCTACTTGTCTTTTAGGATACTGATGGGATCCTCCCTTAGGTTACAGGTGGGAGCAGGAGAACGTTCTGCTTCTCACACACGTATCTTCTTTCTCATACACGTATCTTCTTTCTCATACTAGTCATATTCCTCTCCAAGAAATGTGTTTTGTTTTAAATGCTCTAACTGAAAATAAGAGTTCTGGGGCACAACAAAACTCATAAACCTCTGGGAGTCTTATGTTCATGCAAATACAGTCTTTTAGCCCTGGTGACTCTTTCTCCTCTCTTAGTCTCTCCTTGTTGGAAGCCTCGTTTTTCTGCTGGGCAGTAGCATGGAGGCTTGGGGAGGGATTTTCCTTTCAGGTCAGAGGGAAAATCTCTCGGCAGAATTCCCTGAATGCTGCAAATGCTTCCTGTCTGCAGATGGAGCAGCTCAAGCCTTGCACTTCAAGCATAAACTGGCACATTTTCTTTTATCTAGTAAATATATTAAGAATCTCAGCTTCTAGTTAAACTGGTTCAAGGTGGCCATGTGGAGAAGGTGTGAGCACAAGGAGCAGCTTCCTTAGCTGGACAAAAATGATGCTTTTGTCGTGCAGAGTTGCCTGGCTGCAGATGGCTTTTGCTGTACGGTGTAAGAAGGCTCCGTCTGAAGCTGTGTCAGAAGTAGCGGCCCGACGGGTCTGTTTGTACTCTGTGCCGGGTGATCTCCTGCTCGCTCTGCAGATTCCTGTAAAATCATAGGTGAGAAAGTAACTTCCACAAAGAATAACTCACCACAGCGAGCAGATGTTTAGTCACAGAGTAACTGCCTGAGATGAAGAAAAGCAGCCACGGGGGAAGAGCAGAATTGCTTTTACACCAAATGCTTTTCAAACTCTCTTCCATAAGATGGCAGCAGCTCATTTCGTTGATTAGGCTGGGAGGCTCATGTTAAAGGCTGTGTGCTGGGAGCCCCATCAAACAGGCACTTGCTCTTCATGGGTGTCACTGTAACTAGTCAGGAACATTATGTGATGAAACGTTTTCTGTGTTTTTATTTATTTTTTATTTTATTTTATTTTTCCTGGCAGGACTGTTTTGGGGGTGTGTTTAATGCAGGCAGAGATGCTCAGAGGCACATTCAGTGAGAGAGTTGTTAGTATCAAGTAACATTTTGGCATGCACAGTGGTTAACTGTTCAGTATGCAGGGTACAATGACAGGGCCATTGACCATAGCCTATTCTGGATTTTTAAATTTAATTTTAAATTAATTTTATTAATAACTGCCCGGAGTAACTTTAATGCTCTGAGCAGAGCAGCTAGGGAAATAAATCTGCATTTTTTTTGAGGAGAGAAATTTCCAACTATTTCATGCCACAGTCTAACCATGTACTTTAGTTTTAGGAGGAGATGGCTTGGCGGGAGGGATTTACTTATTTATTTCCAACAGAAGGCAGTACGAGGAAAAACATTTCAGCAAATACTTTTTCTGAAACATTTCTACCCAAGGAATTCTGTATTTCACATGTTCTTCTGTTCTAAAGGTTTTCTGCATTTCCAGTGACACGTGGTTGTGTGTGCAGTGTCTGTTTATGCAGTTTGACTGTTTCCTACTCTTCTGGTACAATTTCTCTGCAGATAAGCATCCAACACTTCTCCAGTTAGTACCAGATATTTAATAGTCAGAAAAACTCTCTGGTAGTCCCAAATAGAAGATGAAGTGCAAATTATGAATTATCATCTGTGTGTTTTTGCTTATTCTGAATGGCTGGAAAACATGGGAGGAGCTGAAAACAACCTATTTCTGGCTTTGCTCACTGCTTGCGTTTGCTGGCTAAGGTTAGTCATCTGTTTTTGTTTCCTGTGGCCCATTAGAGTCCAATCCATCAAGTGCACAGGGATCGGCTACAGAGTTGTAAACTTGAAGAGTGGGAAGAACAAGACCCTGCTATTTTTCTTCCATTTGCTTTAAAAAAAAAAAAAAAAAAAAAAAAACTGTTCAAGTTTTGTGATTCCGATTTCTGTGCCTTGATGGAATAAGGCTGTTGGAGCACACTGCAAATGGGGTCAGTCACAAGCAAGATCCGGCCATGCTCCTGTGCCCTCCTTTGGTGTCCCAGCTTTGGGTCGAAGATGACCCCGGCGCTGGGCCTTAGGTGGAAGCAAATGAGCCAAAGTCAGCAAATGTGAGTGACTTCCATAGGAATTCTGCACTCCAACCCGGATTGCTGACAGCTGGAGCCTCATAGTCTCATCCCAGAGGTGAAATTAGGGGCATGGTGGACCTGCTTTTCCATCATCTGCGATGGGTCGTTTCAGCTCCTTTTTCTTTCTCTGAATCTTGCCCCGGTTCTGACCAGGTAGAGACAGACTTTCAACTTACAAACTTTGGCCGCTGGCAAAGTTTAAAGTTGTGGAAGAGGTTGTGCTTGGCAAGCGGTGCGGTCTCTCAGGGGATCCTTTCATTGTTCCTGGTCTGCAGCGTGCGCGCTGCCTGATTTACACCAAGGAGGCTCCTGGAGTGTGTCCTAGTGGCTTCTTTCTTTCCAATTCGCTTGAAGGAAATAAAAAAGATGAAAGGTTATTAGAATAACATCTAAAAATGTTTTATTTATTCTAGACATATATCAAATTCTTTCCAAGAGTCCACTTCACTTTCCAGAATGGAGCCTTATTCACCCCAAATTATTTGTGTGGTGATAACATCCAGAGTCTCAGGATGGCTGCAGGGGGCTGGGGAAACAAATGGGGTGAAATTAAATGTACAAGTAGATTAGTGCAGCTTGGAGTGTAGGGGGAACCGCGGGTGTGCAAAGCTGGCTCGCAGCCCTGAGCGCAGGAGCGCTTGGGCCGGCGTCTAGAGGACCGAGTTCCAAGTGAGGTGTCCAGTTTATTCAGCTTAGGTGGAGTGCATGTGCATGATGTGGATGGCCCAACACTTAGCTGTATATTAGCCTGCATAGGGCTCTTAATAGCCACCCAGTGCTTTATTTTTCTTTTTCCTTTTGCAAAGCTTGGGTGAACTGTTATGGAACAAGTTAATGACAATAATTTTGGTTACTAATCCTTGCAGTAAATAACTTTAAGTAAATCATGTTTCAGATATTGCCACATACTACTTTGTTTTCGTGTTTAGCCACAAATAACTCGTGGCAATATTTTAGTATTATAATACACCATAATTTACTTCTAGCAAGCATGTTTCCTAGGAGACAGTGATATTCAGCATATAGGCTCTTTGGTCCACTTGATATTGAATCCAACACAATGGGTGCAGTTGAATGATTTAATGTCATCCTGAAAGAATTCACACAGGCTGCTGAAAAAGAAAACAGGCTATGGAAATACTCTGTAACTAAATGTGTCCATAAATATAGGGCTACAATGCACATGGAGGTTGTATAACACTGTCCCCTGCTGAACTTTTCAGCCGTCATGGAACTCTACCCTCCTGCGGGACAAGAAAAAACGTATCCTGTTGGGCAAATTTGGCTAAATGGTGAATTCTGTGAAACGCTCCTTTCATGTAGGACAGGTGCAAGTTTAAGATTCCAGGACAGCTCAGGAGAAAGGTGAGATTCACACCAAGCATTAAGGAATTCTGTTTATTGACATAAAGCTGGTTTGAAGCGAGGGTGAGAAATGCAAGAAATCTACTGTAACTTCCCTGCTAAATGCAGGTCACGAGGGGAGTTCAAGCCTGCTGTGTATCAGAACAAACAGCATCCTGGCTCAGACGGCATCCTGGCACGCTGGGTGTCCAAGGGAAAAGGATTGGCCGGGCTGAGCGCTAGCTCCGGTGCCGCCTGGCCCGCGGCTCGGACGTGCAGCTGGAGCTGGCGCCGCAGCGCGCGCAGCCGCCCCGGCGCCGCCGGCAGCGGGCACCGACCCGCGCTGCGGCGGAGCGGGCCGAGTTGGGCGTTCTACCTGCGCGGCCGTGGGCTGGGCCGCGCGCTGGCGTGATGCTCCCTTCGTGAGGCTGAAAGAATCGGCGCAGGCAGTCGCCGCTGATTTGCACCGCTTTTAACCATACTGACTTTGTTCAGATCTTGGATGGTTGTGTTTCCAAGTTGTCAATTTTCAAGTTGAACACTATTCTCCTTACATTTACTGGAATCATGTGATTCTGTGCATTAGGATGTTCATTAATTCTGCTCCGTTTTAACTATGTCAGAAACCTATTAAAAGGCATGTAGAAAATATCCATGCCCAATATTTCAATATACTTTAGACAGTTTGTTTTAGTCTACTTCTAGCTTATTTTATTTGAGATTATACTTGAATGCTTTCCTGAACAAGGACCTAAATAAATTATTTTTCTTTTGAAAACAATGAAAGCAACTTCACCCAGTCCTCAGAAATGTGTTGCTAAGCAAGTGTACTGCTTGCTGTATGGCTTCCTGTGCTATTCCTGAATAGTACCTATAGCAACTCTAAATCAGGGGCGCGTGTGTGTGTGTTTCTTTTTGGTAAAATTGCCCTTCGTGCTGCAGCAGGAGCTGCCAGGTAAAAAGCTGTCAGCCTGGATCCTGCTCACATTAGGGGGACTTTGTGCGGAGCTAAGGATCTGAGCTGGGTGAATTTTGGTGTGAAATTGAGGCTGTAGTGGGGAAAATAGAGTTCAGAATAATACTGGGCTCCTTGCAACATGTCCTGTAGAGGGGGGGAAAATGTCTTTTTGACTGCGAGGGTTTAAGCAGTTTTCTCTGTACTACTTTTCTAGTATCTTGAGGTATTAAAAAGTAAATTAAAGAGGCAAAACCCAAATAAGTTTTCCTTGCCCTCATGCAGGCTGATGCTGTTTATCTTAAAGGTGCCAATTATTTGAAATAAAATCAATACTAATAAAATACATGCCAAAAAGCAGCCAATTTATGTACCAGAAATGACTACATCTGTAACATAATTACAATACCTGCCCCAACTTCTGAAATCTATCGCCAACGGGCCTGCTTTTAATCTTGTGTCGTCTCTTCAGTTTACGAAATGAAATGTAGCTGGGCCGCGTGTTATGAGAAGCAGATGGAGGACCTGGCTCGAGGGCGTCTTGCCTGCGTAGCGAGTGCTCTACCTTCCAGTGATACCTTAATCCGCGATAAAGACGGACAGCTCACTCTCCAAAATCAAAACCATACCCATCGGCGGTAACCTCTTTCCAAAAACACCCAGGCTACTTGCTCAGACATACGCAGTTTGGAACGGCCCGTTATGAATAGCCCTAGACGACTGCACATGGATAAGATAAAATCATTCAGCTACCTAATAAATAAATCTGAAAGATGTTCTAAGATGATACAAATTCAAATACTAGCTGGATTTATTATCCCAGAGGGATGTTTGCTCCACCTTGCAGTCACTGGATTCTGATTTATAGTACAGATCTCTAGGCCTTATTTTTTAAGGGAGAATACCTTTAAAGTATGGCTGGTTGACCTGACTGTCTCTGCCCAGTGAGCGTCATGCTGCTTAAATTAATAGAGCTTGTTCAGAAATGTAGTCAAATGGAGGAGGTTTTAAGTCAGCAAGAATTCAGTTTTGGTAACTAAATGTTATTCCTACATGGTAAAATACCAGTAGAAGTAAAGTCAATAAACTCCAAAGGCAAATATATTAAAGAATTCTTTTTTTTTTTTTTTTGATTTTCCTCTTGCCATCGAGGGAAAAGATTGTATTTTATACAGGAACTGGGATGTTTCCTTTTCTGTAGTCCTGTGTGGATTTAACTAAAGCAGCAACTAAGAGAAACAAGACGTTTCATAAAGGAAGCTTTGTTGATAATTATAGAGTGGTTGTAAGCCTATGTTCATAGCCTTTATTTTTCTTGTTCAGAACTTTATTATGTATCTTTAAGTTTCAAATGGCTCTTGATACTTTACATGTGTGAGACAGATTCTTAGGTAAATAAACATCACTTATTATTTTGGGACAATACTTCAAATATACATTTTAAAGGGTAAGTTCTTTGTTTGACCACATATGATTCCTAGAAATAAGCTAATTCTTCTAAAACAGATTATCATGTTGTAAATAGTATAGGGCGGAGCAAGAGGGACAAATAAATACTGTTTCTAATTAGCAGTTTTATCAAGTTACCTTTGCATATAAGCAGGGATGATTCCAAAGTTAAGCATTAAAACAAGAAAATACTGTGTTCATTTGCCATATCACAAGCCATCTTCATATTTGCTAAAAATAAATATCCTCAACAGCCATCTTTTGAACAAAGTGTAGTGCTTTTTATTTTTGGTGTATTAGATCATGAATGGAAATTAGCTGAGGAAGATGTGAAACTTAGTTTAACCGTCTCTCTTTCCAAAGATAAAATACATTTTTGGCTAAAGTTCTGCCCGTTGATTGCAACCTTGTTGCTTTTTTAATACCTCTGCAATAGTGTCATTTTTATAATGTACCACCGCAGATGTGAGCAATTTGGTAGTAGTAGTTACCTTCGAAACATAAGGCATTCATTGATCGAAAAGAAAAACTCTGATCTCTGCAACCTCCTTTCTTTCCAGGTAGGGCCTCTTTTGTAAACAGTTTATTTTAAACCCACGCTCTCCTGAATGCCAAGTGATATGGCTGGTGCAAGCCCATATGCTGTGCTGTATGTCGTAGTGTTTGAAGCATTTTGTGCTGAGGGGAACTATTTCCACAAGCTGTTGATTCAGAGGACTGTGGACTTCAGCACGTTTTGAAACTTTGAGAGTTTAACAAAAGGCCTTTAATCCCCAGGAGGGTGTGATCTTATGCTCAGAGTTTACAATGTTGCTGTTTACAGCAGCAACCCTTTTGATGTATATCCAGGTATAAGTTCCATACAAGGTCTGTTTGCTGCCATATATTACCTCCACCTTTTGGTAGAACAGCTAGCAAAATTAACCATTCCAGTTCTTTTAGTTCATATTTAGAAGTCTAAAAATTTGGAGAGCTCAACCTTAAGCTATATTTCTTCTGTTTTGAACTAGTGTACTATTTTAGTTAAGGGAGGAGGAAAAGAAAATTCCAAATATTTTATAAATTATGACAAATAGCAATATTGATTTTTTAGATGCTGAAAGGCCAAGAACCTGCAATCTGACCAGTTCAGGTTTGTTCTGCCTAAAGGTGTCATGCTACTCCTTATTTATGCTTTATTTGGCATTCCAGCCACTGAAAGAATGTCAGCCTGCTAAGCGTGTACAATGTTTTTATTTTATTACACATCGTTAGATTGTTATTTGATGCCACGCAGAGCTTTCAAGGTGCCTCGGAGTACAAGCAAAAGGGTAAGTGTTGACCATTAACAGCTGCCACTTAAGCCAGACCTGCTCCAGTAAAGGGAAAAAACTTTGTGAGATGCTTGAGTGGCAGCAGCGAGAGCTGCCCTTGCATGGTAAGGCAAGTGGAAGGGGCTGGTGCAGTTTTGTAGTGGTTTGGCTACACGTTGCAGGTGATTTTCTGGAGGGGCTGCAGTGAGGGGAAGGTGCTGGCAGAGCATCGCTACGGGTAGCTTGGAGCCGAAGCACGGGACAGCCAGGTGGGAGGCGTGATGCCCCGTGACAGGAGATCTGCATCAGGGAGAGACAGAGTCTTGGTAACAAGTTAAAATTAAACCTGATGAAACCCCGTAAAAAGGATCTGTGAATGAAATCAGATGTGGAGACTGACAAGGCCAGGGCTAGTTTAACGTTTGCAGCTGCCTGGTCTGTGCCTTGAAGGGACGTTTTGCATGGCTGGAGGCAGTGATGAAAGCAGGAGACAGTGAGGACAGGGCTGGGTTACTTTCTTCTCCGAGACGACATTCTCTGCCTTTCATTTGCTTTGTCTACGATGTATGTGTCACTCTGAAGAGCCCAGCTAGAGCGAATTGTTCCATAAAGGAAAAAGCCAATCTTTTCACCGCCAGATCAATGTTTCCTTAAATTTTGCCAAAGTCTACTGAACACAAGCATGATCTTGCTGCCGAAATCATGTCATTTCTCACCCTAAACCATCCCTGCTGGTATGTCCTCTCCTGTATCATGAGTGAATGTTAGCAGCTGGGACAGGGACTGTGTGTTTGACAGAGCAGCACGTACTTGGGTGCTGTGCAGATAATAACCTCCGAGTTACTTGTGGTGACAATTTGGGGGAAACTTGCAGTACCCCAGTACACATGCCAGATTCCTGGATTCTGACCAGGAGGGTATCACTTATAAAAAACATCAGTATCGTTGCTCTCCACTACCATCTTGGATGCAGATTAGTTTGTGCAATTGTATTGTGTGCAGATATATACAAAGTCTAGATTTCTTCTCAAAAAGACTGATGTTTTGGTAACTAACTAAATGAATAAGCATATAATCTTTCAGAAGCTGGCAGAATGGCAACTAGTTCTTGTTACCCTATTTGTTTTTTTCCACCCTTTGCCTTTCACCATAATTGAAGACAACTGCTCTGGCCACTCAGCCCACTATCTGCAAAATTAAGTGATACCTCTTAGAATTAAGGTTTCCAGACATAGTGCCCAGTTGCCAGCACATTTCTTACCCTCTGGCATGCTCTGGATGTCTGCTTTGGCCTGAGAGTTGTCTACCTGTCTCTGAGGCAGCTGGGGATGCTCTTTCAGCCGTGGTGGATAGTACTGGGCTCCTGTGTTACTCTCTCATTTTCTGGGAAGGGAAATGAAGAGGGAATATTGTGAGAGCCAATTTTATGGTGCTAATAGTAAGCTCGTTTTATTTGCAATCATATCCAAAGCAATTAGATCATTCCCAGAACTTATGCCGAGCATTTTTCTGTGACAGAGATGCAAGCTGAAGAGTGCTCTGCCATCGTGCCATGGTTCAGGATACCTGCTTACTTCCATAACAATAGCGGCTGATTTGCTGTTTCATTTTATTTTTAGCAGAGTGGAATTATCTGAAAGCTGTTAACATTTTCATAGAGAAGGTTAATTCTTTCAAGTGGCTTCATGCCATTAGGTAGGAATGTAACCACTCCAGTATAGCAGTTTGTCCACAGAGAGGAAAAATAACTCAAAAACCTGGCACTAGTTCCACATTAGAGCTAAATTACTGTAGCAGATTGAAATGAAAGACTCGCAGTCTTAAATATGCATGTAAATGAGGCACGTGCGCAGCTTGGCATAGGGCAAGAATCCTAATGTGCAAGCACGCCCTAGTCTTTGCGCACGCACAAAAATGCAATTAAAAATAATTGAGCAGAGCAAATTTAATGCAAGACTGCAGGGATGAGCTCAGTGCTTTCACACCAGTGGTGTGTAAGAAGACTTAGACAGATATTCAGTGTTTTCTTTAATAGACAGGTATTAGGAGAGCTTCACAAATGACCAAGCAGCCTGTGCGTGCAGGGCAGGTGCCCTCCTGTCCCAGCAGCTGAAACGCAGGATGTTAATCTGGCCTTTACTTTGGCAGAGCAATGCATAATTTGATCTAGATTTAAGAGAGCCTGTTTGTGTAGTAGAGCTGCTGCATGAAGAGCCCTTTTGGGGCTGGCGAGGCGGCCTTGCCAGGCCGCCCTGCCTGCGCGCGCGGTGGAGGAGCAGGGTGCTCCTGGACAGCCTGTGACCCTGCACGAGCAGGGCCTGCCCCGCTGCCCTGCGCTCTGTGCCCTGCGCTCCGAAAAGCACCTGTCCCCTCAGAGACTTGTTGTCGTGACTAGCACAGTCAAGCTTTCCTTATTATTTTTTATCAGCCATATAAAAATGCCTCTGTTAATAGCAGAGATCATAGAATCATAGAATCATTGTAGTTGGAAAGTACCTTCAAGATCATCAAGTCCAATGGTAAACCCATCACCACCATGCCTGCTAAACCACATCCCTAAGTGCCTCATCTACCTGTTTCTTGAACACTGCCAGGGACAGTGACTCCACCACTTCCCTGGGCAGCCTGTTCCTGTGCTTCGACACTCTTTCCGTATAGAAATTCTTCCTAATTTCCTGAACCTCCCCTGGTGCAACTTAAGGCCGTTTCCTCTTGTTCTATCTGTAGTTATTCTGGAGAAGAGATCAACCCCTGCCTCACTACAACCTCTTTTCAGGTAGTTGTCGAGAGTGATAAGGTCTCCCCTGAGCCTCCTCTTCTCCAGACTGTCCTAGAGCGCTGCATGTGCAGCTAAAGGCCGGGTGCTTGAAAGGGGTGGTATTGAAAACCTATAGGGGAAAATCCCCCTACCTCTCGATGAAAAGGTTGTGTTTTAAATACTACTAGACTTTAGTTCACTAACATCTGACAACGTTACATTTTATTGTTCCTAGAGGTGAACAAATGTGATGGTACTGAAAAATAATCTTATGTGTGATTTGGTAGCCAAGTATGAACACTGGATTGGGACTTCATTGAACCATATGTGTCACAAGCAGAGGTAAAGTGATGGACGCTGACCCGGCGGTGTCTCAGTGGAGCAGGTTCAAGAGCTGTGGTCACTGCTTAGACCCAGAGTGTGAGTTATGTTTTTGCTTTTTTTCTGCTGTCTTGGAGAAAGCTGCACAGAAAGTCTGTGCTGTCATTTATGCTCTCAGCGCATGTGTATATATTCTTTTCCAGCCCGATTGCTGGCAGCGTTACAGTGCACTAAATAATCACTTTTTTAAAGTTGGTTTTAAAGATGATTAAAAAGAGAGAAAAAACATAAAGAGAGTCATGGGGTGGCTTTTCCAATAACATCTTGAACTTGTAATTCTGCAGTGTTGTCTTTGAGCCATTAATGAAATCCATATTGCAGGGATGGCCTTGAAGTAGTGGAGGAAGGAAAAAGCCAGCTGTATTTGCTATCCTTTGCTATCCTCTCTGTGTTTTTCATTATGTTCTCTTTTATATTTCTGGGGGGGTATACTTTCTGGAGCAAACAACCTGCCCAGGGCTATGTGTTGCAAGGAGCAGGTTAAACACTTGCTCCACGTTCTCTGAAGCATCGGCTGTGACCCTGCAAGCTGTTGAGCCAAGCACAGAAGTGCCTCATGAGGGAGAAGCATTTTCTGCCAGTGAAAGTTCTGGCAAAAATATCTAATTGCATTATTGCGAATATATTACAAACAGCAAGATACTGCCAGAATTAGCCTAACGATCCAAGGGTTTTACACGGCTGATGACCAGGACAGTTTTATTCTCTCTCAAAATGACACATTGGAATAATATTAGCTGAATGCCTGTGGCCTGGTTGGAGTGTCTCCTTCCAGACGCACAGTTGTTCATGTCACCTCTCATGCTGTATGGCATGAAAAGCTGATGACTGTGAATTCTGCACATACGCTTTCTAAGTGCATTGGAGGCACTCAGCCTTGAATTCTGAACAGATAGTGATTATTAATTAATAACAGGCTGAAAAGCACAAAATTCAAGCATGTGCTAGAGCGCATGCATTAGCTAGGTATTTTTTCAGTGAGCTGTTAGCCAGTCAATGTAAAAAAGCAGATATGCTGCCATCATAGAGACAAAGAGACACTTAGATAACTGAAGTACACTTCCCCTTTGATCAAGTTTGTAGATCTGGACTGACCATGGATTTTCCTATTTCATTCAACCTCTGACTGTTTATAGTCGTTGTGGAGTGGAGGTTTGGGACTTGGAGGGATGGAGGAAGGGAGCTGCAGAGAAGGCTTTAATCCAAGTCAGCTCTCTAGAGTATTTAGACAAATCTTCCCCCTAATGAGAGACTACAAAACTGAAACGAAATTTATTAGACACTGGCTACATTTAAAAAAGATCAAAATAAAATAGGCATATCTCTGCTTGATATTTGGCTCTTATGGTAACTAATTTCTCCCAAACTAAATCCGCACATTTGTAATGCAAAATGTTTTACTTCACATTAAAGTAAGAGTGTTTATTTATGCAGTTTCACTTCCAATAAAAGCTATGCTTTACTGTGCATTATACGGAATGACAGCGGTGCACTGAATTACAAGGTCATGCTATAGATCATGCTCACCCTGCCAAACACCCAGTAAGGAATTTTGAAGTAAGCTGTAGTAAGGGGCTGAGTAGTGAACAGAGCCAGAAACAATACAGGTTAGAAAAATGTTTGTTTTATTTAGTGAAAGTAGAAAGAGTTTGACTTATTAGAGAGGCTTTTTTTATTGTATTCGTTCTGGGTCCAAGTCCTGGAAAGAACGTTTGGGATGGGACTTCCCCTAGTTGACCCTGATCTGTCCTCAGAGCCTTGTGTGTCTTGCTCTAAACTGCAAATACTGGGTTTGAAGTGGGTTTGAAGATCAGTTTATTCTCTGCACTATTGCATTAACAGATTCTTGCCTTGTTCCATAATGTGTGTCAGGCTACATGCCTTGTGAAAGGTGGGGAAATGGTCCTCCTATGTATATAGATTATGTGTGTGCTACTGTGAATCTGCAAGTGGTGGATTGGAATAGTTAGTACTTTATTCCAGATGTTTGCAAGGATAATTAACACTCTGGAGGGAAAATTTACCCAAGGCTGACAGGGCCCGAGGGTAGCCCTGCACACTGCACAGGGTTGGAAAGGGTGCCCTGCACTTTTGCTATGGAAAAACAATTTGTACAAGAACTTATAGGATGTGTAGAAAGCCAAGGAGTGCCAAAGCTAATGTGGCAAATAACTTCTGCTTAGGAGGAGTGCAGTTCTAAAATGGTAGTACAATTTTAGAAGTTTCTCTTTTGACATAGACTCTACCAGGTTATTCCCTTCAGAAGATGGAAACTAGATGGACTGAGAAGCATTTTTGGTGCAATTTGAGTTTTTTCTTTTTTTTTTTTTTTTTTTCTTTAATGCCGATAAAGCACGGGGAACTCTTTCAGGGATTAACAAGAGAAGACACCTCCAAGTTTCTTGATAGTTTGTGACTTTGCCAGAACTTCCTGTCCCTCAGACCTGTTTTATAGGGCCCCTGTAGCCGTGATTCTCTGGCTGTTTGATTTGCTATTGCCTCTATTTCTTTGCCAGGCAACCACATCCTTCCATCTGGTTTTGATTGGTAGATCTTGTTATAACATAGGATTGATTCTTGCAGTGCCCTGTTGACCTTGTCCAGCTGTTCTCAGCACAGATCACTGTTCTGAAATCTTTTAGTGGCTTCATCTGTGGAGTGAGTGCCTGCTGTACATGTGATAGAAGTGGAAATGTTCTTGCTGCATTTACCTGAACAATTATATTATCATCTCCAAATGAATAAAGATCAGTCAAGGGTGAAGGAGGGAAAACTGGTGGAGGGACAACTTGAACAGAATATTAAAGGTTTGGCAAGTGAACTCCAAAATCAAAAGCTGACAGAGGACTGTGCTCTGAGGATCTGTAAAGGAGCTAAATGCCTCATGTAGTTGACCCAGAGGAAGGCTGGCTATTACACCCAGCACTTTAATGAACAAAACCAGTGGTAATGTCAATGGCCCAAGATGAGGAGCTTCCATAAAATACATGTTCTCCACCTCTCCTTTTTAATGTAGTTCTTCACACTGACTACATGCTACATCTAGTACACTCCTGAACAGGGAGCTGGTGCTCCTCTTGCAGCAGCAGTGGTCATCTTGTGGCTGAAGTCCTTCAATCTCATCGTACAGAGGGGCAGTGTTTTTCACCCAGCCTTAAGGGACTCTCCATGCTCCCTGTGGGGAGCGTCACTGTCTGGTTCAGATTTTGTTGACGGCTCTGCACTGCATGTGTCGTGCTAGTTGCTGTCCTTGTTCCAGGCCATTACGTGACGCAGGGCTGTGGTGTCAGGTCAGCTTTGCTGTTTTAGCCCAGTCATGCTCTGGCAGATCTTCATGGTGCCCGGCAAGATATTTACACAAAACAGCACTTACAGCTCAGCACACGCAAAACATAACCCACGCTGTCTGGAAACACAAGGGCTATTAAGAAAGGGCAAGAATCATGCAGAACTGGAGTCTCACTTCCCTTCTGCAAAAATAGCTGCATTCATCTCCTGGGCCAGATGATCAGATTATGACATGACCCTCAGGCAGCCTCCAGCTGCTGAGCTGGCCAGCGAGATCCTAGTCTGGTTGCAAAGGCAGCTGAAATTGTGGATGGGCTGGTCAGGGTGTACTAGTCAGTGGCTGAAGTTACTGCTCTGTGAAAAGCTGAGTGTTCTTGCACAGTGTGTAAAGCAAAGGCAGTAAATATCAGCATGTTAAGGGACACCAGTCTGTGGGCTGGTTAAGGATGGTTGGCTTTTTCTAGAAGGTGCTATGTTCAAATTTTGAGGAAATCTTTCTCTGGAAAAAGTCATATTTGCCTCACAGTGTTGCTGGAATTTCACTGACTCAGTAAGTGATGAAAAAGCAGATCTGACTGAAGCAGAATAGATTGTGTTTGTTGAATTCTTCTTTAATTAAAGTTCTTACTGGTTTCATGCTGTTTCAATGTCATATTTTAAAATTTTTACATTGAATGACAGGAGAAGGGAAGAAAAAGAGGAAATGTTTATTTAATTCATGCTATAGAATGTAATGACAAGAGATTGTTTCCATACGTACTGTTTTTGTTGACCTTTTAACATTTGGAAATGTCAGGAAATACCATTACTGTAGCTCTATCCAGCTTTAATGCTACAATAACTTTATAGCTATTCACAAGGGAAATTATTATACATTGCTTGAAACAGTGAAGGTGTATGCATGCGTACACACAGATCTCTTTCTCTCCCTCCCGCCCTATAATATAGACGTCTGTGGCTGCATGCTGTCTCTGTTAAAAAGTACCTTTGTGTCCCGGCAATTTTGACTTTACTTTCAAAGCAGCCAGATTTACTGAGACAGAAAAGACAAATGTTTCTAGGAATTTTGAAGGAACTTCCAATATTGTAAAATGTATTTTTAATGTACCTTAGACAAGGGCCAAAATTACTTAGACAATGGCCAAAATTTCATAGGTGCTTCAAATGTAAATATCAACCTTGTTTTCTTTTGAGAAGGCCCGTTAAGATTCAGAGAGGTTCAGATGGAAGCACTTTGATCCATGTATGACATATTGCCTTTAAAACTGAGAAATAGGTTCCAGTCATGACTTTGATGATACTTAAGTTGTAAAAACATTGGAGGGTTTTGCTGTGTATGTAACACACTTCATGGCTCACATAACTATGCAGCAAACATCTGTGTCTTGCCATCAAGTTGTCTTCACTGAGACAAAGCTCCATAAGGACCATTATTACCTTGGACAGCACCGCTCAATCCTCTAGTTTATTAATCTAGGGACATGTCTCATCTCTTTGCCTACAATTATAAAAATAAACAAACAAAATAAAAACAAGAGAAAGTGTTTATCAACAAGCCCATTGTTTACGAGGTTCTAGCCTAGCAGAAGTCAAAGCTTTCAGAGATTTCAGAAGGACAAAGATTTCATCCTTTGGCTCAGAAGAACTAAACAGATGATGGAAAAGAATTTCTCTCCCCTAAAATCCAGCTGAGAACTTCAAAACAAGGAAAATTTAAAACAGAGACCACATGTATGCACATTTTAAAGTATTTGAATGGATTAAAGCTAATATTAATCATGGGCGTAATTATGACATGGTTTATCAAACACAATGGCTTAAGTTGTTGTTAACTTTGCACTGTCTACCCAGGCAGTATCCTGGACCATACCTTTGGCTGATGGAAGATTTTTTGTCTTCAGAAGAATCCCAGTCAGTTGTGTATCTGGTCCATTTTACTTATCACGCATACAATTTTAAAAAGGAACAAGACTTCCCCCAGGTGCGACTCTTTGGGACATTGCCCTCCTTGCTCCCTGAATATTATAACCTAAATTAATGACAAGCTATGATTATTATCACTTCACAACCTTAACTGGATTTTGAGACAAAGTGATTTTGAGATATAGCAAATGAATCATAATTGTCAGGTGTCATTTATTACTTTGCAGAAATTTGGAAATGGGGACTTGGAAAACTGACTACCTTTGAGTATCAAAAAATCTCTATTGTTGACTGAGGTCAAGCTTACAGCTGAAGTTCGTATTGGTCATTCCAAAGAATATGTGAAATACTTAGATTATGACACATTTTATTTAGATAGATTTGCATGTAGTAATTATATATACCTCATGCACACTGAATCATCTGGCTGCCCTCCTGAAGTCTTCCTTTTTATTTCATTTCTGTAGTATAGATATTCCTAAATGTCAGCTTTCAGGTGCACAGAGTAACACATTGCATTTAAGTGTATTCAGTCATAATTCGCTAAGCGTTTTTGAAAACTATTGATAGGCATTTAAAACATGAAACCTGAATGGATTGTTCTGATAATGACCTAAACTGCTTCATTTCTCATTTACTTTATCAGCTAGGAAAAGTCTAAATTAGCTTTCAAAAGTGCCATAATTTAAAAATTTCCTGCAAGGTCTTTGAGTTGAGACAAATACATACACACAAATACCTATATGGAATTCAACTCGATGCTCAATCTCAGTCAGTAGAAGGAATTTCTAATGCTTGTGGATAGCCAGTTTTCCCAGTCTTCATTTCCAAAATTTTACAATGTAATAAACTATACCTGACAATTAGCACTGGTATAGTCATGCGGTCTTTAGTTTTGTGGTCTGTATGCACTTTATTACTTAGACTACATAAAGATTTATGAGCTTTAATTACAAACCTGGATAGCTATGTGTGTGAATACTAATAGATATGCTTAATTTAGAGGTGTAATGTACTTCTAAATTATTGTATGTGATTGCTGGCAGTATTTATTGTCTGTCTGACACCCTTCCCATCTGTATTTTAAAAATAACTTTCCATTTTTTAACCTCATAGATTTCTGATGAATATGACTAAGTAATGGTCTTCAGTACATCTGGGTGTCAACCTAGCAGCGAACCTCTGTGAGGCTAGACCTTGTACAGATTTTTCTGGACTATTTTAAGAAGATTTACTGGCCTATGTAGTTTCTGCCAGTGTCTAGAACAGAAACATTGCTTCGGTGTGTTGGCCTATTCAGAGACCTGTGTGCTAGGACTGGAGGGATTCCTGTGCTGTGCCAGAAGCAGGACAAACAGATCTCTGCAGGATGATCTATAAGGCAGCTAAAAATAATTGCTTGGTATAGATGTAACCCTTTGAGGGAAGCTAAATGCTTTGGTTACCTTTTAGAGCTTTCCAAATCAGAAGACAAGATGGGAAGTTGGGTCTTTTGTAACATAAGCAAGCTGACCTACCACTGGACTAAAGGAGGGAAAAAAGACAGAATTGCCTACTCCTTACTTTGGGAAGCAAGTTTATGAACCCTGCTTTAACACATGTGCCCTTGCTACTATTAAAATTGCCAGGAATTGAAATGAATGTTTGGTCACAAGGTGGTCACGCTGTTCTACTTGATCCAAATCAAGGGGTTTGTTTTCCTTTTTCAGTCTGCCTGGTTAACCAAAAGGGTGCTCAGAGCTAACCGCAATTACCTAACTTTGTTATTGAACATCTGTAAAACTACGCCAGATTAAGAGCTTTGTAGTTGCATTACTTTAATTGCTTTGAACAATTGCATATCAAACAGCAGGTCTATCAGCGAAATTACCTAAATGAGGTAGAAATGGCCTCGGAAGAGTCACAAAAGCTAATGACTTTGCAGCACTGAGGCCTTGGTGTTGCAAAAATGTCAACAAAGTCTCCAGATGGCTGAGGTGGCAGGTACTACAAGTCAGTAATCCAAAATGAGACATCACTCATGAAACATGAAGCTTACTTCGTCCTTGCCTTCTCTGCCTTTGTTAGTGGAAAAGGCAAATACCGCCTCTTCTTCGACAGAAGTTTTTGTCAAGAGCTGAACGGTCTTCAAGCAGAAGTGGTAGGTGCTAAAAGGAAAAAATGTGCATGATTTGGTGTATATAGATTAGCAATGAGCATAGTGTTGAAAATTCCTGGCTTTGGGTCAGTTTAGCATAACATTTGGACAACATTTCTCTGAATGTAAGTTTCTTAGACTGGAAATCCAAACCAGTGATAACAGTTATTTGTTCCCTTTGCGTCTGCCCTTAATTAGGAATCTGTCAGGAGGGGCAGGCGGGGAGGAAAATGAAAAACAATCAATCTTTTTCAAACATGTCAGAAGATGAAGGTCAACTTGAATTTAAGTTGTAGCTTAAGTTTGATTCTCATTTGTTCTGAGCCAGTCACACACTCCTCATACTTTAATGCATCCTGGCAATCAGAAGTCTCAAAACTGCATTTTCCTGTTACTTGCCAGATAGTGGGCGGGTTGGCATGCTGCAGAAGGCTGTAAGAAATTGAGAAAGACAAGAGATCATCTGTGGACGCTAAAGGATCAAACAAGGGGAAGTTGGGTGGTTTCATACAGTGAATCTCCTGTGGTAAATGATTTTATATTGCTCAAAGTCCAGCTCTGGTGCAGTCCATTTTTACTGCTCTTCTAAATGCCCCGACTTGTTCAGAAATGCAGTAAAAGACTTTTGTCTCAGCCCATTCAACTTAAAAAATGGAAAACGAAATCCTCTTAATCCTTCCTTGGATCAGCCTGCGCAATGAAGTAGCCAAACTGGTAGTCACGGTATTGCTATGGTGCTCAGGCTGCTAGGATTCCTGCACCTTTTCCCTCTCTGATCACCAGTGGGATCAGTCATTCTCTATTAGGTTGGAAAAGCTCAGAAAATAACAACAATAAAAATGTTAAACGTGCTGTGCAGTTTCATTCCACTACTATAATGAGCTTAGCAAACCCTAAAGCAGAGAATACATAATTTTAAACAGATTTTTAAATAGCTCTTTTGTCAGCTCTCTTGGAAGAGGAGCAGAGACAGTTGAAGATACTTTTTCAGAAGCAGAAGCAGCAGCTTTCTGGGCTTGATCCCACCAGGTGCTGCCGACCTTGGTTTCTCCTACTGTTGTCTGGAGTGAGGTGACAACCTCACCTGGGCCTGGTGGGAGCCCCCTCTCAGGGGATGGTAGTGAGGGCTCTTGCCTGTCACACAGTGCCCAGTAGTGGCCGTGCAGGGCAGCCCTGGTGATCAGACATGGAGACAGCCAGCTGGGCCTTGGAAGGGAACCAGCTCCTTTTTACTGGACTGCAGCAGTGCGCAGCAGTAATTATAGATTCAATAATTTCTCCACCATCTTAAGCTTCTTTTATCTCCCCCCTTAACAGATCTCTGCTTTGAAGGAGAAAAGGGGAAATAGCTTCTCTATCATGAGATTTCTTTTGCGCACCTTAAAGAATGGCTATAAAGCAGAGGAGGAGGACTGCAATCCAATACCATCACATCTCTCTCCAGAGTCCTTCTTTCTGTTCTTAATCTTGTTTGACTGGTGACTACTCAACAGAGCAATAAGAAAAGCATTTAAAGGATCCCATCAAGCCAGCACAGATTTCTAAAACAGGCCAGTCCAATTAGACTATTATGGGTGGCCAAAATAAGATCCCTGTGTGCTCTTGATAAATCAAATAAACGGAATAGTGGATGGGCACGTCATGGTGAGCAATTTGAAGCTGAAAACAAGAAAGTTTCTAGTCTCTGTTTCTGTCTAGAAAAGAGATAACATTGAAAGGACCTGCTGCTCTTGATATAAAAAAAAAAAAACAGAGCTGGAAATGAAACAGATGAAACCATTAGTTTATTTCACTTGAAAGCTTCTGTTTTGAGGAAAACTATGCAACACTGTTCTGTACAAGGACACCAGATTAATCACCTTTTCTCTCCTTCACCTTTTATAGTGATGCTGCACAAATGGTATCAAGCTGATGGAGAAAATTATAAATATACTGTGGCTGCCATTTAGTAGCATTAATCACACAAATTTAGTAGTTTTAGATGGTAGTGGGTCATCCATTAGCTGAAAAGTTGACAGTTGTAGCATAGAAGCCTGAGTTCAAGCTTCATCTTCCCCTTTCAGATCATCTATTTCTTTCTTGGTGAAAACATCTGGTCATTTCAAAACTGTAATTTTCATACATTTTAGCTAACAGTGGAATGTTGAAAAGCTGTTCTGAAAAACATAGTTCTTTTCTGTGCCAAACCAGTTGGCCTGGTGTTAGCAAATGTTGTTATAAATCTTCTCTTGCTTTTTCAACAGCTCTAAAACTACAAAATTAAATACTTCATAAAGACTAGCCAGTGGATGCAGGTTAGTATGCTGGAGAAGTGAAGCACACAAAACCACCAAGACCTCTTGAAGGCTGCCCTAGTCATCCCAGAGAGTTCAAGCCTACAGACCCCATAACTACCTCCCAAGCAGTGCTTTTGGAATCCTTAACGTAGAAAAGACAATTTTAGCTTTACTTTAAGGGGAAGGTGGGGAGAAAAACAAGCAAACAACAGCAAGACTGAAGATCTTTTTGCTTTCCCTCCTTTCGTCCAAGCTCAGCTCAATATCCTTATATTGAGGTGCTGAGTGGAGTCAGGAAGAAAACAACAAAACAGAAGGCCTGACTTCAGTTACATATGCCCACATCCTCCTTGTTAATGTAAGCCCGTGCAGATGATCTTTCCAACTAGAAAGCTTTTCACTGCTCGTCATCCAAATCTTACCTCTCTTATGCATAATGTCATGAGTACAAGGCTCAGTGGCTCCACCCTCGCCTTGTTTATTTGTCAAAAAAGAAAAAAAAAAAAGCAGCAACACACTGTTCATCAACCCAAAAGAGTTAGCAATGTGAAGTAAAAATTTTGGAAGTAATATAATGATTTTTTCAAAGGTAAATTTTACCCGGAGAAAGCTGAGGATGTCAGAGGTGTGCCAGCTGCTGTACTGGTTTGTCCCACCAAGCAAGCAATGCAGGAGCCTAGGAATGGCAAACCCAACTTCTTGTTCTTCCTTCCAAGAATGTATAATTGTATACACCAAATATGCAAGGAGACACTGGAAGTGCTCCATCGCAGCTGATTCTATGGCATGTGGAAGAGTGCTCTGTTCATAGACCTGCTTTGGTTGGAGACATGGTTATGAATTAGGCCTAAGCCTATGGAATTGTATTTTCTGTTCCTGTAGCTTGTGCTCTTGAGTCTGGCATAGGTGAGATACCGTCCTGTATGGCACATGTGCCTGAATGCAAATCAATGTTTTTTTTTTTTTATTTGGTTGGTTGGGTTTTTTTAACATGCCAGGAAAAGAAAAAGTATCTATTTGAACATGAACCATTGGACCATTTGAAATGGTTTGCTGAAAATTCTAGAAATATTGAAACTTCAGGTCTGAGCCAAGATTATTTTTTTAATTATCATTCTGCTTGCGTGGTCCTGACGATTAAAGCCGAATGGAATGTTGAGCTAAATGAGTTCTCAGGCAGTAACGCCAGCTCACCAATCCAGAAATACCGGGACCAAAATAAGAGAAAAATACTAACAGCATGTGCTATTTCTTCAGATCCGTGATTGAATTTATGCTCAGAGAGAGGCAGTTATATTTCAGAAGAGCCCAGCTGGGCATGGTACTCATTTAACACGTGGAGGAGGGAAGTTCAAGTTGTTCATCTGCGTGGTAAATCCCAAGCAAGGATCGAGCTGCTAGAAGAACTAGGATTTGTTCATCCTTGTTTTTGCCCTTCATATGAGCTGTTCTGCTTTGTCTGAGGATTAATCTGAGGAAAAATAAACAGCTAACCACTCAGTTCAAAACTGAGTGCTTCCATTCATGGATCTGTTCAGAACAGTTGCTAGCCAGCAAGGATCTTTTGTCTAGCTCACAGAGGCTAGGAGGCAAAGACTCAAAAATCGCTCATCTGGGCGAGAGTCGGGACTTGAATGTCTCTCTCGGACAAGGTAAAAATCCTCAAGATTGGTGCTCTTGCTCATGCATCTTGCACACTTTACAGAAAAACACATTACAAGAAAAAAAAAAGAAGTGAGATAACCTTGGTTTCATTTAGAGGAATATAAAAGTTGGACATATTTTGTTAGGAAGAAGAACCACCCAAAAGAGTTACCTTCTCGCCCCTTTGCCTGTGCTGCTTCTGCTTGGTGGGCTGGTGCCTTGGCTACCGGCCAGGGATGCTCAGCAGCACAAGATTACTCTTTTGGCAAGAGCACAAGGGTTGCATGTTTCTTAACCCTGATATTATCACTGTCTTTCAGGTAAATGCCCTCAGTTCAGCCAAGGTCTTTTCCAGCATTAGAGTTATAAAGCAGACAGATAACACCCAACCTTGGAGGGAGTAAGAAATAAAAATAGAGACAGAAAGGTGGGAACTCAGATTGCTGCCTGGCTGGCCTGTGCTTTAGGAAGGCCTATGCAAACCACTTCTTCACTCCAAGCTCTTTGGCCACTCATGATAAAATCACGAACAGCTCCTTATAATCCAATGCCTCCTCTCATCTGCTGCCTAGGAACGTGGAAGCACATTCATTTTATAATGGAAATGAATTGAACAACGCTGTTTGCCATCATTACCAGCTGCCCACTCAATACAGTGAGCTCTGCTGAAGTCTGCCTCCAATCCAGGACTCTTAGTGCACACAGGATAATATGGCAAAGGACACCTCACCTCTCACCTCTTGTCTGTACAAACCATATGTACGGTGCTACTCTCCTGACATGATAGTGTTTTATAGCAATACTACACAGATGCAGGTGACTTTGCAAGCTGTGGGCAGGTGAGAAACAGATTTGGATTACGTAAATAACACTTCCAGATGCTAGAAACAAAAGGGATGCAGCTGACTTAAATTAGCCTTATAGATTTGATCATGTAAAACACAGACAAGTATTTATAAAACATCTCTTACCTTGTCTCCCCAAAGTCATGCTCAGACCCTGTCATTCTGAAGGCTGCAGTTCAAGGCAGTAGTAAAATAATTTCCACACCTCAAAGAGGTCTGGTTTTGGTTTCAGTTTGTACAAAATTGAATTTTGTGCTATCTCAAGTCATTACCCTATTCTGTCTCCCTGTTGGGCTTCCACACAAGCTTGTGTACTTAAAGCATGCTGATATTGTGGCTGATAGTTATTTTGTAGGGAAAAAATGTTCTCCATTTCTTCCGTCTCTTTTCTACCTCTGCCAGCAGTAGCCACCAAGGCTTCCCTTCCTCTTCCAAACACTGCTCTTCTCTTATAATTAAGGCTTCTGTGTGCTCTGTAACCAGAGGAACTGTACTGAATTTCAGAAGCCATGTTTGGGACGTGTGGTCTTTTCTCCCCCCTTCCTCAATGGCTGTAACCAGTGGCCCATTTATAGCTCTGTCTCCGTTGTAAATGCGGTGCACTGTGTCAGCCTCTATTTCGTCGGGAGTGGGGTTTCCTGGCCGGCAGTCAGGCCTGGCAATCCCACAAGCTGCAATGTAAGAGCCAAGGAGTAAAAATGTAGAAAGCTACTTAACAAAGAGATTGCATATGTGCTGCTCGCCTGGAGGAATGAACAATTACTTTCCCGACTGGTCTAAAAGGGGGCTGCTTTATTTCAGTATCAGAAGAGATTCTGGCTTTCTCCCCAGTTACGGGCAGAGCAATTCCTCATTAGTCACCCCGCGTAGGGACTTGTATCAGCCACAGAGCAAACTTGTCTAATTCATCGTCTTCAGCATGTCGTGGTTCGTTGTCCTTTTCTCCTACCTCTTTCCATGAGCTTGAAACCCCTTCTTGCTTTCCACCAGGCAGAGCAGGAGAATATAAGTGTCCTTGCTCACATGTGAGCGTTTTAAAGCAGGATTATCATAGGAGAGTGGTCTTGTGTTGTGTGGGAGATACTGTTACTTCTTTCTCCCAGTTCATTAGCAATGACTGTTCTGTTTTGTACTCTGTGCAGTGCAAAGAATATCCCTATGCACACTTGTAGAGGAAAAAATGAACTCTGCGAAACTCAAGGCAAGAAAGAACCTGAAGTTCCTCCTTTTCATTAAGTTCAAATTTGCCACTTTAGGATGTGCTACTGCATCTCCCCTCCCAGTTTTCTCTGATGCTAAGGGTGACGTGAAGTCAAGGGGGACCCTGAGGTGGACGGGTCTTCACATGCCCCCCAGGCCTCGGCCTCAGCTACTCATCCTTTCTCTCCTTTCTTTCTGGGATCTCCTTTGTCTCCGAGCCCTTTGCAGCAGCAAGCATCTCTTACAGAGCTAATGGCCTGTAAGGAGCTCTTGTTTGTAGACAGAGCTTTCCAAATACTACCGTAGTACAGGACAAAACTAAGGGGAAGATAGTGACTGTCAAACAAGAGAGGGGAATATCCGCTTTGCAAAGGGCATCTGAAGGAGTAGAAACAGTACTGGAGGCTGCAGGGAAGAGACAAATGAAGTCTCATATCCGGAAAGTAGTGAGCCCGTATTGCTTACATGGCATTCTAGGCAAGCTGTTTACAAGTGCTTGAGGTTTAAATTATGGTGGTGTCAGCAACCATTAAAGTTTGCTGCACTGGGAGAATTTAGTGCTTGTCAAAATTCACATCCTGCTCCAATACTCCTGAAAGAATTTCAGAAATAAAAATAAAAACTAGGTTTTTTTTTTCTTTTGCTTTTGTTCCCTCCAGGAAAAGGAAAAAAAAAAAATCTGAGATGTCCTGAAAATAGCTTTGATTTACTATTATGCTTTCACTAATAAAGTGACATTTCCTGTAAGTCATTAGGACAGGCTGTGCCGTTCTGAGGCTTTATCTCCATTCTTTCTATAGTGATCTGACACTTATTCCTTACAATTATTCATAAACATTCCCTGAATGCAGTCACTGTAGCAGAGTGATTGCATTCAAAACATAAAATTAGATAACACTTTCACAGCATTTGTACCATAGTCCGAACAGTTTCATATAACAGAAAAACAGGCTAGTACTTATTTAAGCACCAGCAGTATTTGCAACAGAAATAAAAGGTACATAGACTAACTCCCACTTAACCATAAAGAAACCATTAATTATCTGCACTGAATGGAATTAAGCCAAAACTGGAACTTTGATGTTGTTTTCTCCAGGCATGGATCACCCACCAGAGAATTTAATTGATATTCGAGCCTTATTGTGGGTGCCTGAAGGGCTCACCCTGCAGCATGGTGTTTTTATTGGACCAGCATAGTGGGGTCACTGTTGCTCAAGCCTTAATTTTATCCCACTCCAAACTGTCTGGGGCAGGAAACGCCGGGTCTGGTCTCACGTCAGTTCGCTAAAGGCAGAACTCCTTTTGCTTGTCCAGGGCAACTCTCAAATCACATCAGAGCAGGTCAGACTCAGCTCCCCTTCCTCCAGGGAAGGAGCACAGAGATGCTTTTCAATAGCGGTTCTCATGTCCCTACCCTCGCTACATGGGAAAGGGTAAAGTTACATTGCAGCTGATCTATCCTCTTTTTGTAGAGCTCAAAAGCAAGTGTTAACCTTACTTTGGCTTTCCAAATGAAACAAATCACTCAGAAAAAAAACATTTGTAATTATCCTTGGCCACCACTGGATGTCAGTGACTGCTGTACTTTAGCAGCATTTTTGCTGAAAAATAATAAAAAAGGGCTACATTTTCAGAAATGACTGAACCACATGCAGGACTAGAACCAGGAAGTACAAGTGCAAACAGATGGTTTGACAGGCAAGCCCAAGAACCAGATGTGCTGATTTGTTTCAGACTAGGTACTTGAGTTTGCACCCACACACGCTTGTATGCAGTAGTTTGTAAAAAGTATTTTAAAAAAGAGAAGAGACCGGTAAGAAAGAGGAGTACTTTTGACTGACTGGAACCCAGTAGAGTCTAATTATCTTCATTTGATCTTCAGCTTAAGGCTTATGAAGCCCTAATGTAATATGGAAAACGTGGCATTGACACATAGACACAAGGAATGCATGGAGAAAAAAGAATGTGATTTGCTCAAGCTCAGTCACTTTCCAGAGCAGAGCAAGGGAAACGAGAGGCACGACAAAGCAGTGCAGAAAGAAGGCTGCCTTTTGCAGGCAGACACAGTCAAGATACTGGGTAGGCAGTGTGTGCTTGGTATGCAATTTGTACTGAGGATTTCAGGCCAAGTAGATCTTTTCTTACATGGGCATTGGTCAAAGAAATAATGCTGTCCATAGCACCATGCTTCAAGGGTACCCTGAGCATCTGAAGATTAAGGCAATAACTGGGGAAAAAAAAGATGCAATACCTGGTGACTGATCTGTTGGGATGACATAGCAGCCTTTAAATAAGTCTACAATGATCTAGTCACAGTATTTCACTTTCCTGTGTAGAAACTGCAGAGTATGCTTGCCACTGGCCATGACTAGTAGGACACTAAAGCAAGTATCAGAAACAAGCCACCAGTGAGAGCTAGATGGAGATATCTTACCAGGACAGCCAAATGTGGCCTGCATCCTACTTCAGCTGCCTCCATAAATTTCAAAACAGTCACGTATAGGACTCTCACGGTTGTTCCCCTAGTACAGCATGTTGTGTGTGTTGACTGTAGAGTGCTGATATAATGTCTGGAAGCACTTTGCAAAGGGTGTCATCCTTTAGCCATCCAGTATAGATGGTGTGGTGTAAAATAACCCCTTCATAAGTTACAAAGAAAACAGGAACAGAGAGTAGAAATCCTTTGCTCAAAACCTGTTACTGAAAATAAGGATTTTTTTCTTATTATTAATGCACATATTGAGATGGTCTTCAGCTTCTGGAGTCTGATTTCCCCAGCTATAGGGGCCCACAAGTTTCACTACCAGGTTTCATCTATCCTATCTTGATGTCAAATCTTTGATGCTCTCATTTGTAAGCACTTTTGTAAAATAAAAACCTGTTAGGACTATTTGCCACAACCTTGTGCCCAGCCCTGCTTGTTTTACAACCAAGAATGATCCCTTGTCCCGGCTGTCATCATCTATTTGTGAATCAGATTTAGCCCACCTGCCATGAGATGTGAATGAAACAGTGCTGGCTCTACAGGACTTCTGAGAAAACATTTCTGCACTGATGTCCTGCCCTCTTCCACACTGGGTACTGCAAATATACAGAAATCAGGGAATCAGGGGGGACATGCAGGTTTCCAGTCTACCACTAACAGGATGTGACTGCTTTGCCTTTAAAAGATAGCTGTAACAAACGGAGCAGTGAGACTATGTTTTCTGTGTGTTTTTTTTTTTTTTTTGGTTAGCAGTCTTTTATATTTTCACATATCTAGAAGCACATTTTAAAAATCCCTCGGAAAAATGACACACATACTTTATTTCAGATTCAGTAATTCTATGTCACTCTACACAGAAACTTCAGTACTTTACAGGAACCATATTTCTCTGGATGTATTTACCATCACTATTCATAGGCGAGGGAAAGAAGAGTGAAGAAAGCTGGCAGGTGTAGAACTAAGAGGAACACGTTTCAGAAGGTTATTTTCAGACTACCAAAAAAAGGTTGCTATATAAATCCTTATTTTAGGTTCCAAAAATGTCAGCATGAAGCGGTTCCTTTCTGTTCTTTACCAACCTCAACCCCAAAAGCTCACTGCAGTAATTAGTGCCTTTAACCTTATCATCAGAGAGCTCTGACAAAGGGCAGCAGATTAATTTTACATCTAACTACTCTGTCCTATCTGACAACTCATAAAAAGTGAATGTTTCCTTTGAAAGTTCTTGTGCTCCCCAGTGCTCAGGCAGTTTTAGGAGGCAATATAACAACACAGGCTAGGAACACCTGTACCATTTCAAAAGGGAGCAAGTGAGGTTTTTGTATAACCCATCTGACTCCCACCAGGAAACATACCCTAAAATAAGCCAGTGCCACCAGGTTTTGCTTTGCCTTTGGGACTCTTCTCAGATTCTCCACATAAACTGAACCTGCATCCACACAGCACCAGCCTCAGCCAAAGTAGGTGGCAACACAGGCATCACTGCTGCAGCCCAGCTCGTGTAGGAGAGCCAGGCAGGAGCTGGAGGGCCTCCGCAGGGCCTGATTTATTTTCCCCGGAGCCTGACATGCCTGACTTACATTGCTAGCAATGGCAGCCGCACACAGGGCACGGGAGAACAGGCTCTCATATGCTGCTGCCGTTCGCTTTCCTCCGCATCGCTGTATCCCTCGTGTCCCTCCAGCTCTGCATTGCACCCTGCTGAAGTGCTTTGCAGTCATTAGGGGCTCCGTTCTCCACTGCTTCTCACCTTGTGTAGTCATTTGCACCTATGTCAAGTGAGTGCAAAGTGAGTTTGCGTCTCCTTTGCACAGGTGTAAATGATTACACAAGGCCATGGAAGCTACAGATCTACATTGAAGCTGCTCAGGCCAGAAATTGCATCTCTGCTGAAACATAAAGGAGCCATAGGAGGCAGGTGATGGAAGGGTACTCAGTAGGGGACAATAATGGATAAGCCGTGGAGACAGAGCTCCTAAGCCTGTCATGCCTTACAGCACTGACGCATGGTGCTCAAAAGCACAATGGTGATACATAACATTTATATTTGATTTTTTTTTAAAGCAACTATAACATTTGGTGTTCTGTTACAGGGGAAGTAAGGTAAGCTAGGAATAAAATATGGCTAGGAGAGTTTGTTGGCTTTAAAGAATTTCTAGATAACGTGGTTACTGCTAACTACTGCTAACACACATGCATATCACCTCATTTTGGAAAAGGACAGTTTCCTGCCTTGCCTTTGTTAGTGGTAAAGAAAAACAGAGTTTGGCAATTCATTTCAATGGGGAAAAAAGTAACAAGTAGTTCTTCCAGCAACCATTTTTTTAAATAATTTAGATTCATTGGCTTGAGGAAGTCTGGCAAGGAGTTATGTGGGTGAAGAGAGTTTTTTAAAGAGGGGATTATATATGTCTGTTCAATACTTACATACAAATTCCTCATTTGATAATGATGCTCTCAAAACATTTAGGAGAAAATAAAAGTATTGCCCTTTTGACCATAGGGATCACATCTTAAAGTCCTGTAAGTTGGTTCTGACAGGATGAGAAATTGCTTGGTAAACCATGTGCCTCTGAGGCTAGCCTCTTTATTTATCACAGTCATTCATGGTTTCTTCTCAGCCCAGGAGAGATTGAAGAGCAAAGGGTAGGCATTTTCCTCATAGCTCCATGCCTCCTGTGCTTGGCCAAACACTTGGCCAAACAATTTCTCTTTCTCTGAGCTTTCTCATAAGTTTGCTGGGGCAATATACACAGCTTTTTGCTCTTCTATTCCTTTCTGTCCTTCCTTCAGACACCCAAGCCTCACAAAATAAAGCTGAGAATAACCTGGCTTTCCTTATCTGTCTTTGTTCTGTGTATGTCCATCTTTTGTGTTGAAGCTGTTGATGTTAAGCTTTCAAGTTCCACAGAGGTTTCCGGTTGAAAGGCAGCAGCTGCCAATAGTGGTTTCATTGAAATTGTATTTAGTCCATCAAAGCACCATTATTTCATTGTCACTAGGATCCTAGCTAAGTCTACAATGGTGATAGTCTGAAGAGTAAGTTATAGGCAGAAAGATGAAATGTATTTTAAATACCATTTAATCATTATTAAATAAATTGCTACACAGTGAATGCACTTTCGTCAGAGTATTTTCATTTTGCTGTTCTAAAATGATTTTATTCCCATCCAAGCAAAGGTGAAGGTACATACATAAAATCTTTAGCCCAAGGTGTACTGCAGTAATACAATACATTATCTCACAGCCCTAAAACTTTTGCTGCAATCAGGACACTGACAACTTGCTGTTCCTATAGCGATCCTGTCCCTGAACTGTAAGTTCACCTGCATCCTCTATGAGAGGCATTTTAAAACATAGGAAAGCAAACTGTGAACAGTCACAAGAGCCCTAATAACTCAGAATGTGCTGAATTTTATTCTCTTGAACAATGGTTTTTCTTCCTCGCTCAGGCTAGCGAGGTGTTCTGTGGTATTTGCAAGTTTACGTCAAATGGGGGCATCTGCAGGATGGATGTCCTGGTGTTGTGTAGAGATGCTGGTGGAGCTGGAAGCCCTTTGGCTCTGCTTCTGTAGGCTGTGCCTGGGCCACACGAGCTGTGGTGGGGAAAGCGGCCGCGGCCAGGCCTCAGTGGGCTGCAGTGGTGCCTTCCCTCATGGCCATGCTGAGCGCAAGCCTAGGAGCACCCACCTGGTGACAGCTTCTCTGCCCCTCTGGTGTGCTCAGAAGCCCACCTGAGGCTGTACATCACCAAGGGCTTCAATCCACCACCGAGAAGCTGCTTTTTCCAGAAGGGTCAGCATTCATGGAAAGCCAGCCCGACCCTGCTGTGGCAAGGATGAGTGCAGCTGCCCTCCTTCCTCCAAGCACACCGGGAGGTCCAGGGCAGTGTGGAAGCTCAGCTGTGTCTCCCTGCAGTTCTCTGCTGCCCATAGTATTTCCTATGCTTTAGCTCAGCAGCAAAGCGGCTACTCAGCAGGCAGCTTCCCTGTGTTCCAGCCCTGTGCCACTCTCACGCTCTGGCAGCAAAAGCGAGGACAAGTCTGGGAGCTCAGCCGGAAAGGGCTTAAACTGTCCTCCATCTGCAAGAAAACGCTTGGCACCAAACGTTGACAGAAGCTGTCTGCACTTCTCTCCACTCTTTCCTCCCTCCTAGTTTTCTCCTGCACCAGTATTTACTCCATCTGTTGAATCCATCGTGCTTGATGGCCTCCCTTCCTTCCCCCCGACCCCTCTATTTGCTGCTACTCAGCACACAAGGGGGGCAGATTCCTGCTTCCAATACACCAACACCTGAAAGGTTAAAATCCCTTTGAGAGCTTAGGGTTCAAAATGGGTTTCAACCTCTGGGAAGTGGTTTATTTGCCTGGAAATCTCCCATGGTGTGTCACTTACAGTGGTGCCTTTCCCCATTCACTGCAAACCACTTGTCTACAAGTCATTTTGTTCACCTGTGCCACATATTTGAGAAGACTTTTTGCAGGCAGGATTTGTAAGACATGGTTTCCTGGCACTTACTCAGCTATTAGGCATAATGAAATCCAAACTGTTTATTAGCTCATCCACTATCTCGGCTATCCAGAAATCTAGCTCAAATTCCAGATGTCCAATTTGCAAACCCAACTTTCCCAACTCTTGGACGAATGCACCTTTCGCTGTCACTGTCTCCATTTGAGACCAATTAGTTGGTTCAGGTTTGGATAGTCTATCCATTACTGTTTTTAGCATGTCTGCTCTATTAATGCCTATCCTTGAGGCAGTGTCCAGTTTTTCCATGCATTTCCCAGATACTAGTGGATGGGTTATAGTCAGCCTCCTCTTTCTGTTTTTTTGGCTGAAAAGATCTAAACAAAAACCTGGGGCCTCATTTGTATGTCTCTGGGCTTCAGTGGTGTACTGGGGCTCTCAGACTGGGAAAGGGACAGTTTACTGGGCTCCTGTGATGTTTTGTCCTGGCCCAGCCTTCTGTTATAGCAAATTGATATTTTATAGCAAACTTTTTCACTGTACAAGCACTTAATTGAACTGCTTTCTTTAGTTTTTGCATTATTGCCAAGTTCTCTTGTTTTACAAACCAAATCTATCACTTTTTCTAATTGTTCAAAAATGTCACAGACCAGACCAGACTCACCTTTTCCATTTGACATATCTGTGCTTATGGGGCTCATGGCAATTAGTGTCCATCTTTCTTGCTAGCAGCTGCTTCCTTTTCTGGTTGGCTGCTGCAGAGAAAGGCTCAATCTGTGGGGCAAATTCTTCAGGCCCTTGGAGTGTCTGATTTCCTCTCGCTGGTCTGCCCTGCAAGTCTGAGTCCAGCTAAAAGTGTATAAGTTGTTCCACTGCCCATTTATCCTGGGAGTCCTTGTTTGCACCTGCTTATGCCAAGAACAGGTCTTGTCTGGTCCTTGGCCAGGCCAGAGGATTCAGCTTTCCTCCCGCTGCTAATTCTCTGATCTGGCTCTTGCCGCCTGATGGCTGCCTGCAAGCCCCATCTCAACAGCTCCTGCAGACTTGGAGGGCTCTGGCTGTCTGTAGGGGAGCTGCTCTGCAACACCGACAGAGCTGACCTAGGCAGACTGGCTGCTGGAAGCCTCTCCTAGCCACTCACTTGGGTGAGACACTGAGCAGAGCCAAGAAGCCTGTCAGGGAGTTTTCCCTCAAAGAAATCAGGTTTTGCATTATTTGAACTGGACAATCTCCCCTCTTCCTGGTGGGCCTCCAAGGGCCCACTCCAAGGGTTACAAATGGATAGAAAATAGTTTTACTGAGGTCATTTGGCTAACCCAGTTGTGCAGCCAGATGTCTGAGTGAGGCCTGCTCTGCCCTCTGCCCCTTCCATTGCTTTCTCAACACAGTCTCTGAGATCTGTCATTCCTTGCTGCTGCTCATGTCTATTAGCAGGTTTCAAGTTGTCAAGATGTCTTTTGAGACTGCCTCACTTCATGGAAAGCCTCCTAGTTCAGACTAGACAGGTCTCCACTCACACCTATTGGGCTTCATGGGCTGGCTAGACATTCTGTAGCTGTTCTCCAAAAACTATTTTGTCTCCTCCTACAAGTTACCTCTCCACCATTATCAAAAGACTTCTGGATGTTTCTTCCTTCTTTATTTGGTATCTCCTCCTTTAGTGATGCTTCTCACTTCTGGCTGTAGTTTGAGGAAGACCTTTTTACTGGCAGGCTTGAGTGAGCTCAGATGTGCCGAGATGTCCCAGCACCACTCCTGCAGTCCTTGCAATGCTGATGACTGAACATCCTCTCCACCTCAGCCACAAACTTCTACAGATCCTTCTCCACGCCTTGCAGTTTTCAGCATCTCATGCAGCTCCGTGGCCAACCGTGTGCGTGCTGCCCATGACTCCATGTGAGCAATGGCCCCCAGTGGGCTAATCCCCTTGACAGGACACACATGGTCCACCTCGCTGCCAAATCACGCTGCTCTCCCACGTGCCGGCAGCCCTGCATCTCCGTTACCACGTCTCTCTCGATCCTGTACACGTACAGCTCCATGATGTCTCCTCCCAGGGCCTGATTCTTGCTCCTGCCAGGCACAGTAATGCTTTATAATCCTGCTTGCTTGCCAAAATTCAGCGTGCTGTGGGCTGTCTTCACTGGGAGAGGAGGGTGATGATAGAGCCAGGGATATTTATTATGATCTTGTTTGTTTTCAAGGAATATGCAAAACATGCCATGTCCCCAGACTCAGAAGGGATTGGGAGTTTTTTTTTTTTCTTGTCACAATTGTCTTTTAATTAGCTCAGCCAAAATCTCTTTCTCTTTCTCTCTGATCTCAGAGCCATAATGCAAATGTTTGTCTAGGCTGTGTCCTTGGCTCTCTGGTCTGCTCTGTGTCCTTTCCATAAACACACAAAACCAATTACCAGTGAGACATGAGAACCCTGTAAGTAGAGGCAGTTTCTTTATGCAGGAGGTCTCTAGATGGTGGCTGCTTTGGTTTTCTGGTTCTTAAAAGATGCTTATTTTTTATATTCTCCCAAAGGGATGGAGCTTTTACACATGTTGCTCCTTGATCCCTGTGGACACAATCATGGTGCTTGCCCAGCACTACAGCAGGCATCTCATTGTGATGAAAAGGCACAGCTACACTTTTATAGGTTACTATCAGCCTCTTAGCCTGTGATATTAGTGCTATTTAATCACATAAACTGGCAAGGTATGAGACTACTACAACATCAGGAGTCTTTGTGGTGGCCTTGGTCTAGTCCAGCTAGATTAATATCTAAAGGCATAAACAGCTGCCACGGCGGAGAACTATATTGGGCTCACTAACAGAAGGCTGAAATAATGAATAGGTGTGGAGATGAAATACCCTCTTTTGCCCATCTGAGAGGAACTGGAGATGAATTGCTGCATTCCAATCAAAAAGGGGACTTCGCAGCTTTTTGTGCATGCTCTGAACAGTAAATGGACCCTTCAGCCTCAAGAACAGTCTGTCAGCGTATTCTGCCAATGCTAAATTCAATCATTAGGAAAAAAGTACTTACTGGGGACCTGTTCAAGTGTGATGCAAAGCAGCATGGGTGGGGAAGAGAGGTAGGGAACCAAAGAGTGGTTGGACTTAAGCTCTGACTCTGTAATTCAAATGGAATGAGCTCAAATCCTTTGAAGGTTATCCATTTGAAAACATTTCTGTGAACTTTTTTTCCCTCATCAATTTACTTATAGATTAATTTTTATAAGCTTTCCATGGGGGGAAAAATTGATAATGTGACCCAAAATATTTCTCTTCCAAAAATGGCCAAGTTACAGTGGAAAAAAACAGTTAAGCCACATAAAGATGTGATAGTTATAAAAGCAATGTGTGGGACTTGCACAGCTCTCCACCTGCAGCAGCTAATTAAGAAACAGAGTTTGAAGCCAGATCTTGCTCTTTCCTAGGAAAGGACGGCTTCCTGTCCACAGGCAGGGCAAGATTTCGGGCCGCTTCCGGGATTATCCCCAGCCAGCTCTAGGGGAGAGTGGTAGTTAAAACCCCTTTCCCAATCATGATTTCTGTTTCCTGGAGGCAGCAAATAATTGCAGAATTAGACCCTAATCCTGCCTTTCCTCTAGGGTTGCAGTTAGGTGAGAGATCAAAGCAGCAACAGTCTTAGAAAGGGGTTAGGTATTTATACAGTCAAATAAACTGGTTCAGTTCCTGTGCAAGTGCTGTTGGGTTAGGTCTCCTGCCTCGGTGTGGAGGGACCAAGCTGGAGCAGATCCTTCTTGGCCCACACAGTGAGCAGGGCCCTGCTGGGTTCAGTTCCTCCACCACATCTGCAGTCCTGCAGGGCATCCTTAGGGCTATCACGTGCCACAAAAACTTGTGGCATCTCCAGGCACCACCCGTGTTCACTTCCCACTGACTGCCCGCTCTCTGCTAACAATCTAGCAGGTAAATCCATACGGGTGCCCTGCTTGATGCTCCCCTAAAGTGCCTTGCCTGACCCTCGCCAGCACCCAGGGCCAGGCAAGGCAGAAAGGATGCTGAAATATCCATTGAGGGCCAGACAAGCAGTGGCTACAGTAGCATTTCTGTAGGGTGTCTCATTGCCCTGTATACACGCTAGGGTAAGTAATCTCATATAGACCTGGGTTTGACTTCCTGGGAGGGCGAAGGCCTCTTCTGAGGATAAAGGAGCTTCTCTTGTTTGTGTTTTTCATTTTTGTAATGAAGTTTGCATGGTCCATATTTGGTTATAGACAGTATAGATGTCATCTTTTAATAATGCCCAGGCTACACACTGGATTCATGGACTGCAACTGCAAAAAGAGAGACCCCCTTGAGCTTCCCATTCACCCTGCCTTCATAGGCACATGTTGGTGCTCTTAGTTCCTCATATGCTGTTAAGAACTAGGCCAGAACTGGTCTGCAATGTACTTCAAGCTATAGTCTGAGAGAGGTCTGTAGGTATATTCACTCAACCCTGTCTAATGCATCTTCTTAACTCACTTCTCAGTCAGGGTCCTTGAGACATGAAATGACTGAGCCAAAGACACTTCCAGGTCTGAACATACCAAGACTTAGAGGAAGGTGTGTTAGTCCCAGGAAGAAGACTGTCCATTGCTTGCTGACCTGTGAAAAGGTCTGCCCAGGAGTTAGCATTACCTGTTTATTCTGCAGCGGGGGGTCCTCAGATGACTGGTCAGCACAGCTGGGTTTCTGGGCTTCTCCTGGTTGTTGTGAGGACAGGCACTGCTGTGGGGGTCCCTGCCACAGTTATCTGGGCCAGAGAGGGCTGGGCAGAGAAGTCAACTTCTGACCTTGCAGACTTGTGCCATGATTATGGCAACAGAGACCTTACTGCCCCTGCACAGTGACTGTTTTGTATCTCTAAGACCGGGATTTCATTTGGTGGTTAGCACCTAAAATACTACAGGTATCTAAGCTACAGTCAGGGGAGGTACAGCTCACTCAACTGCTCAGGAAGTAAATTGTGCTTTAGGGTATGCAAAATCCCTTACCACGTTCTGTTTTGATGAGGTCTCCATCATGCCAGTGGGAGTTTAGATGCCCGTCTCACATGGAAACCTAAACTAAGACTCATAGATTTGGTGTCTCAAACTGAATCATGCCTGTGGGGGCTCAGCATGATCTGCTATCAGGAGTAGCAGAGGCTCATTCAGTCCTGGCTGTCTCGCAGTCTTGAGATCAAGACCCTGGGAGTGCCCTGAAGCCAAGGCTACTCCTTGCACTTGGGTTCGTTCAATCTTTGTAGCTTGTGTGCAGGGTGTCTACAGTTGCAGGTCCCTCTGGGGCAGGCTCCTGAAGGGTGTACCCAGATAGTGCTCTAAACCTTATAATACCAGCTGTGGCATCCCTGAGCCATGTCCCTGAAGATAAATAGTATGGGAAGATGTCAAATCTGGCCTGGATCATTCTGTGCAGGCTGCTCTGCATGACTGTGTGCAGCTTTGCACTAAAGACTGAAGCTTTAGTCCTTCCATGCTGATTCAGGCCACTCGTTTGTAACTGGGCCTTCTATCTCCCAGCTCTGTTTTACAGCTACTGAATCCTGACACTGGTTACTGCTTCTGTCCTTACCACTTTCTCAATGATAGCTGAAGACAGAGCCTCAAGAGAAGATGCACAGTGGTAGGTTTAGATATTAGGCTGAACCTGAGTGAATCTCACAAACACAAATTCAGCAGCAACCTCTTCCTGGTAATGGGACAATGCCTGGTGATAAGGTCCTCCTTCTCCTTTTGAATCCAGGTTAGACCTCAAGTTCAAAGCATGCCTCTGAACTAAGAAAGTGTTTCTTAAATTTCCAGCTGAGCCACCGCAGTTGTGTGTGAAACCTGTTGTCCTTACCGGCCATTGTGGTCACAGTGCATAGCCCTAGGGTAAGGTTTGCTCTTCATCTGTTTGCATGTGCTCTCCTAGTGACGGCCCATGCCTTGCAACAAAACCAGGCATGACCTCTGCCCTGAGAAATTCAACCAGGCAGTGAGGTGTCTAGCTGCTAGAAAATCACCTGCAATTATTCACACTCTCAAAATTGCAGGAGCAAAATGAGACCCTGCTTTTCAAAATCAGGTCCATTATGTGTCTGCAAAGTATATAATCTCCACATAATTCATCAACACCATTAATCTAAACTCCTATGTACTGAGCTCAATGGTGCATGTGTTTTCCATGTGTGTGTAATATCAAGCAAACCTGTGTTTAACTTGTCAGAATATAATCAACTTCCATTAATTACTTCAACATGAAGTCTACAGTACCAATGGCTCTTCATATAATCACTCAAAAAGCTTTTATTGGGGAGCTAAACAGCTCAATAACACTAATTAATTGTGTTTCTTGGACAACTGAGATTGTATAAGTGGAAAGGTGGTTTTGGTACATTTCCCACTACATTGATTTTCACATTTCTGGAACGCATTTCCCCATAATGGTCATTAGTGCACAGAGAAAAGAGTTGGAAAGGTGGAGTAGAAGCACGGCATTCCTGAAATATGATTTGAGATTTGTACTGGATCTACACTGTTTGCCAGAAATTCAAACTCTGGCGAATAACTTAGCCTTTCTAGGCTGTTTGCCCAATAGGCTGAGTGAAAAAAACAGCAAACCTCGAAATCTGCCAATATTTATGTACCAGTGTGTGATTCAATTGTTTTATTGCAGAGTGAAAGTGACATAAGAGAGAGAGGGAGAGAAGGACGGAAACTCTGCGAGTCTGGGGGAAAAAATATGAAGCATTTGAATGTTAGTGTTAAAGAATTTTAAGACCTTTAATTAAACCACCCCAAAACTCACAAGCTCAACAGAACTCAAAAAGAAAGAGAGCAATTGCTCTCCTGGGATTTTCAAGGCTTTACTTCTACACATATTTTTCTAATTCCACATAGAGGAAGAAGGAATGTGCTTTTCCCACCTGAGAAGTGTTGTTTGGTGATTCATGAAGCTTTCTGCCCTGTCTGAAGTAGATATTTCTCAGTTACGTACCCCAGGGCTGCACAGTTCCAGACCGGAAGAGAGCCGGCTGGAAGGGGGTACTGGAAGATTTGAAGGCCTGCAGAGCACTTTGGATCAGCAGGATATTGCTTAGCATTGTGTGTGTGTGTGTATTTATATATTGGAAGTAAATGAATTGTTGCACTCAATGGCATGGAAAGCCAAATAAAAAGCCTTTCTTGGCTGGATCATGAATGCTGGTTGTGTTTTGGATTCATGTTTCAAGACTGCAGTCGGTGCTGGTTGTATGTTTTCAGGCCCTCTGTGCAGCTCCAGTGTTCTCTCAAAAACGCCATCTTTTTACCTGTGCATGCACTTGCAGCACTTAAAATGCAGTTCCTCTTCTGCATGTGCTCATAGCTTTTTTTTTCCAAAGTTCTTTTTTATTCTATTTTTTTAGAATCATAAAATACATTCATTTTGTTGTCACAGGGTCAACACCTTGGTGAATCAAGATCAAAGTGTGTAGTAAACACTAAGGAGTAAGTATTGTTGCAAAGAAGTCATAAATGGATCCTGTGGTTTGTTTAGCTAAGTTCTGTAAAAGTCAATGTACCTCTGAAAGAGCATCCTCTGCAAAGTGAAAAATATATATGGAGAGGACATGGACAGGGGGAGAAAAGTAACAATTAAAATCCAGTACTCCCAAGAAAGTAGTTAAATAAGTAAATAATAATAATAATAATAATAATAATTGATGGGAACTGGAATATCCATTATAGTGTTGCTTTTCTGGTATGTTAAAAGAAATGGTAGTGTGGAATTTCTAAGAAATAGGGAAGAACTTTGTAACTACAAGCTCTCAGAATGTTATTTCTTAAAAGACTGACTATAGATGTTGGATGTTTTACTCTCATTCTGATGATGCAGTTAATACTATCCTCTCTGAAAGTCCTTTCAAAAGCTATTTGATAAAAATCTGCTGCCAAAAGATAGACAAGCATACCTATATTTTGTGCTGTTCCTGTAAATATCTCATGGCACATTTCTGCCTTTCCATTTGTAAGACTATTGCCACAGGTCACATTTTTTAACTGTTGCTAAAATGGCAGGATATTAATATGAGAAAATGGATTTTGCCCTATATAAAGAACTGGATTTACAGTCTCATTGGAGTATTGATGAATTACAGGCAGGGTTTCTTTAACATGTAGCATTCACGTGTGGTATTTAACATGTGGTGTTCATGTTCTGCTGCATTCCAGGTTCTATGTCAGCATTAAAACATCTCAGGACATCTGACTGGCTTCTGTCTTCCAGTGATGTGTATTCTGCTTTAAAAAACAACTTTAACTCACAATATCTTGGTATTTCCCATTCCTACCTGGAGAGCAAAAGCCTATTTCTATCTATACTTGGATCTGATTCATGTTCCATCATCCTCCTGCCCATTTCTGACCACTTACGTGATTCCTTCACTTCAAGAAGAATAGCTTGACCCTCATCACACAAGCCATTAGGTTGTCACTCTTTGCAGTGAACACCTTATGAATCAGACTGCCGACAGAGAAAGGTGTTTGAATTTGCTGTAGTCTCTGGATCTGATACAGTCCTGATGATTTTTGTATGTTTGCATCAAAAGTGATTGTGTTTCTCTTTGGATAATGAAATTGCCAGTGCTTGCCAAAAATAATAATAATAAAGAAAAGCTCATCACAATGAAGACATGAAATAAAATTCTGGTTTACTTTCACTCTTTCTATTTCTGGTTCAGTTCCTCTTTCTTACACACTTTGACTTCACTTTGCCTCCTGCTCCCACCTCCCCATTTCCCTGCTTTCTGAAGCTGCACATACCTAGAAGCACATTCAGCACTTCCCTCTGAGTTAATAAACCAGGCCTTTTTTAGACCCAGGCGTTTTATTTCTGAATGATCCATCTTGCCACACAGGGAACATTCCTGATGTTTTTTAAGTACACTGCTGCCCTGTGCGCTCTCGTGGAGCAGCTCTGGGGAGTCTGTTGCAGCAATTTCCTTGGCTTTGCTGGACGTGCTGTGATTCCCGACCCCGGCTACAGGCATTTGTTTTCCTGGTAGTTAGCGGCATTGACCACAAACCAGCCTGTCAAAGCTGGTGTCAGTTAACATGTTCAGCAACCTCTTTTGAAGCCTGAGGCAAACTGAAATAATTTCTTCCCATGTTGGCATCTTCTGTGAAACTAAAATTTCTCAGCAATCACCAGAGGCTCTGGAGCAAGTGTTATTTGAAGCAGCTTATAGGATCTATTCCTGTGTTTTTCTTTGTGGTCTGTCTGCCTGTATCAAACTCCAGAACACAGTGAAAATGTTCAGTCTCCCATGACATTGTAGAGAGTGGATATAGGCTGACCCTGCAGTGTGGCCTTCAGAGAGCTCAGGGCAGGAACTCCAGCTTCTGCTCAAAACAAACACCTTCTGGAGCATTGCTGTCCAAGTATTTTCAATGGAGGCCAAAAGCACTTATGGAGCACAGAGATCCTTCAGTAGTTGTCCCATTGCACCTAACTGGAAATTTCCTTTCTTTCTTCTGCTGGCAATTTTAGTTTTCTTTTTAAATGTATATCCCTTCAACAGCTTCTGCACTTTTCAGTTCTGTTGTCTTCCATCTGGGAGCCACCTTTGTCCTTTATGTTAGTCTCTGAAAGGCTGGGAAAGTTAAACAGCCTCCGATGGATGGCTGCCCGGTCTCCTCCGCAGGCTGGCTGGTGGGATCAGAACTCGCTGTCCTTCCCCTCCATGCTAGCGCCAGGAATGTAAACACACCTCCTGAAAACAGAGGAATAAACCAGCTGCTAGACACTCTTTTAACCATCTATTGAGCAACAGACTTCCATGCCATGTTTATAAGACAGCTGAAATAAATAGAAAATAAGCGTGGGTAGGTGACCACAGGATCTATCCTGCCCCAAAGTAGGATCAATTCCACCTGCTGCTGATTGATGTGTGTCTAGCTTGCTCCTAAAAAAATCTTTAGTGATGGGGAGTCTATATCACGCATGTATTTTGGTGCTTCTCTGATAGATCCCTCTTCTTCTGCAGGCATGTTCTTCCTAATAACTAACCCACTTGATGCTTTGAAGCAATTAAAACCTGTTATTACTTGACTGTCATGAGGTACAAAGAACAGATTATCCTCTTCATTTTAATGCTGGCAATATACACCTAAAGACTGATACCCTCTTTAAGTTTAATGACCCCAGACCAATAAGCCTTTCCTCCTAGATCCTTGTTTCCTTGAAGTGCAATGCTCAAAACTGGACACAGTTCAGTGTGGCCTTGGTAGAGCTCAGTAGAGTAGAAGAATTGACTTACATGTCTTGCAGTTCCAGACCTAAATATACAACCTACTGTGGCATTTCTTTTTCATAATAGCAGGATATTTTTAGTGTATGTTCAGCCTATGATCTTCTCCTGTACAACACTCCCCACTTGCTATCTGTGCATCTCATAACTTCTGTTCACCCATAGGCTCCTACAATATAGTTGATTAATTCTGCTGTTTTTAAGACCGTTTCTCCAATGTGTCACGGTGATTTTGAATTCCTGCCAGCACTTGTCTCTGATCTGCTTGCAAGGAGCAGCAAGATGAAAACAAAAAAATATATATGTGACAACATTCTGCATTGCTGCATTTCTTTTCTGCCCAAGACAATCATCAGGAAGAATAGGCGTGAGGAACACTCCCTGGTGGCAACAACCACAGGCCTGCTCAGAGCTACATGTCCCTAGGAAAATAGTTGTATAACACTAATAGCAGATATCCCACAAGAGGGGACCCCTGCTTTTTTGCATAATCCAAGCTATTAATGAAAATGCTGAACAGAAGCAGGTAAGGACAGACCTCTGTGGAAGTCCTTCATGCCTCCTTCTGTTTTGACTGCGAGCCCCTGCTAACTACCGTCTGAGTTCAGCTTGTTTTGTTGATGGTAATTCTTCGTGGTAATTTCAGCTACATGATATTTCCTCTGCTTACTTAGGAGAATGTTGTGCGAGATATTGCCAGAAGACTGGAGGCCAGCTAGCTGGCTCATCTACTGCCACTTTCTCACCCACACAGTTTGCCAAACTTTCACAGGAGGCAATTAAAAAGGTTTGATGTGATCTGGTTTTCAGAAGCTCAGACAGAATGTTTTTAATGACTTTGCCATCTATTTGGTGCTTACTCACACTTTGGCTAATTGTTTCCGCTGTCCCCTGGACCAGCAGGCCAGCATCGGGGCTCCCCGATGTTGTCCCTAATGTGGATGGGTAGCATGAGTTTCAGAAAGCCTGTGGGCACCCCGTGTACAGAATGACTGTGACTAGAAACACAACCTGAATACCTGCCCCAGGGGGATCAAGAGTAGCTATGCCTGGACGTACGCACTGCAGCGAAGGTGCTGGCAGGACCAGGATGCAGGTCAGCCTCATGCATGGATTCCCAGGGACAGCTGGTCCACAGGGACAGGAGAAGCAAGTGACACACAAGCAAAGGGGTTTAGCAGCGTCTTATCGCACTTGTTAACTCTCCTCCTGCATGGGTCAGCACTGAATTGCTCCAAGCTAGTGCAACGCTGGATCGCCAACACCAAAGGCCCCAGTGTCCTCTGTGTCTCTAAACTACAACCTCTTTGAAGTGTATTTTCTACCTGAGCAATGGGAACCACCAAAGCAAACTACTGAAAGCCAGAGATTGAGCTATGTTACCAGGCTTCTCAGTAAGAGGTAAAAACACAAGTTCATGCTTTCATGCTGAAGCAATAACTGGTGTCAAAGCTTCCATTGGTTTTGATGAAAGGAGAATTCAGCCCCGGGCTGTGACATTTAAGACTTTACAGACAAGAAAAGTAATGAGTCCTCTTCATTCTACATAAGAGTGCTTTTCTTTTCATTCTCATAGAAGAGGTTTAAGAAATTACTCTTGGCACTTGGTTTCCATGCTACCATTTTGTTGCTGTTGAGGGAATCCAGCAAAAAGTAGCTAAGTATTAGTTTACATAATAACGTTTCCACATGCCTGTATTTAATTTCCAGTTGTAAATCCAGGTTCCACCAAATCCCACTCTCATGCTGGTACATGTCTTTGTGAAACAGATACAGGGAATATTTTATGTTATAAATCGGGTATAGAGTTCCCACCTCAGTTGCCTATTAGGAAATTGCAAAAAGATTGCAATCTTCTTGTATTTTTGTTCCTGAAAGGGGATCTGATTGATGATTCTTAGAACATGTTTAATATAGACTGCATTATGTAGGGATGTATTTATAGCTGTTTGCATAGTAAACACGTTTATTGCGAGTTGTCTTGTTTGAGACAGCTGTTATAGAAATGTGTTTTTATAGGAACTAAGACCATAAAGGAAGGCTTTTATTTAAAAGGTGAGAGAGCACCGGTAAATATAACTTGTAACTGTATAACACTTTACACACTTCAAAGTGACAAAAGCCCTGAACTTTCCAGGAGGAGCCTCCTCAGATTTGGCCACGGGCACTGACTGAGGCGTTACCCCGGCCTGGCTGGCTGCTCTCAATGAGGCCTTTCTCCTGCTCATCGGCAGGTGCCTGCTCCGCAGGCGGCAGCTTCAGGGGTGTAGTCGAGGGTTTAAATGACTGCATATGGCTAAGAATTTCTTTGCTATACGTGTTGAAATGTGGAGAGTCGCTATCATCTGTGCTTGTTTGCTTGTTTTCACTTTTTTTTTCTCATGTGGTTTCACTGCCGATGAAGTGTTGCAGCAAATCTTGGACCACCTCAAGTCTTCTGTTTGTCGTTATACTACTCAGTGCAAGCTGAGAAATGCACTTATTGATGTTGTTATGCTCTCTTTATGGCTAAAGATGATGCCATCTTCAGTCTGACACCGCTGCTTTCTCTGTTATTTGTAATGACCGGGCATGTGATGGTATCGCACAGGTTCTTCCATCACAGCACAAATCAGCTGTCCATGTCCCCTCTCTAAGGAGGAGAAGCACCAGAGAGCTGGCAAAGTCTCATCTTGTCTGTAAACTCTGTCTTTTTTTGAAGGCAACAGCGCACTGACCTACAGCAAAGATCATTCTCCTAATGAAACTGTTAAGCACAAAAACCTAATATTTAAAAAAACTAGTTACCCACATTTAGATTCTTAATCAACAGATTAACATGTAAAACTGTTCTGATTTTCAAAATGCTAAGCATTAAAAGTACTTCTGGGGAATATATTTTTTTCTCAATGGAGAAACTCAATCCATGAAAATTTTTGAGATGACAAAGTTTTCTGCTTTCCAAATCTAATGGAAAGTATAAATCTATAGGAAAACACATGAAAAGCTGAAAGAGCATTTTAAAAAAGTCAATAAAATAATTCGATAATTTCAATATCTTTATAGGTTTCAATGATTTCTGTTTTGATTTTGATTTCAACCTTTTTACTATAACTATCTTACATTTCAAGACAAAAAGATTTAATCCAGAAAACTGGACTTTTCATTAAAAAAGTAAAATCTGGCAGTTTGATCATTTCAAAGCTTTCTAAGGGGAAGCCCAAAGAAAATAAAGCAATTGTCCAGTTCTACAAAATGTTTCCATCTTGCTGACCCAGTATTTAATTTGCAAAGCTTTAGCTGAAAAGTGTTTGCTGACCATTTTTCATGACTACACTGGGCTGGATAATTACATATTTTGTGGCCTTTTCACAAGATCTCTAAAGATTTTAACTGTTGCCCAAAGCATTTAGGCACGCATTTCAGTTAGGCCTCTCCATTCCTTCCCATGAACAGAAGGCTGGCTCAGTTTTCCTCTCTATGTATACTCAGCAAACATGAATGGGAAATGTGAAAAGTAGGCTCTGAATCCCATGAGATGATGTCCATGGATCTGCTGTCCTCTCCTGCCCTGCTGGCACTGGACAGGGCTGTCTCATGCTGCCTTACTTCTAAATTTCTTTTGAATGTGAATAGCAGTCTCACAATTTTCAGGTCTGCCTGACAACTCCTTAAAAATGAGCATAAAATCCCTTAGGTCCCTTTATATTCTTGTCCTCATGTCAGTTAATATGAGGAATATCAAATAGCTTTGTCGAACACACCCAACTCACACGGACGCTCCTATGTAAAACATCTTCTCTTATGCTTGAACTTCTACATCTTTTCAACATCCATGAAGTCTTGGATGCCTACAAGAGGCCTGCTTCAGCTATATATCAACTGAAAGAAAATATTATTCCTTTCTAGGATTAAGTTTTCCAAGTGCATCAATGTACTCCTCAGCTGCTGTTGCAAAGGCAAGCAGGTAATTCTGGATTGAGCCCACCAGATCTCAGCATCGTGTGGGACTGAATTCTCTTATTTTCTAGTAGTGTGGTTTGTCTCCTCTGACTCTAGCCACGTTGTGGGGGGTTCATCTGTTCTCAGCTGGTAGTTTATTCTCCTACTGCTGTCAGTGGAGCACTTGAAATGCTGCAGAATTTAATATCCATTCTGGAACATGTGCTTGAGATGCATGGGATTAAGGCACATGGAGATAGCTCTCTTCCTCTCTCTCTCACTGTGATTTTTATGTAGGAAAGCTGTGCCTAGCTCAAGTGAGAAGGGAACACATTTATGCACAAGATAAGTAATTTCTGTGATATCAGTGCCTGAGGTTCCTCAGTTCAGACACAGCCCTCTTGGAGAAGATGGATTCCATGCTACATACTCAATCTTGAATTGTGGTAACATCAGATACCAACATCTCTTCAAACTGAGGGCACTCAGCCCTGTTCAACTGAGAGCAACCTCTCCCCATTACCTCACTTACCAAATAGCACTGCTCTCTTCTGCTTTCAGCATCTCATAGCAGCAGGGGAGCAGTGAGGTACATCTCCTAGACATGATCTTCATCCTACCACCCACCAGCAGTCCCCAGGGCTTAGAGCATCTCCAGGGAGAGCCCATGCCCTTGTCCATGGACTGGACCCTGAATGAAACTTTTCTTTGCAGAATGGGGTCAGGACTCCAGTTTTTCACCAGGAAACTATCTTACTTACTCTCAAGATAATGTGTCTTTACCATAAAAGAAAGAAATGTCCCTAATTTGTGGTTATTTACAGCACTGTAAATCAGGCACATGCCACGAAGTACCAATAAAAATTGCTTAAAATCAGCCTTAAATAGCTAAACTCTCAACAGCAGCTCATAAAATGAGACTTGGCAGTTCTTAGGTAGTTATGGTTAAATTGACTGTCCTTTTGGGAGTTAAGATAGCCAAAAGCAGTAGTAGTTAGGAGCGAAGTGATAGATGGTGGAGCTCGTTGGTTGAAGAGTCTCTGTTGTACCCTCCTGAGGTTGAGGACTGGCCATGGGCTGCGAGAAGGGAGATATCAGACTTTGTCACTGAACACTAGCTTGCTAGATCATATATCCTTCACCTATGTGGTTTTACAAACTGCAAAGTTAGGCAGAAGAATGAGCTTTGGCATGAAGGATCTCATTGCTATCTGCATGTAATAGGAGACTTTTCAGGCAGGAAGAAAGATAGAGGAGAAGCATGTCCAAAACAGGCTGAAAGGAAAGTAAGGAAATCTGAAGAAGGGACCAAGAGCATAAATGAAAAAAGCCCATCCATAAAGAAACCAGATCTTAGCTCCTTTTTAAAAGTCAGGTGCGCGAGTTATATTAGCCTCGAGCCAGGTCTAACTTCCGCTGCCAATAACCACTTCCACTGCCAATAACCCAAGCTGACATAACAGCAACATTAAGGAGGTTTGGGATTTTTTTTTTCTGTTGCATTAGGCATTCATACTGCTTTTCCACTTCTTTTTCTTTTTTTCTTTTTTTCTTTTCTTTTTTTTTTTTTTTTTCACAACGTACTTGTATTTTAGCCAACCACCTCCCTCCCTGTTAAACAAGAGGAGATTCAAGATGGGGCCCAAACCTAAACACTGCCTCAACAAACCAGCACTGTGGAAATTACAGGTCTGGGTCTCAATTCTGCCGCTGGTGCTAACATGGACTGAGCATAGGCAAATGCTGGCAAACCAGCTCTTGCAGCCTGAGCTTGCATCCAGGTCAGATTTCTATTGTCTCTCTAGCAGTATGTCAAAATAGCTCTGAGGTAATTCAGCCCTTTGGGCTGTGCTTTATCTCATTTTCCTTCCCTAGCTTTCTATTCTAGGTATGTATTTTCCCTAAAGCTCCTTTCAGTCTTCAGTGCCCTTCTACACACAGCAGCTCAGTGATACAAGGCAATATTTTTATCCTCTTAGCACCGATGAACCAAAGCATGGATCCAAATGGAACATTGCTGTGGGCAAGCACAGGCACAGAACAAGCAGTGTTCCAAAAACTGCACAGGCATATTCACACCAGGTTGAGGCTGATCCATGTTCTGCTGAGGACCTTGGTGTAGCAGATCAGAACTGGGGCCGTACAAAGGAGGTTACTCAGTTTCCGAACTGGAACAGGTTTCTGTCCAGCTGGCTCCCACCAGGCATGCAACTGTGTGCACTTGGCCATGGAAACATGCCTGAGTCCTCAGACATTCAAAAATGCTTGAATTTGTTAGGTTAGGAACTTAGATCTCTTTGAGATTCTTCATTCTCAGAGTCTCGCAGGTTGTTCGTGGTAAAACAGGGCTAAAATTGGGATCTGCCATGCTTAAAGTTATTACTGTGACCATTGCATTGCTTCCCACCAGACTTCAGAGCTGCTTCCAGAGTACTGAATAATACCATATACCTGGAGGGTCTGGTGTCCACAGTTCATGTGAAGTCCATGCTCCCTTTTTTCCTGCAAAAAATAGGCCATGGTTTAAGAAAGTGTGCTCATATATCATAAAGATTGAATGGAAGGGCAAAATAAGCTGAAGACTTCATTTCAGAACCTGAGATTTCACAGAAAAAAAAAGGTATCTTTGTTTGAAAGTCTACCATGCTGACCACGCTGAAAGACAGCTGTGACCTTACATTTGCCACATAGCAAATGGGCATCTAGAGCAGCACTCATCCCACGCAGCAGAGGCAAGCTTGACTAACTAACTGCTTCACTCTCCTGACAGTGCAGGCACCCTGCTCTGAGGTCCTCATTGCTCTCTTGAGAATAAGACCTGCAAAATTTGATATCCATGCACAGCCCATGTAGGCCTGACTTACAGGAGAAGGAAGAGAGAGGTCTTCATGTTCAAATGAAGGTGTCAGTGCTGCACCCTCATGTTGCAGCTTTGACAGGGTGGCCAGCCAGGCAGACTTTTATCTTTCATCCCACACAAAGGACTCCATCCACATGCAGTTGTCTTGTCTGGTGCTTGGAGGTGGCGCAAGCAAACATAGTCCAGGGCTCCTCAAAAGTGTGAGAAATGGAGGCCATCAGTGTGAACTGGATACCCTCTGGAAGTATTCCCAAAGGAGGCCTTGAGCCTGGGCCGTTTGGAGCCGCCATTGCTTGGCAGCACTCCCGTGGCTGGTAGGGTACGGTGGACACCACCGGCAGGTCACCCCGCCAGCCCTGACTGGGGCTCTGAGTGGTCTCTCAGTGGTCCCTCACTAAGGCAAAGAGGGTAGGTAGAAGAGTTCCCTGGATGCTGGAAGATGAAACTGTTGTCCTGAATATTGTAAGCAATGTGGCCAAAGGGAGCCTGTAAACAGAAAAGACTCCTAAATGACTGATGTCTTTCCAAGAACATGCATGTTTTCCAATGACTCTGAATAGCAAGTACCTATGTTTCCTGATATATGCCGCCAACCTGGAGGAGATAAAACCACCGTATTATTATAGCTAGCAGACTAGCAGTCATTATAACTAGCAGTCATTAGCTTAAACTTGCTCAACAGACACTTTTTAATGGGAATGTGCTAAATTACTTCACAGAACTTTAGTATTTGGTATTACAGTATTCAATATTAATCTTGTATTATTAGTAATACAGTATTAGTCAAAAGAGTAGCAATCCTGTTTTCTTATCATGTACTTGTACCTGACTGCAGAAAATTCCAGAATACCTCAGGAAACCAGAAATGCAAATGATAGATAAATGAATATTTAATTCAAACCAGAAGAATGTTGTTTGCAGTTATTTATTTTACTAAAATGGTTACATATGTTGAAACAAAGAAGAGCAATAGTAATAATGTTTGGTTTTCCTATATCATAAATAATTATTGAGTCTTCATTAGCTGTTGGCTCAGCAATGATCATGATTTTTGTTATTTAAAAAAAAACACACATAATTCATTAGAATTTGTGTTTTGGAAAACTCTAAAGCAGCAGTAGAAAAAATAATAAATTAAAGGAAACGGTAACAAGAAATTATGCCACATATTTCTTAAATTTTAAATCTACTTGATGTGTGTTACAGATTATTCTTTGTGCTTTGATCATTTAAAAAATAACCATGAACAAGTTGTTTAAACAATGGCTTGTCTTCTCCAATTTTACTCCAGAGAAGTCACCAAAAGTATCTTTTTCACATGACAAATATTGTTGCCATTTACGCAGACAAAAAACACTGTGAATATAGCTAACAGAAAAATTTGACAAAACCATCAATTTATTGTCACAAAATATTTAATACCAGAATAACTTATAATAGTATGAACAAAAGTGAAGCATTAACTCTTTGCTATTAGTTATAAACTCACATTATTATGTCAAAATCCAGTAAAGTATCAAAAATTATTGTCATGGAATCCTAGACACATAATGATGCAAGTCAGTAAAACATATACTTCAACTGTTCATACAGTCATGACATACATTTCTTGCTTGGCACTTTAAGTCAATGCAAATCAGCAATTTAGAAAACAAAGTAAAAATATATATGTACAAAATATTTTCATATCAAATCATTTTCATCGTACACTAAATAACCCAAAACCATGTTATGTTACATCAAGGAGTTTCCTAAGAAGTCACACCAAGGCTGATATTTGCAATGTATCTTGACTGTTTTAGTGCAACTGAAACAGCCTATATTTGCAAGTTAGTTGCATCATTAGCACAATCCTGCTTCCATTGAAGCGATAGCGTGGCCATTAAATTCAATGGGAACAGGACTAAAGTCATGTTTTGTTCATTGATGGCTCACCAAAGAGAAAAAGAGGAGAGGGATAAATAGGAAAAAACCTGACAGGATACCCACAGGAAAACATCTAAATCCTAGCAACAATTAGCTCTTTTCCAGTTTTCCGAAACTGATTCACTATAAGACATATCTGGCTTTGCCACTGATTATTCAAGCACTGTAAACCTCATTAAAATATTGTTATATGACTTCTTAAGAATAACTTTTACATGAAAAAAAAAAGTCCTCTTAAAAAACAAACCTTGTTTTGAGTTAGTTATTACACTCAATAGCCGTCAAGTTTAGAGACATGACATTTAATATATGGCTTAGTATCTACCTAAAACTTTCCTAAAGTGGATGCTGAGTTTTTTCAGTGTTTCATATTCCATTTGTTTCTAGTTTGGGCTTTGATATTTTATTATAGCTTTTTTTTTCTTATTGAAATGTGATTTATCAATCAACTGTCCCCAGTTATGGAGTAGGTACAAAATAAAACCATTTAAAACACATTAAAGTAAAATTTGTATCACGGAAACATTTTGAGGTTCATTGCAAATAAGGAACTGCTCTATGGACTTAGAAATCAGTTTTGTTTACTTACATCAAAACTTCAATAAGTCACTAGCAAAACCTTGAAAGGATAGAAATTCAGCTTGAATTTACAGACAGTCTGGCTCGAACCTTCTCAACTATAAATCTATAATGGGCAACATGTCTGGGAGCATATGTATAAATTCAAAATAATCTGACCAGTCAACATATTTCCTAAATTTTTGTGTTCTAGAGTATTGCACTTTTCAAAGGAATGATTTTGGTATTTTAATAAACTGCCTATACAGGTGAGAAACATGCATAACAACCTCATTGTCACTTTGACGAAACATACTGTACAATTTTTATAACACTGGTTAAAAAAAGAGAGGGAGACTGATGTAACAATTCCATTAAGACTCAATTTGTACAAGTCAAATAAGCACAATTCTCCAGGGCCTCCAGCAGTAATGTGTTTAGCCCTAGGCTGCTTTAGCCCACTTGGAATAATATACAAAGGTTAAGCATTATGGCATTATCATTTTGAGGCATAATAGTGTTGTACTATGCCCACGTTATAGCTTATTTCTTGAAAGCAAGGCACTTACTGTAATAGCAATGCAAACATCTTATGCGCACTTTGATTAACATAAAATAAGTTAATGTTTTGATAAAAACAGGTTTTTATAATTTACATGCCTTTTATAGAAGCAATTGAACATTTCATTTAACACAATGAAAACCTCTCAGTCTGAAGGAATGTTTTTTTTTTTTTTTAAACTGACCATACTGTAAAAAGGGGCCTATTTTCCACATTTGCCTCATATCTGTGAATCTGATTTTACTGAAAACCAATCCTGTGAGGAAAATGTCCATTTGATGGGAAGAAGAAAAAGGACCCATCTCTTAAAACTGCTGAACTAATGGCACTTTAACAGTCTTTACTTCTGATATATGTGATGATTTTTGAATGATGCAGCTGGTAGTCCCTTGCAGTTTATCCTTTCCTTGGGCAAGGTTCGTTAGGGCCATAGCTGCGTTGATCTCCTTCCAGTATGTTTCATCTTTGCTGGTTCCTTTTCTGTTAGCTGCACTAGATTCAAGCAGTAACAAATATTTACATGTACAGCTTGCATAGCTACAGTAGCTATGTGATGTCAGGATAAACAGGAATAATAAAAATTTTGAAAAGCTGTAAAGCCCCTTACTCACCTTTCACACTTATTTGGTCCATTCTCAAGAGTTTCTGAAAACAGAAAGAAAACATTTTAAATGCCTATTTTCTTTTAATAGTTTTTGAAACAGGCAAATTCATGGAACTGGCATATGGAAAAATAACCCAAGGTTAATTCCAAACTTGAGAGTAGATTTTTAAATCAAATCCTTGTTTAGACGCCCATGAAGGGTCGGATTCACTCAACCATCTTTGTGTGGAGAAATCAACAGTGTGCTTTGAGCAGAGAACACGTTCAGAAAATCCTCGTGGGGAAATTTCAATTGTGGGAAGGAGATTCTTGTGATAGGATATTACAAGAACAGGAATTCGTGAGGCACAACTTGACATCAGCACTGCAGAATCCTGTCAGGAGAATCAGGCTGGTCTGGAAAAAAGGTATTTTGGTTATCTCATTAATAGTGAGAATAAAGCTGGTCTCGGAGCTTTATCTACATTTTGCAGGGCAGTGGAGCTGACTGTTCAATACATAAATCCCAAGGACATAAGGAATTATAAAAACTAAAAATAAAAATCAGATTTATTGCCCTTCAGTGAATGCACTCTTGTATGCACTAAAAATAGAACGTTTGCCCATATGCAGCCATTGGGTGTGTGGTTTTTAATGCGTCCCTTGCCCAGGCTGCAGCTTGTTCACAAGCGCAAGCTGAGAAGGATACATATTTCTAAAGTAACAAGCACACGTGGTTAACAGCCTTCCAAGATTAAATTGCATCACGGGCCTAATCTACACTTTCCCTTCAAGAGTCACATTTGTTCATTCATGTAAGCCCTCACATCGCAGAGAAGCCAGAAATATTTACCAGGCAGAAATGTATGAGCTTTATTCAATGCTCCTGCTATCCTGACAGAGACATGCATTGTAGAGGAATTACATGCTGATGCCTAACGGCAATGCCTATAAAGAATGAGTCAAACAAACAAAAAACTCAAGCAGCTACAGCATGGACACTCACAGCACCGAAGACATAAAAAGACCCTACACTCAGCATAAAACTAGAAAAGCCATGCATCTTTTCATGAGACTGGACTCCCAAATGGAAACCAACATTTGATCAGGAGAGATACACTTCATGCTGTGCTTGGCTACACATTGTTATTTAGTCTTGCTTCATTTATTTTTCAACAGTGACAATTTCAAAGAGGAGGTTTAGGATTTAATAGGTCAGTAGGTATAGAAATGGAAATGGCGAGTAATAGAGCATGTCACTGCCAGAGCAAACCTGGATATAAATACACATCTCTCATGCATCTGTCAGTTTCTTTTGCTGTTGGAAAATATTTCCTAGGAACAAAAAAATTGCTTGTATAAACTTCTGAGGAAAGTAGGTGTGAATGGTGACACACATTCCAATTCAAGCGTTTATTTGAAGGAGTATTTGCAAATATTTTTTAGTGGTGTTTAGTCAGCTCAAAAGGAAAGTGGCTTGCCCAGGGCATAGAAAAGCAGTTGCAGAGCTACAAAGTAAAATTCAGGAGTGCAGAGTCACACAGTTTTAATTTTGCTGGAGGTTCTTCCTGAATTAAAAAGAAAACACATTTTTTATTTCAAATTTTATGCTTTTTAAACAAGCATTCTATTTCAAAGAAACTTGAAAGTGAGCTACAGTAAAACCATTATTGATAATTTGCAAAGCTCTTGCTAATAAGTGGTGTTTAAGCATGTAAGCATGTTAGTACAATGAAGTCTGAAAATCCATCATTTCAATGCACAGGCCTGCTTTTTCTTGCCAAAAATCCTTCTCTGCTACGCCAAATCTGTTACAGCATATCTTACTTTGCGCTGCCATAGCACCTAAGCAGCTCTCAGCTGTTTGAATTTAATGTTTCACAGACCAGAGGGAAGTAAATAAGTATTTTTACCATTTTTGGATAGGTATAACCTCCTCAGGAGAGACAAACAGCCCAGTTTTGCAAGTAAGGTGAGTCTCCAGGCCCTTTGCTTTTAAGAGGGCATAAGCATGCCTTCCTTGACATCTTGCAGGTCAAGTCAGCTTGATCCAACACCAAAAGGAGAACTAGAGGCAAGGTTCACCTCACTTGCCATTGGCCTGCCATCTAAAAGTCATGCATTTATCCAGCTAGCTGTCCATTCATTCACAAACAAGAAAAATGTCCTGTAAGAAGTGGTTCAAGCCCACCTATCTATCCTACCTCCCTATGTGCTGCTGCAAAAACAGACAGGGCAGCCCTCTTCCACGGCGATCTCTGAAGTTTGACAAAGCTGCCCAACAATTACACAATATATTTTAACTGTAAAACAGCATGTTGCATGAACATAGCCCAAGAACAACATTCTCAGTACAGAAAGGGATAGGTTTCTTGACCATTGCACAATGTCTTCCTAAATGTCTTCTCTCAGACAATGAGAGAAATGGCATCAGGCCTGTGTAATATAACTGGAAATGGCAGATGAAGGCATGGAAAAAGGATACACCATACTGAATCCCACTGACCATCGCCAGCTGAGGATTCATCCCAGAACGAGTGCAGAAAGCAAACTCATCACTTTACACACGGTCCCTCTCAGACTGTATGAGAGGCACCCCCTTCAACAAGGTCCAAGGATGCACGGTAGCTGCCCTTTCCCAGCTTTACTTGGAGGTCACCTTTACACTACATGAACATTAGGGGCAGTCACCTTTGGTCTCTCCTGAAGAGCTGCGGTCCTCTCTCTACTCCAGTCGAGACAGGGTGTCACCCAATTTTCAGCCTCTATAGACCAGCATAGAAATCCCAGGCTCTTCTCTGGTGTACATGTCATGCTTAGTTTGGCACCAGTGTGAAATGAGACTCTAGAGAAAGGCAGTGTCCCCAAGACTTTTATATACTAGGGCTTATACTCAGCTTTATCAACTGTATAACACTGCCCAGAATAAATACCTTCCCTAAACAAACAACAGCAGTAGTGTTCAATAGCATATTTATTAATTCAGAACCAAATCTATTAGTGATGAAGGGGATTGGTGATGTCTCAGATAGTAATGCACTTACTGGAAGAAGGATGTAGGTAAATTTTCAGAATATATTGAGATTCTATTTGAGTCTTTTTGATATAAAATATCAGGAACAACTTTTGGTCACAAGTTCAGGAAGCCCTTATGAAGATTGTCACTTGCTCTACAACTGGAAATTTTTAAGCACTCTGAAAATGCAAACATAATTATTTATAACTAAAGATTGTAATGTAAGCCTTCCCTTCTCGTGCTTCATTCTGCTCCCAATTGCAAACATCCAGAGAATCAGCTTTTGCCTGGCCAGGAATGTCTCTCACCATCCGCCCAAAGAAACCAGCTAGGTTGGATATTTGTTCCCTCTTGTTTATAATAGGAAGTAACTATAAATCACTTACTGATGGAATCCTGTATACCTTTCCATTAGTATGAGTTTTCAGTATACAGCTTACTGTAGCATGCAGTGCCAAGAGTGTAGTCACTGGACAATACCAGCTTTGTGATACAGTATGGTATTTTTCAAGACTCACATAATTATTAATAATATATGTAGCACTTTTTATTTTTCACCATGAAATTTCTTCATAAATATTCACTGGTTGATCCTGACAGCTCTCTTGCAAGGTAACCAGTAGTCCCATTTTAACAGAGATGGAAATGAGTCACAGAAGTCCAAAGACAACATGAGAAGGCAATACTCCATTCATTTCAAACATTTATGAGCAGACTTTTACAGAGTTTCTCCTATATTTAATTCTTTTCTTTTATTCTTCTGCTATCAGGTAAACTATCTACCCTCAAAAAAGAAATCCTAGAGTATGGAAGAGAAGTAGACAAACCACCTACAGGCTGGACACTAATATCACTTTCCTCTAGTACATTGCCATTACAGTTAACATTTTTGTCAAAATGATAATATAGAAGAGTTTGCAGAAAAATATACATCTTCCAAATATGCATACATCTACTGCAGCTCTCAATATACTGAGTCCCGCTGTCTGTGTGGTTCTTGCAGTATGTTCAGAAATTTCAGAATGTTCCAGAGCTGCAACTTCTATGTACATGAAGGACTTCAGGGACTTTCTAAATAATACTGATTACAGCTACTTTTCAGCATTCTGATCTAAGAATTTTGATCTAAAAACACAAAATGTCTCTGATGACGAACTGACTTATCCTGGAGTCCCTGCAAGGAAAGCAAAGCAACGGCTGACACCTCATGCAGGACCCATTTCTCATTTACATTTCTCCCCCACTCAGTGGTAATACAGTCTAAACAGAACCACAGTAGCTGGCTTAAAACCCTGCTTTTTGCTCTCAGTTAATGTAGACAAAGCAAATATGGCTTGAAACCAACAGGAGAAAGAACGTGTGAATGAGAGAACAAGACGGAGAGAACGAGTACAGAATATCATGTAGCAGAACAAAAGGACATGGAAATCAAGACACGGTAGGTCAGACCCACATGACTGCAGTACTTCTTGAAGCTACTTAAACATGCACAGATTTCTTATGAATTATACACCTTCTGTTCTTGCTCAAAAGGGAGGGGAAAAGAACTGCTGGCCCAAATGGTGAATACTATAAAATATTTGTTGGTTCAATAAAAGGTCCTGTATAACTTATCTTCATTTTAAAATTGGCAGTGTTATTCAGATGTTTCTCTTTTTGCCTCTCCTGAACTTCCTTTTGTTGGTTTTGGAGACTGGCTTAACATGTGTTGACCAGCATTTTCAAAACAAGCAAGAGGAGGAAAAAGAGGGAGGAATAGGAAATAATCAGAGGCAGCTGAGTGAAAAATGAAGTTTACATGTGTGAGTAAATTAGTGGGGAGATGAAGTATTTCTGTAGGTCACACACACACACATCTTGACTGTCTAGTATTTTCCAAACCACAAATTCAGGATACATATGAATTTCAGATTTCTGTTTCTTCAAGAACAGAACTGGGTTAACTGGAGTTAATATTATTGTACTCTGTTACACTGATACAGCTCCTTTCCTCCTGAAGGATCCCAAAGTAAACATTATACCACATCACTAACTTTCACCCACATCTGGAGTGAGAAAGTGGCTTAGTACAAGCTACTCAGCAGCTCAAGAGATGGGAAACTGTAACCCAGCACGGCATGCCAGGCCTCTTCCTCTTACAAGAAATGTCATTTAATCTTGGTGCAAAGACCGTAGGACCTTCTGAGAAACCCAAACACAGTAAACCTCACTTCCTCTGGCTTGAATTGGAGGAAGCAGGAGCTGGCCTGAGGGTGCTCCCGTTTGAGCCTGATGTGAATAAACAGATGAGTTTCTGAACACCGATACCGCTCAGCCAACAAGCAACGCCACCAAAAACCTTCCAGACATATACGTGGCTCTTCTGACCCAGCAGCTCGCACAGAAGCTCTTAACAATGAAATGAATAGACTCTGGAAGATGAAATACGGCAGCATGGACAGAAAAGCTCCTTCTGATCTAGACTCCAAACCACACTCTCGTACGGAAACGGCATTTCCCAAGCGTGACATCTGGGATATCCCAGCCCACCTCTGTGCAGCTCCTGCCCCGTGTTTCTCCCCACGAAGCCGCGCTGGCTTTGCAGAGCCTGCCTGGCTCCTCCAGGCCCAGCACCTTTGCCAGCCTCGGCGGTGAGACCTCAGCCCCTGGGTTTCGGGCGCTGAACTGCAAGCGGCAGCGGCAGAGGAGCAGAGCCCCGGGGGATGAGGGAAGAACAGCCTGCCCAAGTTACCAGCAAACAGCAGTGTCAGGCTGTGGTCTGTGGGTCTAATCTCATGGGGACACTTGATTTCTACCAACAAGGATTTATTACAGTGGCCTTTTATCAGAGGGAGCAAAGCTGTCAGAAACTCTTTGCAGGAATGAGCTCTTGGTCCACGCTCCACAGAAAACTCCTTTTCACCAATGTTTTAATTTGCTATTGCTCTCCTTTTCCTCCAGGAGGAGATTATGGAACAACTTGGGGTGAACTCCCAGCCCGTCACTTTACTTGCCCAGTGTCACACTGACTGAGTGTAAAGCTGAGCTTGCCTTTCTGGGTGACAACCTCTGCCTGGCATCAGGCCTTGTCCTTTCAGAAAGGCACAACAGCCACATGTGTTCACAGTGATAGTCACAAGCAACATTTTCCCTTTTTATCCCAGCAGATCTTTCCCAGGAACAATTCCTGCTCTGGACGACCTTTTCCATTAAGACCCATAAGTTGTCTCACTGCCTCACAGATCTTCCCTGGCCATCACATCTCAGACCAAGTCTTCTCAGGGAAATCTCAACTTTGCAGTTTGCTTCCTGTACCAAAGCAACATATATGAGTTTTTCTGTGAGGGACTGCTGTAACTCTTTTTTTTTTTTTTTTTTCCCTGAATACTTGGGAGCTAGGAGACCTTTCTTTCCTGTGCAGTCTGGAGCCTGCTGAAGCACCAGCAGGCATATAGTTACATTTTAATACATGTGATTTTTATAAAATGAGTGTACATGCCCACAGAGACTGGGATAGGTGTTCTTTATAAACTATAAAATAGAATCGAGTATGCAGGTCTATATTCACATTTGCATTAATAAGTGCACTGAAAGGCCTACATAATAGCAGGCACAGTGCAAACAGCCTTCCCGTCTTGGACTGTGCACCTGCATGTAGAATTTATTAGTTAGCAAACTAGATACAAACCTTGTGTAAATCACTTCATTGTTCTGGCTGTCATAGCTGGCTTTAAATTTCCCATGATCAGTGACAGTGTGTTCTCTCTGCTGAGATTCAGGACTTGGTGTGAGACTTGTTTTTCTAGCCAGGCTTTAGCAGAGCTTATAATGGGACTTGGGACTGGATAGTGTTGGAGGCGAGTTGTTAACGAACTGACGGTTATATGGTATTAGGTTCTTTTAAGTTTTCTGCAAAGCTAACTGAAATCAAATCTTTCCTCACTGAGTTGGTATGTAATTAATTGTGTAGGGTTGTCAGATGCCTTGGTGATACTCTCCCATATGGATTTCATAATGGATAAACAAATATCTGACCTAGGCTTCATTTTTCGTATTATCTGGAAAGCAATTTGCAGCACATCCTGTACTGACTGGAAGGATGAACTAGTTAGCCCTTCTATTGTGAACCATTATGGGCTATAATGCAAGCTAAGTAAGGCAGCAGGGAAGGGGAAGGCTGAAAAAATAAGTAAAAAAGCAGAGGAGGAATAAAAAAAAAAGAACTAATGGAAAGGTAAGGTAAATGTTAAAAAAGGAAATGAGAAATAACGAAGAAAAATGCAAGAGGAAAAAAAAGAGTAAGGAATAGGAAAGGAGAAAATGTATCAATATATCAATTTGCTTTATTTTTAATTTTAAAAAATATCCTTTTCCCACTCAAGAATCTTGCTGTTGTGCAAGTAGGCACGTTCAGACTTTCACTGTGGATCTGAAAAGTTTAATTGGGAGCTCTTAAAGCCTAAAATAAGGCTTTAAAAGTAAAAAGCTAAAGTCAAACACAGCCAGGGTAAGCACTATTATACTCCAGATGGATTGTTTTTCATTAAAAATGTAGGGTGAAAGGGAGGGTTTCAAAGCCATATTTCAAGCCCAGGCTGACACTACAGCAGTAAAATCTGATTTTGTTATGCTAGTTGGCTGTGGGTTTGAGAGCAGACCCTACATATGCGGTATAACGTTATGACATAAATGCACGCACACGGGATATTTTCAGAATATCCTGCTGAATTCACCAGAAGGCACCACGCAATTCCTGTGGCCCTGCTTGCTCCTGGTACTGCCATAGCATGCTCAGACAACTCGTACATTGTACAAAGACAATTTAAATTACAAGGTGCTGTATTTTCAGGCCAGAGGAGGAACTTCCACATTAATGCCAAAACTGATTTCCAGGGTGTGTTTATTCAGCAGCACAGAGTAAAGTATGGGTAAGTCTGAAAAGGAGAGGAAAATCACTGTTTCTTTCACTTGCCTTTGAGATAAAGCAGAGACTGAGAAATGGAATATGATCCTTTTAAACATAGCTGCTTCAAAAATGTCCATTGCAGGGGATATGGGGATGTACTTAATGCATACATACAAATACTGTAAAACAGGTACCTAAGTTATAGCCCAAGTTATTGCTATCTATGTGATCACAGGCAAAAAGAATTAAAGTAGTACTTAAAGAAGTCAGCAAGTTAAAGTTACCATTCGCCTTGATAGGAGGGAGAAATTTCCTGTGAGGGTGCCAGAGCCCTGGCACAGGCTGCCCAAAGAGGTTGTGGAGTCTCCTTCTCTGGAGATCTTCCAAACCCACCTGGATGCCGCCCTGTGCTCTGTGCTCTGGGTGTCCCTGCTGGAGCAGGGGATTGGAGTAGATGATCTCTAGAGGCCCCTTCCAGCCTCAGCCATTCTGTGAGTCTGTGATGATAGGCAACTTAAAGAAGTTGTCTATAATGGTCCATCAGCCAAAGGGCTGTAAAAGTAGTTGTACAATACAAAAGAGTTTTATGATAGTCCCCTGGCAACTGCTGCACAAAGGATCATACAAATCAAAGGATATACATTTGAAATTTTTCCTACATATTTGTATTGAGAAATACAGATATATTCATCTGTATCCATATATATATTACATGTATGCGTAAGCAGTGTAAGTTTATCCTCTCACTAAACATACCATGAAATACAGTAACATAAGCACACTTTGAACTATCTGTGGGTCACTAGCTGCTCTGAACAGGCCCTGACCTGCTCTAGTGATGAAGTCAGTCTGTTTGGTGAGATAATCCCTGACAAACCTCATCTTAACGTCACACTAGCTGGAAGGTCGTTGCTAGATTCATACAAGGATTCTTACTCATACAAAAAGATAAAAGACATTCAGTTGGTTTAACATTGCCCAATAAGTCATATTAATGATTAATAGAATTTCTTATTGTGCTACAGTCTAAGTGTTCAGCTAGACAAGCTGTTTTAACCAATCTTTTTTGTGGATGTCAGCTGTGCGATCCTCTGACCCGAGAGCCTGATGTCTGATCTTTAGCAGGACTGAATCTTCACCTGTGCAACTGAAGTCAACAAGAACTGGGCTTTGAATGTATAAAGATCCATGAAATGATGAGAATCCATGAGGTCTTAGGTACCTAAAATTAGGCCAAATTATTTTAAATCTCAACTGTTTGGTTCCTCAGTTGCTCACCTGCAAAATCCTACAGATGCCTCATGAAAATAAACGCATTGAAGTTTTTGAAGGACCAGATCATGTGCATCAAACAGCACATCATGAAATTAATCATTCTGTTCCCAGAGATGCCCAGCTGCTTTCATGTTAATGCCAGTAGAGAGGGCAATGATCCCATGTTGCAGAGAGTAGCTGGGTTTTAAGGATTCTTTCAAACTGTTTTAGTGCATGTATGCAGAAAAGCATCTCTTTTCTCAGCCAACCAGAAACACTATGTGAACACCTTTATTTAGCACATTAAAAAAACTCCAGGAGCTTACAGAGAAAGTTGTAGTCACACAATTTTCTGTCAGTCTGAAGAGTAAGTGGTAGAAAGTAACATTGCAGAGTGACTGCAGAGGAAATAGTTGCCTGTGGATTAGTCTCACCTCCAATTGCATAAAGACTATTTGCTTAGTGTTTGATTTTTTTTTTCTGAATTAGATTTTTGTGGAGCTACTGCAGTCTTCATTCTCCCACTCACCACAATTCACATTATTACTTCCATTGCAGTATTTCTTCCCAAAACAAAGTATTCCCAGACACCTTTCAACCAGGGCCTCAGAGATTGTAGCAAACTAGCAGGTATCTCGAGAAGGGCAGTATTCTCAGATCAGCTCTGTTTTCTATTCACTGAGCAAGTGAGAGACAACGCAGCCAAAAAGGCAAATGGGAAAGGTTCATCCACAGAAGAATTGTGTCCCCAGAAGAATTATTCAGGAGGTTGTACCCAATTTGCTTAAAAGAGATTTTAAGGAAGTGGAAATATTTCCTTCACCAAACATTATTTTTCATTTATAAATGATTTGAGTCTCAGTGCAGTGCAATTTCAATGACTCAGCAAGTAAATCATATTTAGAAGAGTTCATGGACTATCTTGGATATCATGAAGATTGTTGCAGTGTAATAAATCAAACAGACTGCACTTGAATCCTCAAGGAGCAGGAAAACCTTAACATTGCAGATGCCTGCTAATTGAAAGTTATAAGAACCCTTCACAGCAGAGGCTTTGCACAAGACAGATGAGGCTCCTGTGCTCCGAAAGAGTATGTGTGGGAGGTCCTGAAACAGTAGTAGGCCAACATTTAATATTGAAAAGGCCTTGGATGTGATCAGCTTTGTGAAAGGAGACTGAATTGCACTTTTGGCAGAACATGTGAAACTGTCTGTGATAACGGGAATGAAAGTAAGGATGACTGAACAAATATTTGCACTGAATGCTTTGTCAGGAACAGGGGAATCGCTACTGATATGATCTTTACTTTCAATGTTACTGTTTCTGACAGTCTTACAGACTTTGCAGATGTTTATTGGCTACTAAATCATTCTTCAAGAATGTTGGCGCCATTCCCAAACCTGAAGAGCCTGAATGTGAAGGGGTTTGTTATTCAACACACACTGCTGCTTTGGGAGACAGTGATTTTGAAGAAACTAACTTTCAACAGCAGGGAAGCATTGTCAACTGATAAGAACCTGGGCCTGAATTCAAGACTTCCAGCATTCAAGGCCTTGGGCATTCAGTAGCTGTACAGCGTGTCATGGGGCATCGCGTGTCCACGTGGCATAGCACAACGTCCCACAGAGACACTGTGTGGCCTCAGAAAACAGCGCGAGGCCACGTTAATAAACCCATCCCGCAGCAGAGAGCTGTCTCACTAGCTCATGCCGACATTTCTGTCTTGCTTCCAGTTCTTGGGAAAACATCACTGCATTAATATGGGAGCTCTGTAAAACTCAATCCACCACACCACGCAGGCGTGGGTTTTATTACTGTTCTATTTTGGTCATCTACCTGTCTTAGACCATAACATGAGCATACATAGAGCATAACAATTAGGCATATTCAAGCCCTACAGACTTGGTGGGTGATGCTTGGACTCTTTTGCAAGAACTTTTCATACGTTAAAATGATTTTGCTGTAAAGTACTAAAAATTTTCTGAGTTGCTGAGTGCCTTGACTACTGCTTGGCTATTCTAACACTTAGCAGCTACATAAGGTAGCTCCTTCCACTCCTCCTCTGTCCCTTTCCCAAATACACTTCTACGAGCCACAAGCAGCACTGGCCTCTGCACCATCTTTCCTATCAGCCTTACACTATCAGAAGAGCATTGCCAGGAGAGTGGAACTGAAGCTGGAAAACCACTGTCAAAATGCAAAATATAATAAACTATTAGGGCCAAGAAAAACAGTTATCACAGATACAATTGCTGAGCTACAAGTTGTCAAACAAGGCAGACATTTGTGTTCAGGCAGAGCACCTGAACCGAGGGGAATATGGCATACCCCGAGGTTGTTTCTCTGTTCTGAGTGATGGTGTCAGCTCTCCCGGACCACTCCAAACAATTCTCATCTGGAAAACTACACCTAAATAGTAACAATGGAAGTAATAATAATTATGAGAGCAATAAAACTCAGATTTTAAATAGCAAGTGATAAAAAGAAATTCATCTCTTTGTACTAATAATACAACACATTATAGAAGGATGTCATATTATTATCATGGGGAAAACATATATTTCAGAGCTGTTCATATTCAGAGCTATTAAATGTATTTCTCACAGGAAGGCACTAATTAACTTGACCAGTGTTGCCTCAGACGCAATAGTGGACTTGGTCTGAAGAAGAGTGAAAGCCAAGAATCTTCTCTAAAAGCTAATGGAATTGCTGGCTACTCACTTCCAAGATCAAAGACAGCGTAATCAAAAGCAGCACCTCGTAACATTATTTTTCCCCAAATAGAGTGAAGAGACTTCTTTAAAAAAGCACCAGGCTGTTGCTACAGAGACATTCAAACCGTGTAATGGGGTGGAAACATTCAACAGAGTGTTTCAAAAATATGTAAGACAGGTACTGAGGGCAATAATGTTATATGTTTACTAAACGAGTCTGTTTTGTAAAGTTTTGCTCATTCAAGTTTTTCTGGAAGTCAGGAGATTTCCATCAGGGAATTCTCTCCTTCCACAATAATTTGCCAGATCAGCAACCTAAATCATATGTACATATTCATTTTAGAGTTACATGGTATTTATGGTTAAATCAACTGTCATTCTCTTAAAAGTATGACTTTGGTGAAAATATGAATAAATCAAAAATTCTATAGATCAAAAACAACTCAGAAGTTTTATCAGTCTTCCTTCCTGTTACCATAAATTAAAAATAGTCACCCAGTATGATTTGCATCTGGGAAAACTAGGTTATATATATGCATTAAGATATGTAAAATACATGCATTCATAGAATACTACTCCTTTTGTGGATGAAATGGAAATCACCATGGAGTTTCTTCCCAAACAGTAACCAAATTAACATCATCTCAGAGTAGCTCACACCTCCCTGATGTGTTTCTTGAGCTGCTCAAATGCCTTTCCCTACGTAGCCAACACGTAATTGCCTAGATAGCCCTGCATGCTCACTTCCTTTTAAGAGTTAAGATCACGATTTTCCTCTTCTCCAGAGAAATAAAATGGGACAGGAAGCCATGGTCCTAGTCATAATTAACAGTCATATCTTTTAGACAATAACTATGGTGAAAAAAATGGGATCCTTTGACCCTGCCAATGCAGCCCAGCTCCTGGCTTTGAGCTTTCAGACAGGTGATGAACCTTGGAACAGCTGACGAGCCAGTCAGCTGCAACACCAAGGCTTGAAGTTCTGTGAATGTTATACCCCATGTTCTCTAATTAACTCGCTGCCCTTATTAGTAGTACTTCTGTTTCCACTTTTAAAACAATAAAAGTTATTTCTTCCATTTTTGAAAGGGTTTTTATTTTTTCACTTTTGCCCATGAACCACAGCTTTCCAATAGTGATAGCCTACTCACTGCCCGCTGGGAAGTTATGGAGAACTGCAAAGAGTCTGTAAAGCAAATGCAGGAAAATGTGTGTATAGGCAATGCTACCTTTCCTTCCATAGCAGTAGGCGAATAAACTGGAAACCAAAAGCAAACATTACCTGAGGGCACACAAAGTGCCCACACAACCTTTCTATTTGGGATTAATGAAGTAATGAAGCGTTGGCAAATCCCTCACCTCCGAGCACCTCTGAGAATATGGCTCACCCCACCTGCAGGCATGACTCCACCAGCATGGGCATACACCATAAACCACAACTCAGTGTGAGACACATATGTCTAAAACACTGTCAGATCCTCTGACCTGTCCCCTGGGAACTCCCTGATGATTCCCTAACACATCCTAAGAAGGTAGCATTTCAACTGGAGCATCCTGAGAGCTACTCAAAAGTATCCTGAGAGCTGCAGACCACTCAGAGCCCCTCCGTCCCCAGCAAGGCTCTCCGCTTCAGTGGAGAGTGCTTACACAGCAAGCAAATTTGAGAAAAATGGACAGAATTTATAAAAGGAAGTACTACTCTTTCAAGAGTGTTGAGAATAGTATCTAGACATGTAGTGGTATAAAATCTGTTTGTTAAAAGCTGTTTTTTTTTTTAATTTCACATGACATTTTACAAAAATACAAGCATTTATGTTTTAAAGAAACAACAGAAAGTTTTCTCTCATTACATAATGAAGCTTTAGATCAGTTTATAGTTCTTGCTTTAACTATTGTTCTTGTTCTCACAGAAATGAGAAAGAGGCATTCTTACATGAAACAGCCCTAATTTTTAAGCAGCAGAAAGGACGCCCTCCTTTGGGCAAAAACATATTGTTCATTTGTTCTACCAAAAAAAAAAAAAAACCCACAGATTTTCAGTCAACACTTGTTAATTTGAAACACAAAGAATTTTCCTGTATTGAAAGCAGATTGCTCTGAAGCAAGGCTCATCTTCAAGGTCATAACAGTGCTGGCAAAACTCAAAAATCTTGTAGTCCAACTTGCTTGTGTTCAGCTGTGTTTACTTAGTCTCAACTTGACAAAAGTCTGCCTCTGATTATACACATCAGTCATCTGCCCACAGATAAATAGATATTACACAAACATTTGGAGGGAATGACATTTGGCTACCAGTGACGTTTGGCTACCATTATTTTTGGAAGAATTTACTCTGCATCCTGAACGTAAAACATCAAAATGATTCATAACATTTTTTGTGTCCCAAATATTTCCATTTAATAAACAAAATGACCTCTATGACCTTTATGGACTATACATTGTACACGTCAGTGAACGGAAAGGTAATTCTTTGTTAAAAAGCCCGTACGATCGGGAAAGGTGGATTTACACAGAGCAAGGACCGAGCGTAACCCAGGTCGATGGCACATGTCCCACCATGTCCTCGATGGCACATGTCCCACCTGCTTGGGCAGGCCAGGACCCACAGCCTGCGGTGCGGGGGGAACAGCCTGCTCCTGGAGAGAGCAACACCGCTCCAAGACGTCCCACCACGTAACAACCAGCAAGCCAATATATGTTGCTCGGTCAGCTGCAGAACATACGCATCTGCCATTGAAGAACATGCTAGCAGAAGCTGCGACAGTAGTGCCCAAGATACAACTGTGTTTTCTATTTTAAGTGTACCTAGTTCAAATCTAAACATTGTTTTCCACCTATTATTTTTAGAAGGAAAAATCAGTACATATTGCTCATGCTCCTGGAGGCCAAACTAACATTTTGCTTTATATGAGACAGAGAGTATCTCAAACTTATAATGTTTATAAAACAGTTTTTATTTTAAAGCAGGCCTGACTCTTCCTCGAGTGGAAATGTTGTCTAGTTAAAGATATTATTAAGCCCAGGCACTTTGCGTTATGAATCATGCAGGAATAAGGCAAACAGTTATGAATAAATTATATCCCAATCCTTCACTGACAACTCCTCCTAGCTCTTTCTCCTCTTATTCCCTGCCAGCTCCCTAACATCGATTACCAAAAAAAAGCATTCATATCATGAACTGGGAAGCATCAAAGGCAATTCCAAGTCCATTAGAGATATTGTTACTGCTCCATTTAAAATGGAAGATATTTCTAGAGCACTGTGAAAGAGGGAAGTATAAAACCTAGACCAAAAAGATAGAGAGATAGCTAGATTAGTCTCTGTGAAACTAGTGAGGTTTCAAAAAATATCCTTTCAATTAGAATACTAAAATTAAGAAAGCATCTGATGCAATAGGAACCATATGGGTTTCACATATCCAGCTTCTCTATCTGTGACATCTACACATTCAGTTTAAAGAAAATTAAGACATTTGTTTACAAAGACCTAGTTTATGTGTTTACAAGACTAGGCTGAATGTTTCTAGATGGAATGATTATATACTAGTCATTTCCTCTCATTATGCCTTGATTCAAAAAGAAAATTACTGTAAAAATGGAATGTGTTCTGGATGCAGACAGCTGGAGGTACAGCAAACAGATTTCTATCACGTGGAACAAACAGTGAATTCTTTCTTTAAGGGCTGTTCTCCTACAGAGGCCATGTATTAAGAGCTCATTACACCATGATGCAAAACTGCACTCTTTCAGCAGTGTGCTAACTATCGTGACCCAAAGGAGAGCAAAGGTCCGATGGAAGCCAGAAAAACGAGGCAGCAAAAATCAGCACAGCCCGGCAGCACAATCACATGACAAAATGCAAGGCATCTCCAAAGCCACTGCCTGCCAAAAAAAGAAAGGCTGCTGCAAGAAAAATAACTTTCACAGCTTGATATCTGGGTCTTGTGACTGCTATCCAAACAAGGAGTAAAAGTGGTACTATATAATGTGGCAGGGTAAACAGAACCACCCACTCGTCATCACCAATCGTGTTTCAATTCAGATGAATTCTGTTTCTTTAAGCAATGATGGGGGAAAAAGAAACAAAGCCTTTTGCTGAACTTGAAATTTATATATATAATCTGATCTGGCATGGCATATATTTGCAGGTTCATCTGTATCATGAACTACATAGGAATGCATGGTTTGCCATGTCACATCAGACTCAGTCCACCCCAGGTGATGGCCCTTCGATGCTGCTGACCAAGCCTGTCTCCGAGGAGCACAAAGACCCTCTGCCTACATCCCATACTGCCTTCAGCCCACTGTGCAACAGGCTAAGCAAAAATTCTGCCTGGGACGTACAGATGATGAACTACAATATCTTCAAACATGAGCTCAAATCTGCAAAGAAGTAGAACTGGGACACATTCAGACTTTTAGAGAAGCCTCCACATTTAGCCAAACCGTCTTACAGTAGTCCAAAAAACAGGCTATAGCTTTCAAAATTGATCTTTTCTCCAAAGTCTCCAGGATTAGGTATGATAAAACCAAAGCTCTTCCATGTTTCTGTTTTCCAGTAGTCAGGGAGTGCAAGTTTGACAAGAAACTGGGAAATTAATAAACACACACTCCACACAAACATAAAAAAAAAAACACCACCAGCCACAAAACTATAGTATTTCCCAAACTTTGACTAAATTTGGATTTTTCACTGAGTTGTGAGCAGCTTGTACTGTATTTTAACCAAGGTCACAGGCTTTTCTAGAAGTATACGTGCTCTTAGCCTGAGTGCTGTAGAAAAAAAAAATGCTAAGACATAGTAACTAGATTCAAAGATGCATTCCAAGCACCATCTCTTGAAAGCATATCCATCCTTATTTGTTAAATGCTTTGAAAGAGAAAAACTTTGAACTGTAAAAGTGCTAATATCTCCGATCCTTCTCTAATTTATTCTACAGTCCTTCCCAGTTACACTTGATTCTCCTACTAGCATTTGCTTCATATCTCCTGTGCAGACACAGTATTTTCTCTTCTTGCCTTCATTCCTTCCACCTCTTTTCTGCTTCTCCCCTCCCTTCCACCATTCTTCCCTTTTTGTCCCTTTCGTCAACTCTGTTTTCCACTTTCCTTGTCTTCTCTGAACACTCTCTCCCCTCTCTACAATCTTCTGAAAGTTTCTGTTTTTCATTTTCCTAATTGAATTTATCTCCTGGCTATAAATTTCCCTTTTCCTCTCCGGTCTCCAAGCTTCTATCTTTTGCCTCCTCTTGACATCCTAGAGCTAAACTGACACTCCAACAATAACCTATCAGAAAAGTGAGGTGAACCTTTTTTAAGCATTTTGTCAGGACTAGAAGGAAGAAAAATGTCTCAGAAAGACCTAAGACTATCACATTCACATCTGTGTAGATCCCACTGACAGCTGGAGAAGTTCAGCACCTGAGTCAAGTTATTCCACTTTTGGTAACAGTCCCTATTTTTGGGGGGGGCGGGGGGTCCTGGTTATACCAAGTGTCGTACCAGGCTGTTCGTGCACCAAGGCATGGTGAGACAGACTCAACTTTCTGCAGCAGGCACAGGGTTTGAGGATGATAAAAACAACTCAGCTGACGTAGGCCCTTTCTTCACTCTTAACTGAGAACAGCACCCAACATGACTTAGGACTTGGTTGAAATATAAAAGAATTAGGATGAGCTCTGGATAAACAGGGGCACAATTCTGCATCTCTTCACTCTCTGAATCCTGCTGGATCTCTCAACAAATTACTAAAACTCTGTAAGAGAAGTTCCTCAGATGGCAAGCACAGCGTAGTTAGTACCAGGGCTAATGGAAATTCTGTGAGATTTAGCCTGTTTTGGCTTCAGGAAAAGGGGATGAAAGTCACTCCCACTGCAACATCCCCTGACATGACAGAATTACACCACGCAAGCAATTGGCTCAAGAGGATAGAGAGAATGTGAGAGGCATTGATTCCCTGAACTTTGTGCGATGTGCCCATCAAAACAGTAAATGTTTGCTTTCCAAGATGAAACAAGCTAATAGAAACATGCACTAGAAATCATCTTTATGGCCAGGGCTACAGAAAAAATACTCAGGAACACTTTTGTTTTTCGTGGTGAGAAAATTGCCCCTCGCCCTCCCTGGAGGAGAGCGCTGCTCCCTCTCCAGCTGGTGCAGCCTGGGCAAGCTGGAGCCATCTACACACGGCACCGTCCAACTTGCACACCCAATCTTTCAAAGTCTCCTCTGTTTGCTTTGTCTCACTCTTTTTATATTACTTCTGGTGGTTTTGTGTGTGTGTTTTTGCTGCCACTCGCTTCCCACCCTTGCCGCACTCCAGCTGCTTGCAGGGCAGCGCAGCAGCAATTCCATGTAGGGAGCGCGGGGAAGAGGCGCATTCCTTGATTTTTCTGTGTGCAATAACTTGCACGACATTTGATCATACGAGAGATTAAGTCATTCATGAATAAGGCCCAAAGGGAGGAACGACTCCAGAAAAACAACCCTCCTCGCTGGTAGTACGGCATCCAGAAATCCACAGTCATTACTGCCACACTTACAGTTTGTAGTCTATCTGGCAAAGCAAGGAATCTAACTGCAGGCTCTGTGGTTTAAATAAAATGTATCTACAGCAGCTTGGATCAATGTTTAAAAATGTTCCATGTTATTTTAGTCCAAGGACAAGCTTTTAAAATTAAAAGAAAACTTTGGCTTTAATTACAGATTAAAAGTGAAAGTTGTTTAAAAAGAATGCATATTCCGAGCAGAACAGCAACAGAAACTATTTAAAATTTAAAACTCAATTCTTCTCTCCCCCCGGCATGTGACAAGTCTCCTTGTAAATATTTAAAACAAACGTTTAAAAGCAATTCATTTATGGACCATATTTAGGGTGCTGCTGCTTTGCTGTCATGGATCTTTGGCTTAGCTTGACTTTTTCCAACATTTATGTTTTCATGCTAAAATAAATGTCAGATTTTGATGCACTTTAGAAAGGATAAAAAAAAAAGGAGTCACAACAGAGACATTTACCTCCTTTTTTTTCTTAAATTTTGGTACTACATATGCATGATGCAGCATATGTCACCACTCTATACAAAAATGCAAGGGGTTTAGTCCAGATTCGCTAAGAGCAATGCGATCCCAAAGTGGTTAGGTGCTACAGTGGAGAAGCTGCTGCTCTTGGGATGGTTTTCAGCAACAATGGCCCATCTGAAAATCATTAGTGCATAGCAGTGGATTTTCCACATGTTCATATGCTGGACAAGCAGGTTGCCCTTGAAGTATGGTTCCCTGGGGGAAGAAGGAAAACCCAGAGAAAAGTATTCTATTGTCAGATCACGGTTTAGCTAGAGCCAGACAAAAATATGGTCAAGCATTCACTTGGCTCCTCTGCTGGCAAAACTATAGGGTACCGAAATGGAGACAGCTAGTGAAGAAGGCAAAAATGAGGCTCAGGAAGAAGATCTTAGAGGAGTATGGATTTTTTTTTTCCTTTAAAACATTGGAAATGCCATTAGGGATGCAAATTTAATGACTTTCATATTACTGACCTTCCTTTTTATAAGAGCAGAAGGTTTTGGAAGGGGTATTATTTTCCCGATAGAGTATTTCATCATTTATTTCAGCTGTATTTGAAGTACCAATAAGATAGTATTGAAGCACCCTAAATAAAAAAGGGTAAGGATATAACTAGGTAGTATATTTAATGCACCATTAATCGATAATTTGGCCTGAAGGAGAAAAAAAAATTGGCAAAAAGGAATGGAATTCTTTAGCTCCTTGTTTTATTTAAGAAAAATTCCCAAAGGGTTTTACTTAAACAAAGAACTTTAGTTTTCCACTGGAAAGACAAAAAGAAAATCTTGGTCTAGCATGTCCTGCCACATGCTTTAACTACACAGTAAAAGAGTATGTACTTGGATCCCAGGCACATTTCAAAAGTGTAGTATTTATTAGCTGCTCTGTAGCCAAGTTCCACTATTATCATTTTATTATAACTAAGGTATATTTTTACTAACTAAATTATATTTAGATCTTTAGTTAAAGCATTTGAAGGTTCGAAGGTATTGGAGTATCACGTACCCATGACATCCAATATATCACAGGAATCTGTTGATTTTCGCCCTCCTCCCCTCCTCTATAAACAGTTACTCTATATCTGTGATCTTGGGGCATTTGACTTTCCTAAACCCATAATCCAGCTGTAAAGATACACAGGAGCCAGAGGAACAAAACCCTTGAACGGAGCCGAGCTAGCCAAGGACAAAGGTGAACGCTATTACAGAATAACCCGCGGCACAGATGTCCCTCGCACCCCATCGGCAGTGTAAGGGGAGCTCTCTGCATTACTCCTCATTTTGGGGACCTTATTATAACCCACCCACGTCCTGCGCTCGGCCTGCAGAGACCTCACTGTGCTTCGTGACCTCCAGATCCCAGCTGGGGCTGACAGCTGCCCTTTCCTGGGCAGAAACATTCCTTGGTGGCACCAGGAACAGTGGCCAACTGGGCCAAGGGAGGCCGTTGTGCAGGGTACACCTGGGAAATCTCCTGGAGGAGGAATCGTCTGTCTTCCCCCCACCCAAACACCACTGAACCATGAGAAATCTTGGGGCCATAGGAGCGTCCTGCACCTTTCCTGGCTCCAGCTGTTTCAAGTCTCTTGGCTGGCCGATAACGCCTAGGTGCCACATGGCTCCTGTGCTGCGACTGGGCCCCAAACCTCAGCAAACTCAATAAAAGCTTTTTATCCTGCTCTGGTGCAAGGCATGAAGGAAGAACAGTACCCAAATATGACAAAATGTGTTCTCTGGGAGTCACTGTCCTTGCTCTGTGAGCAAAGATCCCACTGCAAGCAGCTGGAGTTCACCAAATCAAGCTTGGAAAGCTTTCTGAACACATGAACACTGAACAGCAGCAGAAATGCTGGGACACAGTGGTAAAAGCAAAACAGGCTGATTAAGGCACCTGTCATTTTTGTTCATGTAAAATGTTGAAACAAGGTTTTCTTTGCTTTGGTTTAGCCAAAGTTTGGATCAGCAGTAACAGGCCTTTTCATAAAGCAGCTCCACTGGGATCACCTCCTACAGGTCAGTCTCCTGCTCTCTGCTGACCTCCATGAATAGGATTTTGGGCTTTCCCAGGCAAGCAGAAATAAGCAGTCTAGCAAGGGACTGAATTTGAGCAGGCGAGATCTCTTAGTGTGTGAGAAATGGCACTGGGAGCCTCATTTTGCCTGCCTTGACAGAGTTCCCTGCCACGCGGAGCAGCTGCCGAGCTCGGAGCTGCAGGAGCTCAGCAGCACAGCCAGACACCACAACAGCAGCCTCATCCCACCCATAGCAGCAAAATGCGGAGCTAAGGATGTCAATACCTATATGTATATACAGACACGTGTGTATAAGTATCCATGCAAACGTATAGGTAAAATAGATGGCTATGCACACATCACAGCCCTCTCTGGAGCTGGCCGGAGCTGCTCTGCATTCCCTGCTGGAAGCGCTCGGGAGGCGAGTGCTCCCAGGAATGCCTAATGAGGAGCGGGAGCCCTGGGTGCTCCACGCTGCTGGAGGGCACGGGCTGCAGGAGTCCCACGTCACCCACGCTCCCCCAGCTCACAGCAGGCCCCAAAGCTAAACTCTGCTCTTATTTACCCTGCTTTCACCCCGTTGCAAATATTACTGCAGCCGCTGCGAGAGGGACAAAGACCCTTGCAGGCGGAGGAAGGGCCTATTTGAAGGCAATCCTGGGGAAATTAATTAGCTATGCAGTAACCAATAGTTACGCCAGCCAAACAACATAAAAGGGAGAAAAATAGGACAATGTATTTTGTGTATCCGTGTCATGTGCAATCTCCCAACCCTGCCTTCACGCTGAGCCGCCTGTGTGAAGCTGCCGTAGCTGCTCCGGAGCAGACCATATAATTTTCATACCAGCAGAGTGGGAAACGCGGTTTGGCAGAGCAGGAACGGCAGCGTCAGCGCGGGGCTGCTGGCGAAGGGGTATTACTGGGGGTGACAGATCACAGCAGGGCAGTCCCCCTGCCCTGCTGTCCTGCCAGCCCAGGACCTGCTCCCAGGCTCAGCCCGCAGCCCTGGGACATCCCTGGGAAGTTGGTCCCATTCCCGGGGGTGCAAATGCCATTGGGAAGGGCCAGGATTTGGGATGAAACTTCCCTCGAGGCAATGGCAGAGACAGACCAAGCAGACCAAGCTCTCCTTCGAGTTGCCCACAGCGTCTAGCCCACAAAGTACGTCTAGTGCAAGGAGAGCCGCGCTGCTGCCGTTTGGTAATGCATTACAAAATACCTTGGCTAGCGAGAAGAATTTGAGGCAATTCGCTCCTGAAGAGCCAGGTCGTGAAGAGCCGTCATTTTTCCAGCGAACGGCATTCAAGTGGACAAATAGTAACTGAGAGAAAAAAGCTTGACAAAGTAAAGGGGAGATGGAGAAACCGACAACATTTAACTTGATCTTATTGGTGTAAATCTGTCAATACCCACAAATGACCACAAGGGCCCTATGCCAGTTTTTACTCCGAGATACCATAACTGAGACACTTGGCTGGTACCTCACGCTGGAAAGAAAGTTTTTACATTTAGAAATGTAAAACATTGTAACATTTAAGGAATTTTGGCTAGAGCCCCCTAGCCAGCCTTCCCCAGCTTCAGCTAAGGGATTATTTTGAATGCTGCTTTGCTTTTCATGCATCTGTTGCCTAAATCAATGTGGAGGCACGAGGGAGGGGCTCAAAGTTGGCCTTAGAAATAACAGTATATTTTAGTGTCATAACTGAGAGTCTTGGCAATGCCTTCTAACGTGAAATGTCAGTGCCATACCAAACGCTCTGGTCATCATAACCTCAGCTTCTGGCCATCAGTGAAAGAACAGAGATAGATGTCTCCAATATTAACTTTCAAGGCCATGCTGAAAAATTAAGGAAAACACATTTCATGGCTCATTGGAATTTCGCTTTACCTATTTGTGTGTGTGTTTCTTTCAGCTGTTCCAACTTCAGCTGTTTATCTGATCTCTTTGTTTGACTTGTTTTTACTTCTTCCAGATTTTCTACAATGCAGCTTACTTCACCAGACTTACTTTCCTGCTTTAAACTCCTGCTCCTTTTCTTTTTTTTTAACTGACATAAAACTCACTTATGTAAGCCCTTTTGTGTGTTATTACGTATTTCTCCTTTAGCAGATCTAAAATGGCTATCTGATGCCATTTTAATGTCATAAAGCATTAAAAAATTCAAATAGTCCTTTGCACTCATGGGTATTTTCCAAGTCTACTCCTTGTATCTCATACCAATATTTTAAAATTTGGTGTGTGCTGTCTGGAAACAGAATCCTACTATTTTAGATAATTCTTTCTATTTTTGGATAATTGTAAACTAGCCACTGAACTTTGCAGATGAAGATGGAGGTCATTTTTCTGGAACAGGGGGTTTACCAGATCCTCTCATACTCCACAGAGATGGCAAAAATCTCATATATAATATCCATTGATTTCTTTCTATCTCTCTCTTTTTTTTTTTTTTTTTCAAAATATAACCCAGGAGTTTTATGAGCAACAGGGTATAAACTCATCTGCAGCCTCATACTAGTCCACGTATAGATTCCAGGCTCTGCCTTCAATCCACTTGTCACTACTTGCCAAAACCCTCCTGAAAGCTTCTATGTGAATACACATGGAAGATCAGAAGTCTGGTCTCACTAAACTGCTTTCATCATTATGTTTCTGCTATTCACATTATGGACAAATGACCTAAAAAATTTCAGTTAAACACATAAAGGAGTTTTTTAAGTTACAGAACACCTTTCAAAAACCACAAACCTACAAAGGGAAATAGGATTTGCTGGATCAGATAAGATTACGACTCTATCTGGTCAGGCAATATTCAATATGTAGCATTTTAGAAAAAACAATGTAAAGAGGTGTAAGTGATGGTGAATAAAACTAATTTTACAGTTCAATCCTGAATTAATTTTGAAGGTGTTCCTAAAAATACCAATCAAAAACCCCAATCGGAACAACTCCAAATTTAAAAAAAAAAAGTCATAATTTTTTTTCTATTACAAGGAATAAGTACATTCTACTATTTGTACCTGTTCAAAGATAATCTGGCGATGTTAAATTGGGGCTTTGGACTCACAGCCTGAAGAAGTTCACGCTTTTGCCACCCACATCAAAATATTGTCACAGTGAGGGAAACACGTCTCATGTATGAAAGTGCAGAAAAACTCAGAACACTTTATTTACTGCTCTTTGACTGCGAACAAATAAGTATTTTTGGGGAGTCTCACCACAGGCATACAGCATTTCAGGCTCCTGGACTACTGAGGGACTTGCCGTTTCACTCCGCAGTCATCGCGCTCCAGATTTACAAGGCTAGCTCAGATGGCCATAGCTGGGATGTACCTGCTTAAATCCCTTCCACAGATGGGGGAACGAACACTGCCCACGCCAAGTTTCAGTCTGGATCGGATTTTTACAGCTGGGCAATAAATTTGCGGATTAAAAGGGTTCTAATGGAAACACAGCTACAGCCCAAGCTACAGCAAGGTGAAAAGCAGCGCCGCAGGGCGCACGGCACCCGCCACGCTGCAAGCAGCACCGGCCCAGGGTGGACACGGACTTTGCTTCTATTTTTCTCTCTCACTTTCTTGTTTTAGACATATTCTTCATGTTTAGATCATATTCTTCTAAAGGCCCTCTTTGCTGCAAACAGCCCATATCCCATCTCAGTGCCGGATCCTTTTCTGCCTGTGCCATGGGCTCGACCTCAGCGCATAGATTTTTCCCTTTACCTTCTCCCTCTTGGCCTGGAAATCCCCTCTGCCAGCAAGGCCAAGGATGTCCAGAACCAGTCCCAAGCCCACCCCTGTGCAGAGGTTACAAAGGGGCTGATGTTTCTGGCAAGACAGACCCGAACCGAACCTGCCTACCAGGGAAAATCCCTCCCCGGGCTTCTGAAGGTGAGAAGGAACACAGACGTTTCACTAAGCCGGTTTTCCCAAGCTGCACTTTGGCACACTCTGTAAATATTCCTTAAGTTAACTGCTAATTTTCTTACTGATTCCTCTGCTCTATTCGTTATTAGTCATGTAGTCTGCAGCTAAGACTTCAAAACCCTGTCACTGATAATCATGTGTTTTTCCACACACACAATTTCCTGAAACATTCACACTTGGGCTGGCCCCAGGTTTGAAGACCAAGCACAGTTATGAAGATTTTTGAAACAACGGGAAAATGGGGATAAATATTCCTCTCTTTCTGAACATGCATTCATTCTTAGGTGAGTGAAGGGGACCTGGCGCTTGCCAGGGAATGGCCCTTGCTAAGGCGGGCGCATTTGCTAACTCTACGAGGAGCACTAAAATATATGCCTGTTAGCAACTGGTGACAGCACCATACATTTTTCCGGCTGTGTCGGAGAGAGATCTTCGGGCAAGCACAGGGACTGCTTCTTTTTTGGCTGCTGCTGTGAATATTTGCAGTGGGGGAATTTTAATGGTCTCAGGGAAGGACCCACAAATGGCAGTAATAGCCAAGGCAGGAGGAACCCACAGCCATGGAAACAGGGCTGATCCTCCGATCCTCTCATTTTTAGGTCTGATTACTTTTTTTTGTCCTATGTTATCATCTTTTCCATTTCAAACCATTCATGCAAAAACATCTCACTCTCTTCAATGATAAAGCTGTCAGAAGTCCTGATCTGTGTGTTTGGCTGCCCTGAGGCAAACGTCTCAAAGAAAATCCTCTGCAGCCAGATAACGGGTTTTTAACTGAAGAGCACAGAAAATTTATCATCACACAACAGAAGCAAAACCAGCAGCAGAGGTCTACATGCCCCTACCTTCTTTGACTCCCTGGGGGTCTCCAAAGTCCTAATGTCCTAACAGGGCTCATGTGCCTCCTGATACTAGAAGCACAGTCAACCCACGGGTAGCCCAATCTCCAGAAACTTTATATACATATACATATATATATATATAAAGAAAAAAAAATCCCCAAATATTCGTGACTGCATATGAAAAGAGAGCATAAAGCACGGCATTGGGGAGAGTGCCCTGGCTCACCTGCGCCTGCTGCACCTTCATTTCCCCCCACCAGAGACATTTCTGCTGAAACCACTATGTTTCCACAAAAGGATTAAGTTTTGATGAAGCCCCATTTTCCAAAGTCATGTGGAAGTAATCCCGACCCACCGCGCTTCCAACATAACCGCTGGCAAACCAAGGAACCAAAGGAAACTAGAAAGCAAGGCAGCTTACTTGATTTTCATAGTCAAAACTGCAAGAAAGGTGAAAAGAGAACGACCAGCTTAACTAAAGGAGAGCAAGCAGGATTTTTAATATTCCCAAGTTTTGGCTATGATATATGATATATTAAATGTTAAAGTCCACCTGTAGTAAAGCAGTTTACTTCTAATCTTTCTTAAAAAAAAAAAAAAAGGCAAAACAGCAAATTAAACACAGCCCTCACCTCAAGTCTCAATTCTTTATTGTTTCAATGGTGATGAATCAGGTCATATACTAATAAAATTCCCGTAGAAATCCGATCTTACTGCGTAACCTTCAAATTGCAGCTAGGCTGCTTTGCGCATTTCCTCCTGCCCTTGCCGCTCCACGTTTCCATTTCACTTCTGCATGACATTCAGCTCGGCAACAAGCTGCCTCCTTCAGCTGCCCCAGGTTACCATTTATTTTACAGTATCCCCAAGGTTTCCACCACCATGTAGATCAAACTTGCAAAAGTCACTAATGCTGGTAGGTTTTGCAGGTCCCTGGAGTTATTTCTGAAAACAGGTTCCATTGTGTTCATATTAGGCTTTTAAATTTTATAGCTCATTTTTAAATTACATGTTAATTTCTGAAAATGTTGAATTGAGCGGAAAAGTTGGCAAGGACCACACAAAATCCCAGCACAGGTCTTGGTTTGTGTGCACGTGTGTGCGTGTGCACGGTACATATGTGCAGGAACACAGCCTTACACTTCGGTGGGCTGCAGGGCCTGACCCTGCGGTGCGCTGGGCGCCTCCTCTGAGGCCCTCTGTTTGTGGCAGAAAACTGCCCAGGATTGTGCTTTATAAATCAAAAACTTTGCAAGATCCAAATGAAAGAAAAAAGGGAAGGAGGAAAGAAAAAGGCAGCAATAATGCACGCATCAGAAACTAAACACACTCTCACTATAAATGTCTAAAAATAGAGATCAAACATCTTCAAAAACCAGTTATTCAAGGATTTTTTAAAGCCACCCTCCTTTTCAGGCCTGTGAGTCTTCAGCTTCCCCATTACTTTGATTTGCCCTGGCTTTTCTGCTGTGCTAAGGACACAGAAAGTGAAATCTGCCTGTACTCAGAGTCCTGCCTCTCCATCCCCCTTCCACTCGCTCACATTTTGCTCTTGCTTTCACGACCCAGCACAGCTCTCCATGGAGCTGTGTCCCAGCACCGGGGGTTCATTTCCTTGCACCACGAGGATGCAGGTGACTAGGAACGGGGAGTACTCGCAGGGCATTGCACATTCATCCCCAAAAAAAGGGATAACAATTAGTAATCCGTAAACCAGAGACTGGCCTTGGCATTTTAGATTTATGCCCAGCCTCACTATAAACATTGCTAGATTTTCTCCCTGCATGTTTCTGCAGTGCTGGGTGCAGTCAGGCTGTTGTTTTACACACATTTATTCAATAAATGCAGATAGGTAAGTCTGGCTGCCGTTACTTGAGCCATGGAGAGAGGCTGCCCTGAATGCCAGCGTGCCCAGGGGTTGAGGAAAGCTTATTCTCTGACATGTATTTTTACCAAAATAAAAATACTGAACAAACCTGCCAGTGGCCAGTTTAAAACACACATTTGACTAATTTCATATACTGATATATTATTGCTGCACCAGGACTAATCTGAACTGAAAATTTTCTGCCTTAAGTGACCGCAGTTATGGATGTCACATTATATAGAAATGCATATATGCCTACAACGAAAATACTTGCACATGTGATATATGGGAATGTGTTCTCATTAAATATATATATACACACATACATATACATATATAGGTACTATACATTCCTGCTGTTCTGCTCTTTGAGCGGCGGTGCTGTTCCGTACCGCCCCAGCCTGCTCCCCGGCACCGCGTGGAGGCACCAGGCACGGCGGCTCGCGGTACCCGTGCAAAGGAATAAAGCAAGGCCACTCTCCTGACAGGTTATACAGCCTGTCCTTGATCTTTACATAGGACTTCCTAGAGTAGCATATGCTCCAGTGTTTATAATCATGTTAATGACTGAAATGGGAAACAGTACAACCCATTTTCCTTATAAACCTTAAACTGCGACTTCTTGTTTTTGTCATTGGACACTGTGCTCACATCCTGTTAATTTGGCCGTGAGGCACATGGCCGGGCTCTGCCCGGGGCAGCGCGGGCTGCGGAGCGGAGCCGCTGCGGCCGCTGCTGCGACGGGTCCCGTAACGCGAACCAGAGCCCGCGAGCAAACGCGCCGCTCCTCATCTGCCGCCCCGCGCCGCCTTCCAGAGCCGCGCAATAAAGAATCTGCTTCAAAACAAATGACTTCCTGCCCTCGGGAGCAGGGCAGCTTTGCCAAATGTTTCTCAAAAATAAAATGTCAATCAAAATGTTCTCAACCTGTGGTTTTATACAACGCAACGCAAAATGTTTTCAGAAACTAACATACCTACTAAGGACTCCAAAATTCTGCTTCAACCCCTTTGCGTTAAAACTTATCTGTTTCATTTGGTAGCAAAAACTGCATATGGGACCCCTTTTTAAGTGGTGAAGTCTCACTTAAAAAAAACAAACCAAACCAAACCAAAAAAACTTGCTGCTTTCAGGAGGATCTAAGTGGCATAGTCAAAAATATTTGTTATTTAACTCAAACGAAATAGATCATACTTATTTTTGAGCATACAGCTACAAGTCCATTACATTACTGCACTGAAAAATACTATCCCAGTTATTAAAGTTACAGAAAAAAAACTTAACAAATAAAACGTTTTTATTTTATCTCCTGTCTAACAATTACCCGGATAAATGCAATTATTTCTAAATAAATTTCATGAATGGATAGCTTGAAAATACTTTTTTTTTCATGAAGCTGACAATTATTTCATGTTACAGCATCATCAGAAAATCATTAATGGGACTAATCTGATAGCTGAAAAAAAGAATCCTATTTGTAGCTATTATTTCCTGAATGTACATACACATATGGAAAGGATATATCAAATAATACGCATGCATGACCTTTTCCTTTCCGTTGGTAAGTTACTGCTTGTCTGCTTTGGGAGTGTAAGAAGAATAAAACTACATCCCAAGAGTTGCTGCTGTGTTCTCATCAAAGGCTGCAGCACTTCAAAAAGTTAACAAGATTTTTAAAAAGTGCTTTAAATACAATCTCAAGAGGAGTTCCAGGAACGTCAGCGAGGAGCTTTAAGGACAAATATACTGTTATTTAGTCATTCCAGCCCAGCTTGTGAACTCACTGCAGTTGCAGTATGCTTGTCTCAGCTTTCTCGTTAAAGACCGTATTTTTTCAGCGTAGCTTGAACCTTGGCAAGAAAAGCTCAATCCAGTAGCAAATTTATTACAATTTTTTAAAAGTCATTGCGTCCATTTTTAAGTAATGGTATAAAAGTATAGAAAAACAGAAGTTTACATATCTGAGCTGCTGCATCTGTTCTTGAGTAACTTTTCATTTAAAAGTAAAACTTGGCAGGCAACACGCCCGTAATGCGGACCAAATGCATTTGGTATGTCGAAAAATAATGTTAAATGGGCAGAGAGAGTTAATTCCGAAACGTTTTCATCACACATCCGCTGTTTTTGCTCCCCACAAGATCCCGTTCATGGGCATCCGAGCCGGCCGCACTTGTCCCTCAATGACCCGCACAGCTCAACACCCCCCTGCCACCACCCGGCCTCCGCCAGGCCTGGTGGCCTTTCCGAAAGGACGAAAGAATTGCACAAAACATGGCAGGGAAGGGACAGCGAACGTGAGAGACTGTGAGGGTGGGAAGCACCGAACAAACCTGCCGGGAAGCCTGATGCTGCACCTTGACTGCACTGACTCCAACACAAAACCCTGCCGTGCTCCAGGGAAATGCCCGTCCGCCTGAAATGATGCCCCCAAGGCAAGGCCCGGGGACAACGCGAACAGCTGCTGCTGGAGGTTCATCTCCATCAGCCTGAGATGGCCGATGGAAACTGGCATTTGCAATGCACAACTCCAGCTCTTGCAAAGGAGGGTTTTGCCTCCTGTGCCCAAAAAAATTTGGAGTAAGCTTCATCGGAGGAGCCTTGCAGCACTGCCTGGCCCCCTGGGACCTTTCCTTGCATGCAAGAGCCCTGGCTGAGCCCCAGAGCACCCACATCTTGCCCTGACTTACAGTAGTTTGCTGGCATGGACCAAGCAACCCCCTGTCCAACCGACAACGCAGTGGGTAATATAAATCATGCTTTTTGGTTTTTATTGATAAGTCTAAAATAATAAATTACATGTAGCCCCTTAAAACAAAAAAAAAGTCAAGATATTTAAGGGCCAGGTCTGCAGTGACCTTAGCTCAGAGTCTTATACCTGGCCCATGATGCAGAATCTGGTCTAAACCCATTCTCGCGATGGCAAGAGATGCCCAGGCTCCATGCACCGGGGCTTCCAGAGCCAGCTGATGGCTTAAACATCCCTCCTCTGCCACCTCCCTTACTGTGTCAGAATGCCTCAAGACTTTTTTCCCCTTTCTGCCTGCCTTCGTGCTGGCAAACAAGCCTCTTAAATGTCATTTTAAAAATCTGCCCCCAGCTCTGCTCCGGAAAGCAAAGCAGCTTGCTCTAGTGGTCAGCCACAGCCTGCAGCTTCAGAACTGCCAAGAGAACTTACTGAGGGGCTGAGACGAGGGACAGGAGTTACCCGCTCCCGTATCACATGGGGCAGGAGATCCTCACTTCAGGTGAGAGCAACCGAGCAAGCCAGCAGCAACCACCACGACGCGGGAGCTGTTCCTTACCTGTCCGGTAGACAAAGTTGCCCTCTGTCTCTGATGACGATGGAGACACCAACTCCTCCTCAAATTCATTGGAACTAAACGAACCAGAGTGATTCCTTTGCCTTGTTTTCTCTATCATAGCGGCGTTAGTAGCCATGACATGTCTCAATGAGTCATTCAGGTAGCGATTCAACAAGCTGCTCTTGTACTTGGGGGGTGACACGTAGTCCTCACTGGCGCTTGGCTCTGGTCTCACTCCTGTTTTTATTACTGAGCTTTCAGTTTTAATCACAGTGTGGTGAACCGGTTTGCTATATCCCCCTTCATTCATATGGTTTCTTGGAGGATTTTCTCCATCTGAAAATAAAAGGAGAAAGGTACAGCGATACATCAAATACCTAATACGAGAGCCTTTCTCTATATGTTTTAAATTGCTATAAACAAAACTGAAACCAGACAAATCATTTAGAATGCATCCTTAAACAACATTTTTCACTGTTTTCTGTTTATATGTTCACAGCACTTCCCAGGGCTCTCAGCTATTCCAAATTAAATCACTGCATAAAACAGGCGTTGGGTCTAATTTGCTCATGAGCAACACTAGCTGAGAGAAGAAACCTCAGCAGTACCATAAACCAATGACAAACACTTCCAAATCTGCATGAACAAGCTTAATTCTTACTATCATATTTTCTCAGAAAATATGAACTTAAAATTGGCTACTTCTGCACAATAAGATGTATTTTACTTCTGCACAATAAGATGTATTTAAGCATAATTTCTTAAACTGTACTCTTTTAACTTTCCTGCAAACAATATTTTAAAGGCAAGTGAATATAAAAGAAATGTACAAACTGAAATTGAGACAAGCGAAATTGAGTACAAATTGAAACAAATTCCTTTAAAAATGACATACATATTTCTAGCGATGTTTATAGCATTTGTTCACCTCTCAACACACCTCCTTGTTACAACTGACTGATAGATGTGTTAATACTGATGTTCTATTTATTAAATAGGCTGTTACTTACAAATGTCCTATATTTGTTTACTTTGATCAGTCAGAGAATTTCATTGCATCTTTTATGGGAAATGTTTGTTGGTAACACATAAGGTTGCCACAAACTCCATCATATTCTGTTTACCATATAAAAAGTCCCACTGAAGTCAATCAGATTGTCTTGTCAATGAAATAATATTGATTTAGTCCTTCCATAAAGAAACATCCATAAACCCAGGGAAGGTAATGACCAAGAAGCTTTTAATTTCCCTAAACCAATAAATATGAATATTTTTTTCTTTACTGAAGATCAAAGGAATAAACTTGTAGTATCTAATAAACTATGAAACATCTTTCTAATAATAACACTAAACAGAACAGGCAAATAACACACAACCAGCCTGTCAGCCTTGATTAATTTATACAATGCTATTTTGCAAGGCTGCAAAGTAACTGGGAAATGAAAGTGGCATTTAATTCACAAAGAGGAAAGGCAACTCCCCTGGGAGTGTTTGGGGAGAAATCAGAGCTCTCTTTGGGAATCTGCCTCTTTCTAAACTTATTTTAATCAACTGAAAATCGATAGTAAAAGAACATCAACAAACCTTCAGAGCATGAATCATCACTGCTAACGCTAAGTCTTTCCGCGTTTCCTTGAACATATTTGTTGTACAGTTTTATTCGTAAAGCCCAGCTAAGATCTGGCTGCCTGACCGTATTCTTAAGGCGACGTCTTGCATTGGCAAACCAGTTGGATACCTGCATAAAAACGAATGTATTAGGTTCCCTCAAAAACCAAGCAAACAAACAAATCTAACCATATAATTTGCATGAGTTTGTGTACAGCCTAAAAAAACAGCAAATGACGGAAATAAATTCCTCCTGTGTGGGGCAGCAGGAGTCTGGCAGACCAATACTGATCAGAACTGGACCCAGCCAGGAGTGGGGATTCAGGCTTCCCATCCTTCACGAGTGTTACCAAGTCCTTGTTATTAATAGTAGTGAGTTTTAATTCAGATCTCCCAAAATACTCATGAGTCTTCTTTTTTTTTTTTTCTTCAAGAAAATTCTGTGGAACTTTCAGTAAGAATTTTCAACATATTAGTAGCAAATTAAAATTAAAAAGTAATGTTAGATAATTTGCCTTTGACATTTATGTAGGCTACGATAAAACGCTGAACAGAAAAGACAAAAAAACTTTTGAATTTGGTTATATAAAAGCCTAAATTCTTCCTCGTGCTTTATCAGTACGCTGAGATTGACAGCTAGTGGGTATCATAAAAGTTCTACTCAGAACATAACATACTTTGAGTCACTGCAGAAACCAGCCATTTGCTCTATGGAGCAACAGCTCTTGTGAACGTTTTGTTATGGAAATCTCTAAAAATAGTGAAGATGTATCTTCCTCAATCTGTGGCTGCTAAGCGAGGGCCTGGCATTGCCTCGAGTTTGACATTGCAAAATGCAGTCATGTTAGTATCCTTTGCATATGAATGGTCACTGCAAAGCCAGGTTCTAGCACAAACATTTTACAGATTTTTATGCATCAAAGAAGCAGAAAGGCACAAGACAAGTCTTGTGTGTCAGCAATGCTAATTAAACTGTTAGTGGGATGCCGTGTACTTTGTATCAAAGTGTACTTAAGGAAGGGCTGGCCTCGGTTTCACTATCACTTACAAAAACATAAAATGGGAATTACAGATAACGACAGAATGACCTAATGGTATCTTTCCTATAAGTAAAACACTAACTCTATCAATATTTATTTTATGATAAACCAGAGCTCCAAAATGGTATTTACTCCTTCGAGGAATAACTGTATGTGACATGACCTCTGCCAAAAGGGCGCCGAGTAGTGTTCCTTGAAAAGCAGAATGCAAAGAGCACCCGGGTCTGGGACTGCCCTGCTCACGTTTCGGGGCTGAGGAAGGACAGTGCAGTCACACCCGGACCTGCATGATCCGACAAATTAATTCACGTTAGCCTGCAAAGCCGGTTAACATATGTTTTATCAATACAATACTATCCTACCTACTAGAAAACCAAACTGGACACCTCAAAGTTGGATGTTGGCCCTAGTTTTGTCATCTGACATTTGCAGCAAAGGTAGCACAGAGGTGTATTGCTAATTATTTTGGATTGATAATCTCTTTTAGGGTGATTATGAGAAAAATAAACAGTATCTGCTTTAGGAAAATCAAAACTTCAGCTCAGAGTCCTACCCAGAACTTAGCAGTGGCGTTTTAAGCCTGTCACTTTGGTTTTATGTAAAACCCAGTTTACATGAAACAGGGCTCCACTGAAAATACAGTGAGCCCTGGATCAGCACTCAAATGCCAAACATATGCCTTTGCAAACCATGTACTTTACTGTGACAGGTTAGGAGACCAGAACTGTAGCTGGCAGAGAAGACCAAGTAATTTTCATTCTCTTCCAAGGCTACTTGTTTATATTCATCGTATTGACACAGCAATCATTATAGTAAACCAGAAAGGATGGATTGGAAGCCATCCACTTTCTAATGCTGTTTAACAAACTCACTCCAGACTGCTCAGGCGAAGCAGCAGTCTCCTGCCTTCTGCACGACTTGGTATAACTTTCAAGTCATATGTGTAATGATAGAGATGGATCAATCCCGGGTCCCATTGAACATTAGAGCAGTTACTGCAGCGTCTAACAAAACTGACAGCTTTCCAACATCTCATGAGAAATATTTCATTATGCTGCACTTCATTATATACCGAAATATTTCATCATTAAAGTGCCATGTACAGGAAAGAAAGATAGGGTAGTATTAGTGTGAGTCATGCATAAAAGCAATTAAGTTTAGCAAGAGCAATTTTTGCATGGCACTCTTGGTTTATTTTGGACTCATTCTTCCCATGCCAGCCCTCAGCTTTCTGCATATCAACATGAAAAGATGAGCTATATTTTAAGTCTTATGAGGAGAGAGGAGGAAATAGTAGTATTTGATCATTATGAAATAACCTTAGTCAGCATTTACAAGAGAGACTTTCTTCTAAAGCACAAAGCAGCTGACTCTCACTCCAGAAACTCTTACCCTGAAGGCAGTTAAAACAAGGCTCATTAAAGCTGAATGAAAGTTAGGCCAATGCACATAGCAGGTTTTTTGCATGTATCTGTGGGGCAGCATTTGGGGGTGTTTTGCTGCTCCTGACAAATCCAGATCCCTAAGCGATCAAGAGGTTCATCACCTCTCCCAGGCTTGGATCCGGGAGCAAAATCCTGATGTGTGGACTGCAAAAAGGCTACCAGCTCCCAAATTGTACCATAGAGCATGCTCACCCTGAGCTCTAGACATGGGCTACTACATTACAGGCAGTTCCAGGCTCCTTTAAAGCCAAGGATACTTTTTGTCACTAATTTCAACCCCAAATGCTATCATGTGTATCTATGTGGCCTTTGAAAAGCTCTGTGTCTACTGCTCCAAGTCGGAATCTCTGCAGGTACCCATTTTACCACACTTACTCTGGCTGTTACAGACAGAAACAACCTAAGCTGCCAAAAATCAACTTTTCACTAAAAAGGTTCTAAGCTACACTACTACAACCTCCAAAAATCTTGAAAACATAAACCCAATGATTTACATATAAGACAGTGGGAAAACCTTTGTCTCAGAGGCCTACCAAGAACAAAGCATCTTGAACAAATGCACGATGTTCTTGCAAAGCAGCAATAAAAAAGTCTTTCAGGAATTACAAAATAAAAACAAGAGGAACAGTAACAGGTAGGCTTCCCAGCATTCAGACTTTACAGCAGCTCAGTCATTCCCCTAAAGAGCAAGAAGGATTTATATCAGCATCAAGAAATACTGACCCTCTGGCTTTGCTTCTGAAGAGATTCTTCAAATTTGTTCTAATTTGTTCTGCTTCACTTCTTAAGAGCAGCCAAGGTTTCAGAAGGGGAAGAGAAATCAAGCAGTTCTCCTCCTCCAATAAACCAGATATGCCTGTATGAATCTGAATACTATTAAATCCACAGCAGCACATGACCGGGATATTAATCCTAGTATGGCAAATAGCTTCGATTCAACAATACAGCCATTCATATTTCTTCCTGGAAGGAATATATGGACATTTTTCTTTTTTATTTCAAAAGAATGACTAAAACAAAATTTAAAATAAAATAAATCAAATGCTGCGGTAATAATGCGAATGAAAATGTAGCATATTAATAGCATATTAATGGGACAAATTATTGGATTCTCAATTGGAATCTAATTGGAGTAAAGCATAAAATGGCTTTTCAAACTATATTGCTTTTTTGGTTTCCTGCTTTGGCAGTTTGGGGAGTAGAATACTTTAGACGGTTGGATTGAAAGCTGCAATAACATTTGCCTTGAGGACTCCCAAAGACATTGCTGGACCGCTCAGGAATAAGTCAGCCCAGAATTTGCCCGGTTTTTACTACTAGTTATTAGGAAACAAAATGAATTATGACTGCTGAGAAATCCTACCTCCTTGAAAGAGTTAGACTTCCCTCTCAAAGCCCTGATGGACAAGTACATGAAACAACTCCCGTGTTGTTCCACCATGCCCAGAAACAGAATATTGAGCAAAAATGTTAGTGGAGTAAATTAAAAGTTTAAAAAGCAGAAAACTGGGTGATAGTAAAATTAATGAAAATGAAATAGCAGGAAAAAAAGATGTTCAGATATTGTCCTAATAATAATACAAAACAAGACTGGATGCTCAACATTTCATCTTATAAGAGGATCAATTGCATCTGTGTCAGGGTCCTGCATGTCATCTCTTTTGGATGGGTGGTACACACTGGAATAGGAGAAAGACAAGCACGTGGAGATGACATATTATAGCCTTATTATCAATATTATGGTGACCAGCGTCATATTCCAGAAGCTGCTGAAGATGTGCAGGCAAATAATGGCAAGCTGGTGGGATGGGGAAGGAAGGTGGCCACAGAGCAGAGAGTGTAGCCACAGCCAAAAACATTGCACAAGAAGTCCAGACCTCGCTACCAAAACCTTGGGATACATGGGAGCTACTTGCCATTTGGGGATATTCAGGGTGTTGTACCAGGATTGGCAGTCGAAAGAAAAGACAGAAACCCCCGACTTTTCCTTTTCTAAATGGACTTTTGGTGACAGAAACTCAGAAGGGTTTTTAACGGCATCTTTCGGCTTCCCCTGGGCTGCTGGTGACCAGGCGTCAGCGCCCTGGAGATGCCAGTGACGAGGCAGCAGCTTTCAGCGACGGCAGCCTCGGCAGGGGTAAAAGCTGTGGGAGCAGAGTCACCTCCCGCTGAGGGCAAACACCACGGGAGAGCGCCGGGCGAGGGAAGGGGACCAGGGAACGCGAGACAGCTCTCCGAACGTGAAGGCGTGTAATGCAGGGAAAACATCAGGCAGCGGTTCCTGGTTTTTCAACAAAATCTGATGGTGTTTGGTGTTAGTAGATTAGAAAACCAAGCGTAAGAGCGCCTGTTTGATGCTTTTGCAATTTGCCCCCCTGGAACGAGAAGCAAAGCATTCAAACAGATACGAAAGCCCAGTCCTGCCTCTGTGCTTGGTTATACTAGTCTCAGCTCAAAGAAACACCCAAGACCTCAGGGAAGTTTTTCAGATGTACCCAGCACGGCTGAGATCACAGCCTGGCTCCATCCTTCTGCCTCTCAGAGAACAAGAATTTTGATCTGGATTTCAGTCTCGTTCATTCTCGGTGTGTGAAAAATAGATGTGAGGTGTGTGTTGTTTTGTCCAGTAATTCCAGGCTCAGGAATTACTGCTGCTGCCAGACATATGTATTTACCTCTTGCACAGATGCTATAGTATTCCTGGATTAAAAGAGCATTGCGCCCAAATGATGGAAGAAACATCTGGGGTTTCTTTTTGATGTGCTTCTGTAAACGAAGATAGATGTGCTGGTTTGCACAACCCTTTCAAATACTACATTTCATAGAAATATGACTGGCCAGACCCATCTCCAGCATAAATCCACTAGAATCAAGGGAGCCTAATGAAGGATAAATGCAGCCATTTATGATCCTTCTTAATTTTATTCTGCACCTCACTTAAACCATAAAGCTCTGTTGGAGTAGTGGCCATGACTCCCTTGATGTTTTCACAGAAGTCAGCAGAGAATATCCTAACCAGCGCTTAGCAAAGCTGCTGTGAGAAACCCGCTGGAAAAAAATCACCACAGTTTCCCTCGTCTGTTTATTTTGTGGCATTTGTGAAAGAATAAGGGAGGGACTCCTCAATACAACACTAATGTTGAAGTCTCCACACACGTATTCGGGATATATGTTTTCAATCTTATATAAAAATACAGGAATATTCTAAAAGTCGTAGTCCAAAAAGCTGCTCATATTGAATTGTGGCACTGAACGCACAGTTTTTACATCATTGCATTTTTAAAAGTCTGTGCAAACCTTTCACAAATATTTTTAAAAAGCAAGCAAAGCTGTTTTAACTGTATCCTCGAATTACAACCAGCACTTTCTGAGACATTAGTACTACTTTTGTCAATGCTATAGTGTTTTTGCTAGTGCAGTAGTTTCACAATGAGGTATTAAACTGTAAAAGTTTCACATTTTGCCAACAGTACTAGAATCGAAGTTCATAACACAACCCTTCTTGAAAGAATACGCAAAATAATAATGGTGAATGGACACCTTGTTTTTCTAACACCTCGTGTTATTTTGATACCTTAATGTCCTTTGTAAAGTGACACATAATGTATTATGTGGAGGACTTAAGTCCCAATCCTGAAAACACATGTAATGTTATGCACCTAGGAGCAACTCTCAGTGAGGAAAATAAAATTATTCACAATGTGTAAATCTTTGCAGCACCCAGAACTGAGATAGCCTCACTCAGCCACTGGTATCATTTAACCATAAAATTCAGCAGAGTGCCAGATGGCAAAGAAAGCAAATAAATAAGATTTACAAACATTGACAGCCAACTTCATACCTCTTACTGCTACACAACTACCAGTCATTTCAGTGGAGTTTCACCTGACAGACAAATCAGAGTAATCCCTACAGCTAACTGTCCTGTGCAATGAAAACTGATGCAGAGCTGAGGCGCAGAATCGCTGTATGCTGCGCATCGAGGGTATGGTAACACCAATACCTGCACAACTAGTGTTAGGAATAACAATGATTATTATCAAAACAATGTTCACTTTTTCTATACTATCCTGCTTTCATGGGGGAAATTTGCAGCTCCGTAAAACTTTCTGACCAATTCCTATTTTGTGCCAAAGCCTCCAATAATTGATTTTCTTTTTGTTTGGCTGGAAGATTTTTAAAGACCAAGCAAAAATATAAATACAAAAGTACCGTATTTCTGAATGAGATGAAATGCAAATGCCGCCCTCCCCAGAGGGGAGACAGGCAGACGGGGAAGGACACACACACACCCCATTTGCCAGGTGCCCTTCGCGCTTCCCCATCCAGGAGGGCCAGAGGTGGGAATTCCTGTCCGATGGGACTGCTCCTGCTGAAGGAGAAACCCTGGGAAGGGCAGGGGGGACCGCAGGGCTCAGACCCGGCCTCTTTGTTGTGCTGGTGCTCCTGTGTCTCTGCTGTCCCACACATGCAATGGGGACAGCTATGGGCAAGCGTGGCTGCAGCAGGGCCTCCTCCACGGGGCCAAACCCCTGCATGTGGGGCAGCCTCACAATCCCTTAGAGCTGCTTTGGGTGCCGCTGTCCCCATCCCTCCCATGCAGGAAAATCCCAGAGGCAGCCGGGAAGGTCACGGGTGGCCTTACCTGCACCAGGGTCATCTGGGAGCCGAGGGCCAGCAGGATCTTCTCGGTCTTGGTGGGGTAGGGGTTGTCGCGGTGCTTGTAGAGCCACTGCTTGAGCGGGCGCGCCATGTCCTGCAGCGCCTGCCGCTTGTGCCGCACTTTGCCGCCGCTCTGACGGGCCCTGCGCGGGGACGGAGCGTGAGAACCGCCCGGCCCGACGGGCCCCGACGGCTCCCGACGGCCCCGCGGACCCGGGCAGCCCCGCGCTCCCCTGGGCGCCGCTGCCGCAGGGGTGTCCTGCCCCACTGCGAGTGTCCCGCCCGACGACGGGGGTGCCCTGGGGGGTATATACCCTGCCCGCGCTGCTCGCTGCCGCAGGGAGCCGCCGCAGGACCCGCGACCAGCAGGCTGCAGCTTCCCCGGCCTCCCCGTCGAGGGGCTGGGGGTCGCGGCGGGGGATGGAGGCAGAGGGAGCAGAGGGAAACGCGGCGCAGGGGTTACGCGGGCGCGGGGCTCGAGCCTCGACCTGTTTACAGCGCTCGGCACCTGCGGAGCGTAATTTTCGGCGCGGTTACCGAGGAGCTTTCCAAGCACTGCGGCACCCGCGCCGGGAGCACCCCCTCACCGCTGCCGCGGAGGGGTCCGCGCCGGCGCCCGCGGGGCTGTAACCCCCGGACCTGAGTCCTGCCCCAGGGAAAAAAAATAAATAAGGATAGAAAAAATAAAAAGAACATTAAAAAAAAAAGAAAAGAAAAAGGAAAGAAAAAAAAAGGGGAAAAAATGTGGTTTTTTTTACACCCTCAAAGGCTACGGCCGCCGCACGCAGCGGAGGCGGCGCGGGGCGCGCAACGGGGCCGGCAGGGGGCGCCGCGGGGCCGCGGCCGCGCTGGCTGCGCCGGGGCTTCCTCGGAAGGGCCGCAGTGCCCGGAGCGGCTGGTAAGGACATCTCGGTGAAACACAATCCGCGCCCTGCCAGCCAGCGCGGCCGTGAAAAGCACGAGCTGATGCAATCGTTAAGGTGGAAATTCGGCAGCAAAAATAGCTCCGCAGGGTTTTTTTTTTTTTTCTCGCTTTCGGTGCCTTCTCGCTGTGCTCCTTAGCGCTTTTATTTTTTTACTTGTAAACCTGACCCGGAATCCCTGGCTCGCGCTGGCTGCGTTAGCAGTGCGAGCTACGGCTGACAACAGGCTGGGGACAACAAGTCCTCCGACACCTCAAATTTCACCTGTTCCAGCGGGGAAAAATAATAACAATAATAATAATAAATAAATAAATAAAAGCACAGAGACGATTCTTCGGCCTCAGGTGGATTTGATTTTTTGCGATAATGTTCCTGGTGCCGCCGCTCCCGCCTGTGCCGCTATTCCTGGCGAGGTTAGGTTTAAATGCCCTCGCCAGGGAAGCAGCGCCGCCGAGGAGCGGTGCGGGACAAGTGCGCGCCCGACTGCTGCGGCACCGCGCGGGGGACACGCGGTGCTTGAGGCCGCCCCGGCCCCGCGAGTTCGCAACCCCCAAAGCGGAGGGACCGCGGTACAAGGTGGATTCCCACCCTGCGCGTCGGTTTGAGGGGGGTTATTTAAATAAAGCGCTCCGCTCGCCCCGTCTGGAGCGCTCCGGGCGAGGCAGCGCGGGTCCAGCACGGCCAAACGGGAGCGCTCTGCCCGCCCGCCTCGCACGCTCTGCACCCCCGGGCTGCGCAGCGCGGCCTCAGCCGGGGAGCAGCGCAGGAGCCCGGCTCGCCCCCCGCAAGCCTCGGCAGCCCGGAGCGCGCTCCATACCCCGTCCGCCGGTGGCGCAGGCTGAGGCTCTCCTTGATGGACGGGCTGTCGGGAAGCAGCACCTCGGCGTGGTGCGGGCTGTCCACCACCCCCACGTAGGGCCGGCTACTCCGCTCGCGCTCCTTGGCCTCCTCCTCGAAGAGCACCTGGCCGCTGAGCTTGCTGAAGACGATGCTGTTCATGGTTGGGGGTCCTGGGGCCGCCGTCGGGCTGGCCGCGCTCGCGGGGGCCGCCGGCTCCGAGGTGCGGGTGCCTCGCTCTGCGCTGCGGAGAAGCGGCTGCCGGTCACGGCGGAGCCGCGCCGAGGGGCGGGCAGGCAGCGCGGGGGGCACCGGGCGCCGCCTGCCCCCCGCTCCCACGGCCGCGGACCGCCCCCCGGCCCGGCCCTGGTCCGCCCGGCCCGGCCCGCTGCCCCCGCCCGGCCCGGCCGCTGCCGCCCGCACCTCCCGCCAGCCTCCGCCGCGCTGCTCGCTCCGTGTCGCAATAGTTGGGAGCACGGGGTTTCTGTTGGGTTTGGTGTTTGGGTTTTTTTTTTTTTTTAGTCCTTTCCCTCCCCTCCCCTCTCCTCCCCCGGAATGATTTTCCCTTTCCCCCTCCCCAAGCGGGGAGGGAAACAAATTGTTTGGAGCGACCACCAAACGCGCAGCCGCCCCGCGGCCGCTCGCGCGAGGGGCGCCGCCCCCCGGGACCGCGGCGGGCGCGGGGACCCCGGCACCCCGGGGAGGCGCCGCGGGCATCGCGCCCTCGCGGGGCGCGGGGAGCCGCGGAGCGGCCCTGCCCGGCCGGCGCTGCCGGGGAGCGTCTCCCGCGGCGGCTGAGGGCACCGAGCCGCAGCCCCCGCGCTCGTTAACGGGCGTTTAGCGAAGCCGTTGCGGAGACGGGAGCTTTCCTGACACTTCAGCAGCCTCCCTTCTCGCTCGCCCTTCTCCTTCCCCCGCCCGCCTCCCATCTTGTCCCTCTCTCTTACAAGGTTTGGAAGGGAGCAGCGCGCTCCCTCCAGCATCCTCGGCGCGCGCGGGCCCGCGGTGCTGGCGCTGCGGGGACGCCGGGTGCGCGCGCGCCCGCGCGCCCTCCGCGCCCGCCGCCCTGCGGCCCCGCCGGCCCGGCCCGGCCCGGCCCGGCCCCGCTCCCGACGGGCCTCGCATGTGGGGCGCTGCGCGCAGAAACGGGAGCGGTGATCCCAGCCGGTATTCGCGATAATTTACTTTTCATTTACTTATGTATTTATTTTTTCAATATGTATTCATCCAGGCGCGGGGAAAGGGGACTTGCCGCCTGCCCCGTCCCCCCATTTCCCTGCGGCGCCACAAAGGTGCCCCCGGCGCCCGCAGAGCCGCTCCCGGCTTTGCCCCGTCCCTCTCCTCTCTGTCCCCTCTTCCGTCCCGTCCAGAGAAACCTCCCCACCGGCCCGGGCTGCCCCCCGCCCTGGGGGAGTCTCTGTGCATCTGGCTTGTGGACGGGGCCGTGACGTCACGCTTGTGCTCCATGACGTCACACAGCCACGCACGCTAGAAAGACACTGGGAGCGGAGCAGGGATCGCCAGTCCCCTCTTCATGCCTCTGGTTGCCAAAGGGAACGAGCAGGACAGTGGGAGAGGCCGAGCACAAGGGCATCCTGCTGCTCCGGTACAGGCGGGAGAAAAGCCTGGAGCCACCCACACAAGCACCCGTCCCGGGGAAGCAAAGGATGAGCAAGGCTGGGAGCTCCTGTGCCCTTCCCTGGCCCTTTGGGGTGCCCCTGTTTGGGGCACTACCCAAGTGCTCAGAGGCCGCACAGATGGTGGTGGCCGAGGGATGGATGGGGACACTGAAATAAGCGCTTCCCAGGCCCTGCTAACACTGCATCAGAGACTTGCTGCAAAGCACACAGCTGTGATGATTGCTCTGCACAGCCGAACTGTTTATGACCTGGGAAATATCGTTATAGTTGCAATACAGCAACAGGGCACCGAGCAAGTGAGAGGCTTGATCGCCAAATCCCAAATCCCGAGGGTTGGAAGGGCCAGTGAAACGGGAAGGCAGCAGCAACTGCTTCCACACAGACAGTTGCTCCCATTGCCCCACTCCTCCTGGCCTGCCCCTGCACAGGCCAGCGAGGAGCCCTGCAGCCCCAGGAAAGCAGCCAGGGCAGGAGCGCCATGGGGACCCCATGGGGACATCTCGCCACCTCCCTGCACCTCAGCATGGGATTGGTGCCTGTTCACTGCGTGGTGGCCTCAGGGCCACCTCCATGGTCCCCAGGGAGCACCTGCCTGTGGCCAGGCATGCACGGGGAGCCTGGGGAGCAGGTTGCTGAGGGCCTGGCAGGTCCCGCATCCGCACCCAGAATAAATCACAGCAACAACAGCCCCGGGCAGAAATCAGCATTTGGAAAGCGGCTCTGGAAAAAACCAAAAGGCTGCGCGGGGCAGGGCTGCCAAGAGCACCGAGGCAGCGGCGGGAGCAGTTGGCATCGTGGCGCCTTACGAGCCTCCGAAGCAGCGAGATCTCCCAAATCATCACATGTAAATCTCACACATGCCCGCCCCCTCCATATTTTATTCCTTAGATCACAGTTGAAAAGCTTAAATGAAAACAGGGCTTCTATTTCCAGAGCTTGTTTAACGCCGCGAATACGATACAAACTGGGGCTTCATGTTTTTAATTAAGGTTACTTTCCTGGCCGTGCACGGAAAAGTCAAGAGCTGCTGCCCCATCCCACGGGCTGCGGCCGGCTCCTCAAGGACAGAGCGGCACCCGAGCTGCCTGTGCGCCGCAGCGCGGCCGCATGCGCCGTGGGAAGCTCCTGCCTGTCCCATGTCCCAGCCCTTGCCTTGGACAGCCAGGCTGGCACACCAGAAAGTGGCAAGAAGGCCTCTTCCCAAGGGGTGTCAAGCAGAAAGGGGCCTAAAAGTGGTGCTCTGGCTTCTAAATAATCTATGACCCCAGAGGAGTCTGAAATAATCTGTTGTTCTGTGCCAGGCTGAGAGAAGGATTTGCTTCCCGGGCTCTCCTGTGGCCCATTCAGAGCCACCCCTCTCTCATTCTCTTCCCAGAGACACAGCTGGCATGGCCAGGGCAGGTCTTAGCTCTCCTGCCATTCCCTCCTTCCCCTTCCCTGTGGGAGCAGGAGGCACTCCAAGAGCAGCTTTGGTAGAGCCCCACTTATGCTCCTAAACACAGTCTTCAATTCCAGTTTGCAGTCCCGCTTCCAGCAAAACATCATTTTTGTGCCTCAGGTTGTGCTCTCACTATTTTTCTTAACTGCTTTTAGAAAAAGAAACACTTGGAGTTGCATTCTCACAACCACCCCCTCCAGCTGTGGATTCCTTAACAGTTAACATATATGTTTGAAATTCAAAGAATTTCCCCATCTCGTTGGTACACTCTGTGCTATGGCATTTGCTGAAGTCAGGTAGGTGAAGAGCTGTTTAGCATTAGGCAAAATAAAGTCTTATCTGGACTGCAAAATATTCACCCTCCCGGAGAGGGCAGCTGCTGAGGACTGTTGCTGTCTGTGGTGGTGGCGGGATCAGCCCCACACACAGCTCGGAGATGCCTGCAGAAAAGCATGGCAGGGCTGCGACCTTAGCTGGGATCCTGCATCCTCGAAAGCATGTGGGAAATAAAGCAGGGGTGAAGCTGGATCTCCTAGCCATGGAGTCCTGCAAAACATATTCCTAAGGACGTGAGAAATACTTTTCCCTTTGGATATTTCACAGGGCCAGTGCCGAGGTGTGATGCTGCAGGCGATGGGCGCACAAACACGGGCACAGTGAGCTGCATCCATGCTTGGGAGCAATGGGTTGTCATGCAGGACATACAACACCTATGAGGGGGAAAAGACTCTGCCAGTCTACTCGAAAGCAAAGATAGGCTGTGAACTTACCACCAATTACAGGCCTTTTGCATGCAAAAAGCCATGGAGAACTGGGGATTTGGAGGGTTCTGCGAAGGAAGGAAGGGATTGGGCTGAAGGCTAAAATGCAGGGTTGCTTTCCTTTCTAATGGGTGTTTGGTTTAGACAAGCGGTGAGAGGGAAACCTGTTGACATGGAAACCTGTAGCCAGGAAAGGAACATGCCAGCATCATGTGTGACCACTCCTGGAGTGGCTCTGCTGCGGATGCTGCAGCTGGGAAAGCTGTCAGACTGCAGGGCCGGGAATGCGGGGGTGAGGAAGTCACCAGCAACAGCAAAAAGAGCAAATGGGGAGGATAACCCAACGCCGGGGAGATGTAACCATCAGCCAAAACCTGTGCTTCACTTCCAGGTTGACAGAAAAGATTATAAAGCAGAGCTGCACAAGCATACTTCTCATCATACTTCAGATATTTCTTTATCATTTACATTCGCAAAAGAGATTTATTGAGAGAGAAGCCTGTTGCAAGAAAGCAGCTGAATGCTGCAGGAAGATGAAACAGACTGTGAGAGGTGAGCGCCAAGAATGAGAACTGCACCAAATTCTGGTGCACAGGAGATGACTTAGAGCAAAGATGTTAGCTGGAAACACTGGTTGAACCGTTTCAGATGCGAGTTGTATCAAGAAAGAGTAAGTATGGGGTAGAAGTAAGACCCTATTCACTATGATTCAGTGTTAGCCATAGTTCAGGAGAACCTGCAGTGCAGCCGCTCCAGGCTCCAGGGCACCACGTTTCTGACATCCCTGCTCTCCATCACGTGTGCCCGGGCCACATCATGTCTCCGGAGACGATAACGAATAAATGTTATAACGAATGAAGTAACGCTCACCACCCTTCTGGTCATCCACCCATCTCCAGGAAGGGTTGCATCCAATTTGCATGAAGGAAGCAGTGGGCAGAGGGTGTGAAGCTGTTCCCTACTGCCTGGCCTCTCTGCCCTGTTTGAGGCCAGGCTGTACAGGCTGTGCATCACCTTGCATCACTTGGCTCTTGCTGCTCATTTTTCCTTAACTGTGAGAAATACAAAAGCGGAGGATCTGGTTAAGTGCTTGGACTTTTGTTTGCTTACAAACAGGAGTTGAAACACAGCTCAGGAGTGGATGATTTTCTTGATTAAAAGTAATGCATTGATTCCCATTGGTAGTTTTGCTATGCTTTTACATATTTTATTATTTCATAATAAGGTTAATTTTAATTGACTCTTAGAGGGTGAATTTAATATTTTCTGAGGAAATTCATTGTACTTTACTGTTTTTACTTGTCAGAGAATGATTCAGTTTCACTAAACATAGATGGCTGATGCCTGCTCTGCATTTGAAGAAAGAATGTGGATTTGTTTGAATTTAGCACTAATAGTTAGAAGTTACACGGCACAAATTTCCTATCACCGCTTTGAAAATTAAGGATAGATGTTGAACAGTTGATACTAATAATTTTTATTACTATTATTTTAATTATTTTTTTTCTCCAGCCACCTGTGCAAAAATAAACATCACATACAGTGTTACTAAATTTCCTACTATTTGTTCCTGTTTCCCCATCTAGCATTACTGGAAAGTATAAAGTCGGGTATTTTTAGAGTAACTCCTACCACCAATGTTACTGCTTTGTGTTAGGGATATAGAGGTCACTCCAGCATTGTAAACAATCATGTGCAGTGTGGTTTAAACTGAGAGCAATTTTTGCTCCAGTTTATCTTTACTGGGCAGGAGGGAGACACTAGCACTTGTGCATAGAGGTGAGTAGAGGAGCTGCAATAACTTGCAGGGACTCACAGAAAAACGCACGGTCTCTGCCTGACTCCCGACTCTTTGGGACTTACTCTATGTGTCCAAAAGCTTGAGCACCTGCAAATAACTGGCAAATTTCAACCAACCCTGCGCCGCTAGCAGGGGGAGAGATGTGAGTGGGATGAGAGGGGAGAGGTGATGACTGCGAGGTGGTGACTCGGTTTCCCACTTGGCCTGCACGCGTTTTCGTGTGATTGCATGGATTTCCCATCGCCGAGCCTCCCTTCGGCAGCTGTAACATGGGAATAATAACACTTCCTCTCCTTCCCCTGCTTCCTCCGCTGCTCTTGGCACATAGCGATTACAGCAGGGCTTGATCTCAGTTGGAATCTATCAGTGCTACTGACATGTTAATAATACTCGCAGAAACGTTTCCTCCTCGCTCCGCACTGACAAAGCTCTGCTCGGGGTAGGAGCTTGTGGTGCGTCAGCCCAGGACGTATTCCCTTTCAGCCCCAAATCTGAGGCATTTTCTGGAGGCAAGACAGAGGGGATACAAAATTCATTCTGACTTCGAGGATTTTAAACAGAGAGAAATAGTCATAATATGCTTAAGTTTGATGGTCCTCCAGATATCGCATAAAAAGCTCAGAAAAATCCTCAGCTCTTGGCTGCTTACACTACAGGAGACCTTAGGCAACTCAGTCCATTCTGGTGACTCTGCTCTGAAGTCCCCACAGTAGGGCTGGTCCTGAAGAGGACAGACTGAGTTGCTAGAAACTCTGGACAACATTTTTGAGGTTATTTTTGTGTCCTGAAGGAAAAATCCCCAAAGCTGTATGGGATCGGCTGCCTGAGCAGCCTGGGTGAAGCTCTGCCCAGGACTTCAGGGTCTTCTTCTCCCTGGCTCTGCCTGCAGCCATCCATGCAGGGCTGGCTTCCTGCAGAGGAAGCCTGGGGAGGGTTGAGGATGCATTAAAGTTATGGGAAGATTTTCCAAATAATTTGCAATTAATATTTTTGGCCTGAGTGTGAAAATCGCCTTCCCTAATTGCTTGCAATCATATAAAAACGCCTTCCTAGCAGCTCTAGCTTTTACATAATTCATCATTTAAAAGTCTCTAATGACATGTATCTTTTCTTAAAGTTTTCCAGGAATAATAAATACGTGTTTACTCAAACAGATAAGGAGCCAGGCAGATTAAATCAATCTGCTTAACCAATGCTGATAGTTGTATTATTTTAGTAGAACTAAATTAAAGCTCTGTAAAACAGTTTTTAAACACACAAATGATTACTAGTAGAGGATAGACTCAAAATGCATTTGGCTTTGGTAGTTATTACCAGCCTTAAATGGCAACTCCAGGGAGCTGAGACAAGCTCATAATCTGTTTGCATTTTTCCATCTGTGCTCCACCTTCTGATATGCGTGTTCTGCAGGATGCAAGATGTGACGTGTAGCAGTTTAACTCTTGTACAAATTGTTACTCACCAGCAAGACCGAGGCATGCAAGCCAACGTAGGAAATAGCTGGCACATCCTCATTAATTCCTTCTGGTTCTAAAGTAGCTCTCAGGAAATAATTCTCCAAGACCTTGGCTGCACACACCGAGTATTTATGCAGAGCTGGCAGAGGCGCCAGAAACTGTATAGCCCATAGAACCCTGCATTTGTTTATATCCTGAAGTATTTATGAGGAAAAATGCTTAGGCAGAGCACAGCTATGCAGATACATGGTGCTATACCTAGGACACTTATTGGTATCTTCAGGCCCTTAAGACTTAACCCCAACACCCATGTGCTGTATGAATAACCTTCAGAAATGCCTTGATGGCAGTGAGAGTGACTTAGGGAGTAAGGAGCCACCCGCCCTCGCGTGTCCTGTAGATATTACTTGTGCAGTTTCTTTTTCCTCCAAATTATTTGCATATAACTATTATATTTTCTCCTGTGTTGTGACTATTTCACTTGTGACCTCAGAGATAATTTTCCTGTTGCTTGAGATTTGGCCACGACTAAAACCAGGAGTTTAGCTATTTATTCAGACCTTTTTTGTCTGAAAAATAGACTGAAAATCTTGAATATCAGTCTCTCTCATGAGATGTCCTGATTTCATGCATTATGGCAGGGCCAGAAATAACACGAGAACAGCTTTTCTCACAGTCCTTCGGTAGTTCTTTTCTGGCCATCGCCAAAAGCAGGATGTGAAGACATGCATGAACATTAAAGCAAACTCTCATTAGAATAGTTCAAGTTCCTTTTGCATTGTGGTAAAAAAAATGTGTCAATTTTTATTCTATTCAGACTATTTCATCCCTTTCGCTACTTCAAAAATCCTTCAGTGTTTTTTCTTAATAAATCATTCTGCTAGGTTAAATTTGACTTGTGGGCTTTCATCTCTTTTTTAAGTGTGATCCAAGAAAATGACGAAGCACTCAGACCGAAATTGCACATTTGATTGTATGCATAAACATTGGCTATCCCATTGGCTTTGCCAGAAGTCCTCGTTTGGGTAATATTAAGCATCCGCTAAGCGTTTGCTGGATGGGGACAGGCGCTGCCCTCAGAAGCCTGGGGGCTTCCAGTTGCCGTCAATGGGGACGCTGCTCCTGGGCGCAGGGACAGAGTTGGCTTTCAGGTTTGCATAATTAAATTGTTTCCTTCCAAGCTGTCAACAAATTTAGGTGCCCATCACCTCACAGCCTTTTGACAGAGCAGCAAAGCTGTATAAAGTTACCTAGCCCAGCGGCCAGGGTAAATACTGGGAATATAAGCCGGTACAAAGCGGGGTCACGGCCGCTCAAGCCGCACTGTTTTTGCACATGCTCCTCTGCACAAGACGCAACCATGGCAGGCAGCACGGGAGCACCCGGAGCTGCGGGGTCCACCACCATGGCAGTGCCCCTGGCCACACTCGCAGCCGTTTCAGGAAGCTTCCCGGACTCCTTGCCATGCAACATGGAGCTGTGGCTTCCTGCTGTCCTCCCTCAAGCGGCAGTTCAGAGACAGCCTCTTAAATCTGTGGTTGCTTGGGCCTCCTTGCGCTGAGTCCTCACCTTCTCCATCAGATGGCAGCAGAATTAGCCTGGCTTTACACACTGCAGAGTCCACCCCTTGCCTGTATTTCCTTCTCAGCAGCTCAGGGAGGAGGGAAGTGCGTGGGGATGAGGACAAGCTTGTCCATGCAGCATCTGCCAGATGGACACACTGAATTTGAACACCTGCACACAGCACCACAGCAAGCCTGGTGTGCAATAAATCAAAGCTAAGAACCATCAAAGGTAACAGGTACAGGGTCATTATTTCTCCCCCTGTACCCCAGCTGAGTACAAGTAAGGGGTCTGTCATGTCAGGAAGGCGTTTTTGAGGCAAGATTTCTGGTGAGGCTTTGCCTGTCAGCTAGCAGAGTTTTCCTGAAGAGCCCCACACCTCTACAATAAGTGGAGTATGGGGGGCACACATGGGTGGGCTCAGCACTGAGAAGGGGCTGTTCATACCCCTGCCCTGAGGTCATGCGGTTCTGGATATGTGCCCAGATTTCTGATGGCAGTTAATGGCGACATGTACTCGTGGCTCATCCTCAGGCCCTCAGGTGACCTGTGCTGCTGCAGCAGGATCAAATGTGTTGGCCCTGCCCAGGGGTTCTTGTACCTGCCTGTGTTGGTGAGGATGCCTGTGTGCACGGCCTGTTGCAGTGTTTTGCTGAAGAAGCTGGACCTCCTCACAGGCTGCTGAGCCTCTTACAGTTCAGTGAATTCAACTGAGACCTTTTTCTTTTTTTTCAATGTCATCACAGACACTGTCCTGCAAATGCAGCAAGCCCTGCTGGGAGCTTTCGCTGAAAAAGAAGGCACTTGGTCTCCTGCCTGTGTTTATGTGAGATTCTCCACAGGTTGAGCCACCATGTCCTAGTTAAGGTAATACTGCTTGGCAGTGGCACTAGATAATTTGCAGTGAACATTTACAAACTGGCCAAGGAATATGATTTCCAACCCAAAGGATCTATTCTTTTAAGGTTCTTATCCCATGGAGTGGCTTGAAGCGGTCATTGTGATTTTGTCCTCCGTAGGCCTGGAACTGGGTGGCAGATAACTGTAAAAACGCTCAAAGCTCTTGGAAAGGATCTAACCATGTCAGTGCTCTCCAGTGAAAGAAGCAGGCACAAACACATTGATTTGCCAGCGGTCTCTGTCTGGCTCCAAGAAGCCTGCCCTTGTTTGCGTTGCTAATCTATGGAGACAGAGGCTGTATGGGGAGATAGCGGTTCACAAGCTTACTCTTGTCCTGCTTCTCCTGGGGTCTGCGGGCCAGCAGCCATCTGAGACGATCTGGGAAGACTCCACAGTTGTCAGAGCAAGATAGAGGAACCTCGGCTGTATGTCTTCACACTGAAGGTCCTTATGCTTTGCCCACACTCAGCTGCTTGTGGGGCCGGCTAACGCTCGGCTTGCTGCAGCCTGGCAGGCCATTCTCCCGAGGGACATCCCTGTGGAGCTCACAGCGACCCAGGGAAGGTGCTTGACATCGTGCTGGAATAAAAATCCCTGCAAGTTCTTTCGGAGTTGCCTTCTCATAGGAGAGTGAGGAGGGTAGTTGGTGTCTGTAGGTACTTGTGAGTCTTTCTGGAAAGGGGAGCAGCAAGAGGGTGGTTATGGTATATAGGATATGTTCCTGCCCTGCCTTGTCCTGCTGTACGTCCTTAAAGAGCCCTCCTTGCTGCCTTCCACACAACAACCTATCGACCATCTCCATTTCTCCAGCACAGAGCAGCCTCATGGAGCAGCTCCCAGGCCCCTCAGGTTCTCCTGGGGTGGGAATGGCACCCAGAGGCCGTTGCCGGGGAGGCCCTGCCCGCTGCGCCCTGCTGAGGGAGCCATGGCCCCGCAGAGCCGGTTTGCGGCTCATTCTGGCTTCCCAGAGCTTTCCAGGCCTGCAGCTCCCTTTGGCTCTTACTCAGCAGTTTTGCAATCACTTCGTTTACAGTTACTCAAGGCGCGTTTGCCCAGATTGCACATGGTAAAGGCTAATGTAAAACGTTGCCTGCCCCGGAAAGAATGGGCTGAGTTTTCAGGTATTTTTTCCACACTGTTTTTTTCTTTGATTAAGGCCTTGGAGTGCGTTGAAGGGAGACGTGCAGGTGGCAGCCACCTTTTGTAACCCAACGCCCTGCACATTCCTGCAACTTTGTCAAACTGCTACCAGTTGATTATATCAACACAATCTCGTTACTTTGCTGGACTGTTTCATTTTAGAAATGCAAACCTTGTGGACTTCTGACAATTGCTAACTTTCTCATTGGATTAAATTCTTAGACAGTTTTATTGTTTCATGCTGTGGGGTTTTCCAGGGTTTTCTTTGGCTGGGCCCGCGTTTTTAAACTGCCGTTTAGATTTGCTATGAAAACACGCGCCTCAGTGCGTGCAGCACACACCCAGCGAGCGCAGCCGGAGCCCGGCGGCCCGCACTGCTCCCTCGGCTGCTGCACGGGGACACTCGCTCACACCTTGCCCGGGCCTGGAGCGCTGTGGAGAAACTGCCCGTGTGATCCCAGCCCTCTCAGGCGCTGCTGTTGGGTTGGGAAGAGATGCTTCGCTCCATCCGGCTTCACAGCCCTAAAGCGGCTGCTGGATTTGAGCGTTCTGGCCAGCGCTTTCTCCTGCTGTGAGGCCCCGGCATTGCCGCGGCTTTCTGCCCGAGTTGCAATAGCTGTTTGCGGTAGGGAACAGCAGGCTGCAGGCTGCACTGTCCTCTCCTGGGCCGACGTGGTCTGATGGAGGCTCTCTCAGACTTGGCGCATGCTGAGGGTGCTGTGGGGCGCTCAGGCCTGCGTTTGCAGTATGCTCCGGCTCACGTTTCCAGTATGCACTGGAGAGCACGGGGTGATTCGCTGCTAGAGCTGGAATGTGTTCCAGATCTCTGGAGTGGGCATGAATTTGGTGTCTGCATGGATCTGCATAGTTATTCAGGAGAGAAGACAAGTAATTCCCATGCAGTTTGAGCAGAAATTAAAGTGGTAACTATTCCACATTCCTGAAGTTCAGACTGGGTGCGAGGGTACGTAGATATCGGTAATTGCCAGTGGAGCTATAACCAGAGCACAGACTAAGCAGGGGCAGTGGCTGTGGACCACGGAGAGCAGCGGTGCTCGTACAGCCTGGTGGGTGCCAGTGTGCCGGCGCACTGCGAGAGTCGCAAAGGCTCATGAAAATCTGAAAGGCAGCCCCGGGAGGACTGAAGAGAGCTCTGGCTTTTTTCCTCCTGGACTTGGAAGGAATTAGGCCTCAGCTTCTGCGGAGAAATCACTCTGCTTTGTTTTGCACCTCTTCGTGCCACATCAGATCCAGGGCTTGGCAGTCACCTATATTCCCGGGTTGCTACACTGAAAAACATTCACCTAGTCATTACATTCTGGGAAGTGAACCAACGCTGGCCCACAGATGTCCGCCTCTCCAAATATTTTTCCTTTTACATGATACCCCACCACAGACAGTTGTGGAATGGGCTGGAAGGAGGCATCCATCTGACCGTAACTTCTGATTCTGAGCATATTTTGCCCCTCATCTGCAAGTGCACGTGTAATGTTTCTATCCAAAGTCTGCTTCAGCTCTGCTTTGACTGTTTCCCCCGTAGCCTCATGAAGGGGTAGGAGTTAGCTGGTCTGCTTTCTATATGGTCAAATTAAAAAACAAACAAACAAAAAACCCCCAAAACAAACAAACAAAAGCCACAAGTGAGTGCAATGAAGGTCTGCAGAGCGAGCCTGGCAGCCATGGGAAAGGATTTTTAATGTACTGGGCAAGTACAGCACAGAGAGGGGCAATTCAGGAGCTTCTGCACTGTCACCCGCAGTCACTCGTCAGTTGTGCCTGAGCTCGGTTACAAAGGCAGAGGGTTTTTCACTATCGACCTACACAGCACTGGTTCCTTTGCTAAGTATGCTGAGAAGCCACCCTCTGTTGAGCTGGTTGTCTCCTGGAAAACATCTGGAGAAACCCCCTTGTTCTATACCATCCTCCAGTCTAGCCCTAATCAGCCTCAGTTCCATAACCAAGCTTTACAAAATTGCTGACCGTGTACCACCAGTCTCCTCCCCCACCCCTTTTTTTTTAATAGTGTCTGTTTGTCCCAATATGGGTTCCCCCACCCTTCCGTCATTGGAAGGTCTAATGCTGAGTGAAAAACCACGAATATTCTTCGAACGTGTTCTGCCAAGTCTCTTTACAGTACAATACTGGCAGGAGTGAAACACTGGGGCCGGGCAAATATGCAAGCTTCATCACATTAAAGGAAACAGAGCAGCAGGGTTATTGCATCATTCCATGGCTTCCCAGACATTGTTGTTATTATTTTCATTAGTGCAACAGAACGGCACTCGGTGCTTTTGCTAACGAGCCAGGGCAGCCCCAAAGGCTGTTGACTGGAGGAGAGAACGCAGCAATTGGAAAGATGAGTGGTTTACTGCACTAACTTTATAATACAGCCTCTACCAGTTTGTGGTGGAGGGAACCAGCAACATGATCTGTGTTCATTTTTTTTTAAAAAAAAAAGGACACATAGCCAAACACTTAAAACTACTTGCTTGTTCAAGACAAGTTGTTTGAAAATTTAACTACTACTGAGTCAACTAACAATTTTCAACAGTAAATCATTTCAATTTCATATCGTATGCTTTTAATTTAATCAGCATCTTTCTAATGATTTCTGAATTACCATTTTTTTATTAAAACCTTTTTTCAAAGCGGAACACAAATCCTCGGGTGTTTAACCTGGGTACCAGCACTCGCAGCTCATGGCTCAGCCACCGCAGCAAATTTCTGCTTCCAGAGCCGCCCTGCCAGTGCAGGTGCTCGCTGTTTTCTCTTGGCCTTCCCCAAGTGCCTCACAGAAGTGGTACATGTCACAGGAGGGCTCAAGAAAAATCCACCACCAAGATTTTAATGAACCATTTTGCCAAAGAAAAGCTTCTAGGGAGATTCTCACCTAATCATGAGTGGAGAAAGCGGCAGCCAGGATCGTGGTTCAACAGGGAGGTGCCGGAAAACTTGCTCTGTGACCTATCATTTCATGGCTCAGCCTCAGTACAAGTCCATTCTTCTGGCCCTTCTCCAAAATACATTCAAAGTGACAACAAAGCACAGTTTTGTCTGGCTGGCTGCCCTATCTCGTCACATCAGGATTACCAAATGATAGGAGAAAACTCAGGGATCTTGTAGAGCTGGTTTTGTGCCGCCGGGTAACTGCGAAAGCGATAGGATTAGGCCACGTCATATAAACTGATAGCCAAAGCCAAGGCTTCCCTATGTGGGTTTATGAACCTTGGAGAAAGGAAGCAGGTTTGTAACCAAAGTAGAATTGATTGCAGTCATGGTAAATGAAGGCTCAAGCAGCTAAATTGTCCTGTGTCCCACCTAGCTTCGATTAAAGCCCATAGCTTGCAATGAAAATAACTGGGAAAAAAAGAGAGAAACTTGCCAACCAAAAGGTGCCTGGCAGCTACCACAGATACGAGTGGAGAAAACAAGCAAAAATTACATCAATGCTGTTCATGTCTTCCCGTTAAATAGTAAATATCACTGAACTGATAACTAGGCAACAAGATGCAAAGCACCTGGTACAATGTAAAACTGCACTCAAGAAAAAGTCAGGGAAAGGGGTCACTCTTTGCTAGCACCAATATACAGAGCAGCAAAATGTTGAGTCCTGACGAACTTCTCTGCGGGAGGGAACAGTAACTGGTAAAACTCATTTCCTTCAGAAACCGTGTAGTTTAACTTCCCCCTGCCATGGCTCCATCTCCAGACACTCTGGTCCTGGCACGTGTCAGGTCATTGAAAAACGGGAGATTAGGTTGTCTGAATTTCAGTGTGCCTGAGAAACAGCACTGCTGCTCTCTGCTATTCTGGATCCTGAGCAGTATGTGGTGAAGCTGAAGTGACTAAAGAAGAAGCAAACCACAATGCACAGTTGGGGAGCAGTTAGCTTCTGACTCGGGAAATACGCTCTGCAAACAGACAGCCTGAGTGTAGAAACTTGAATACTGTGCTACAGAAACACATTACACGTTTTCTTTGTAGTCATTCTGCTGTCATGTGTACCTTTTTTTTTTTTTTTCGGTAGAAGTGTGCAAGGAACAGCAACCTGATTTATTATGAGATGAAATTCTTAAACTAACATGTTATCTAGTTCAGCTTCCCGGCAGTTCACACCTCTGACCCCCAGTGTCAGCAGCTCATTTGACTCATTTTAGGAGCTACAAAAAGGAAGAGGAATCACATTTCTTACAGAGTGATCAGTTGGCAAATTAGTGATGGGAATCTCAAGGCGCTGCGTGACTCGAGCTCATATACTCTCTGAAGAAAAGTTCTGGTGAGGGAGCAGAATAACAAAGCCCCTAATATGTCTCAGATGCCATTGCACCCAGGCCGTGAAGTTTATATTTCCTTAACAACTTGGAGACAATATTGTGTGTCAGAACACATGCACTTGTCATTAGCATGAACATTCAGAGGAAATGAACATAAATCCCAGATTTAAATATGTAGTTTGAACATCCTGGGACAATTAAATTATTGATAATGGTTATCTGTCACCAAGCAATAAATCATGGAGTGGCAAAAGAAAAGCTATCTTGCTGCTGACAGATGCATGGGCTGAAAGATTTGCTCAGCCTTTAAGGTTCCAAAAGTAATTGCAGAAAGGTGAAAGATTTCTTGCCTTTTTTTTTTTTTTTTGATCAATTCTAGTACTTCCATACTCAAAGCGACACTTTTCGCGGCATCTTTTCTTATTCGGCCTGTAATTTTTCTGACGTTTTAATGAAAGCGAAGACGAGAGCTCACGGCGGCGGCAGGGCCGGCCTCGCTCACTCTCTCGCTGTCTGTCGGCACACGCTGCCCTGCGTGCACCGGGGAGCTGCCCAACGGGATTTTAAAAGGTGCTGGACTCTCTTGCAAGTCAAGGTCAAAATCAAAGTCAGAAGATCAAAAGCAAGTCAAAGGGATGACAAAGTTAATCTAAACTAACTGCAGGCTGGAAGAAAACTACTGCAAGCCTGGGAAAACACAGGAATTGCGTGAAGAAAACCAGCAAGTAGAAGCCAGCAAACAAATGGCCCAGTGAGGGATCTCCTGTTAAAAGTCACTTGATTTTTGCAGTTAAAGGAAGGACTTTTTGTTAAATTTTTACATCAAATTGCACGAGGCCGAATATAATACTCAGCTCCGGTGCTCAATATAACCACATTTCCGAAGAGGCTTGTCTGGATAAGCAGCCATGGCGGCATGAGGAAGGAGCGGAGACGCTTCCCCTTCAGCCCCGGGGGCCCGGAGAGCTGCTGGGGCCGCTCGGAGACGTGCGAACGCAGGGGCTGGACGTCCGGGGCTGCTCCGTCCCCGTCAGGCCTCGAGCAGGCCGATGGCGGCGCTAGGCCCGGCGCACGTGAGCGGGGACCGCAGAGCAGCTCGGGGGGCTGCTTTTCAGCAGACCGTGGTGCTGTGAAGCCCGACACGGAGCCACCGGGAGCCTCTCAAATGTCCACGCTGCCCTGTGCCCCTCAGAGGGGCCAGGGACCGGCTTCATTTATTCTCTGTCCAAGAACTACATTGCTTCATATTAATTACATGGAATCTGGCAGTTTTAGCAACTCCAAAAAAATCTATTTTTTAAAATACTGATCTTCCGACTGTGTGGCAAGTCTGTATCGATTTCACAATTTCTTCTTCCTATACAGAACTTAAAAACTGCCATAAGAATATAGGAAAACACCAGCTTAAGGAGAGGATGAGGTGTCCAATATCTTCAAACGAAGTCTTCACCTGAGCTATTCCAAAGTTTAAGGGCTCCCAGCGTGAGTGAGAGCATCACACTGAGCTTGTGTAATTCGTGACTTATTTCCCTGTCACCTGTATTATAAAATTAGGTTTCCTTTAAACTGATACCACTTGAATTCTATGCTAAAGAGCCAGGAGTGCTTTGAGAGGTCAGGTTAAGGACAACTGTTATTGTCAGAGAGTTTCCTTTTTTTTTTTTCCCTACAACAATAAGTAAAATAACCCACTATTGTATATAGTTTTCGTAGGCAAGACTGCCACAAGCTATTCACATCCACAGCTTGTCTCACAAAGAAGGACAGAAATAGCACTGAGCCCTCCCCTTCAAAATGAATTTGTCAATCAGATTTTTTTTCAAATGTTTATGTGACTAGCTATGAAGCAAACACTGTTACCACCGTTGTGACAGCTGTGGAATAATAGAGATACGTTGGTTTAAAATAACACACCACGCCTGTGGGCCAGAGTAAAAATCACTGAAATCATAGCATTTTTTTGGTTGCTAGTTGCTGAAAGAATTTGTGCCACCCTTGTGACCGTATAGGTGTTTGCATTGATCAAAACTGCTAACTGGATTAATGTTTTGATCGCCACCCTCTCAGCATCTGCCCGGGAGGCAGCCCAGGCTTAGGGAGCTCCTCCCCAAGCCCTGATGATGGGCGACAATGGAGTTTAAAAATAAAAATTAAATGAAAATTCAATACTTTTTGAATATATAATGGATATTTCTTTAAAATGATACAATGAGAAATAATTCTGACAGTCTTTTAAGATGAAGCTAATGAGCCTGCATGCTGATTTCAGAGAAGACACGATTGAGAAGTTGGATTTGCGTTTATTTGTTTATCTGTGAGAAGCTTCTGCTGGTTAAACCAATTTAACTGGTTAAAGTTAAGTTGCCTTTTTTAGCTGTGCTAGTTAGAGGAAAAAAAATATAAACTGATACTTCCAAAATAAGAAAACTGTTGATTATTAAATAAATTCTTTAAAACAAATCAAAAGTCAGTATTTCAATTAAGTTTTTAAAGACTTGTTAATTTTGTTTTTCAATTTTGTCACTTGTAATTAAGACATTACTGCGTTTAGGGAAATGTCTTGGTCAATACTATTCGTTGAGCATGGCAAATACTTTAGCAAAGGATAACAGTTGAACAGATGCCTGGGATGTAGTTCTGTGGTTCTATAATCTGTAATCTGAATAATTAATCAATTATTCACATGGTGGTTGTTGAATACCAGTAATTGATTATATGGTTATTGAAAGGAATTCAGTAATCTTAAATATAATTTTATGTAGAGGAATAAAGTAACTACCTTAAAACAATGCTGCTCTCAGTTTAAAAATGGAAAATCAGAGAAATAATTTGTAATGTGGAAACATGAAGTGATCCATTTTATTTACAGCTGGTAAATTTCAATTTGATTTAAATGTATATGTTAATTAAGATACATATTTCATCACCTTCTTGTAAAATTAGGCACTATTTTGTTTGATGCTGGTCGTAATAGGAAATGTGGAATGATGTCTACTGCTACAGCTGTTTGCAGTCCTTACGTAACACCAGATGTGAGATTGATGTATCTATAGTTTGTCCTCTCCTGTGAATTGCAAGTGATCAAACAGGCAAAAAAACATAGTGACAGGATGATTAGACAAGTTTAGCAGGAAGGGAATTGTTCAAGACATTCATAAATTACTGCACAACCACACACACGCCGCAATGGGAAATGTATTTATTGTAACTTTACAGCTACAGAAAAACACATATATCTAAGATGAATCTGAGATACAAGCTTATTAATTACAGAAGAGTACTTTGACATACCGTATAGACACCATCGAGGTAAAAACAAACAAAACCTCCTTTTGTTTTCACAGATGTATTTTTATTAGTAAATTATTCTCCTATAAATGTTTTATGAACTCTGCTGTGAAATACAGATACCAGATCAAGTAGTCATGCATTTAAGTGTAGATGCACTGTAAAAGAGGTTGGTTGATAAAAGCTGTTAAAGCATCAGCCATATTTTGCTTTTTCTGTTGCCAGCGCCAGCCTGCGAATGTTTGCTATGCAGCCAGCTGCCGCCTCCTGGAGAGTTTCATCCGTAGAGCCTACCATAGCCAGGAGGAGCTAGTAAAAACACAAAACAGCATCAGGAAAACAAATTTGTATGCTTTTTCTGCAAATAATATTCAAATCATATACGCAACAATTGTGTAAATTCACTCGCATGCAGAGAAAATGTTAAAATTGTATTAACCAAAAATATTTGAAAATTAAGATATAGAAATAAAATGCTTTAAATTTGATAATATTTGTACCTTCCACTTCATTTACTGATTACTTTATTACCTCTGTCTTTCAGTTCTGACTTAGCTCTTTTCTTGAGAGTAGAAATTGCACATGCTTTAATTGAAATAATGATTTCCCCTTAAGGCATAGTATTATATTTGTACATGCTCAAGATTTTTAACAAACAAAACTCTGCACTATGTTTTGGCCTTGATCTTGAAACTGGATCCATGTGAATGGGCCCTCGTGTCCCATTGACTGCAGCAGGTTTCTTTATTGCCACAGCAAACCACTCACGTTCAACTGCTTGAGGGATAACAGTCCGAGCATAACATTCTCAAATATTTGCACGTAAGAGTGAAAAACAAAAGTTCAACAAAAGCCCCAAACTTCTGGAGCAGATTCAGCTCTTCAGTCATGTGGAGCAGATCCTTTACTCTGGAAGCCATTCAGTTCTTTCAGTGGAAATTCCCTTGGAGAAAGGCACTGCTCAACACCACTATCACATAAGAGAGGGCTGGTTTGAGGAGAAAACATTTTTACATATCTGAAAATCATTAATAATCATTTTGGGTCTTATTTTCTTAATGTTTTGAAATCAGTGATGCAACTGCAGATGCAGTATATGCTGGAAAACCAAAGACTTGCTTAGCTTAAATCAACTCTGTGCAATCCTCAGATTTCTGAAAATCTGCCAAACTTAATGTGAGTTCAGGTATTTTGAAGCTCAGACAGCTCTAATTAAAACCTATATTTTCAGTCTGCAATACTTAGGATTCTGCATCACCCAAACAATGTTGAGTCAAACCACAAAGAAATCTGTTATCACTCAACTCCAGTGCATATTTTTCATACAGCTAAAATATTACATAAAATTATGAACTGCTAAATATAAAAGCATAAATTGAATGCAGGCATCAAATTCATATGCTACCTTTTTCTAACCTTCCAGCAATCATGAAGCATGGGCCACAGCTGCAAACATATGGCATTTGCTTATAGAGATCAAAGCATTTTATACTTGAGGAAGTATTTGTGTTAGCCAAATGTACAAAATAAGCATCTTGCCAGTCACCTTTCACTCTTTGACCCCTATATATAACCTATAAGATTGCCTGTAATATGCCTGAATTATGTCAAAAAGACCCTTCTTGTAAATTACGCATTGATGATAAATTCTTCTAGCCATTCTTCTTCCGATAATTTCCATTAATGTAATGAATTGTTTAAGCACAAATAGATAAATAAGAATTCTTAAAGTGTGAATACTATGAAAGGATACACCTGAGTTAAAACAGAGAAGCAAATGATATGTGAAAGCTTTATATTTTTGTATTTTATTCATATGCAAAATGCAGGCCAAGTTAAGCAGGCAGTGAAGTCAGTGAAGTTCACATTTGATTTCAGCTGCGGACAAGACCAAGCTGTACATCTCTGTGCAGTGATAAAGCTGCTTTACAGAGCACAGGAGCCAGAAAGCAAGTCTTAGCAGACAATTCACTTTTTTGAAAGAAATATTGCTGGATGAATATGCTGCTTCGCTGATGATTTCTGCAGTTGATTTCTTATCAGCCTAAACTGTAAAGTATTTCTTTGGGTACCTCACAATGTTCTATTAGAGCTTATAGAAGAAGACTGACATAGACCTTCATTTCCCTGACTCAAAAACAAAAACATGTATCTGGTATGTTAAAGCTGTAAATTTCACATTTTGGAACAAGGTAACTATATGCCTTGTGTGATTACTCAGGGCATCTTCACAGACCTAGTGCAAGGCTTCTTCAGTTTAGTGAATTGTGGAACCCAAATTTAATAATTTCAACATGAGAAGAACAAGAGCAGAAGTTCATCACAAAGTGAATGTTTTGGTGATATGTTATTTAGTAAAAATATAGTAAAAAGCAAAAATAAATCTGCCTCTGTTATGTCTACGTATAGTACGTAAGCCTCAGTTCAAGGTTATTTATTCCCTCTTTAGGCACTCTTTGTTTCTAGGCTTAGAAGACTTTACACTCCAGAGAATAGGTAATATGAATTCCACCAATGCAAACCACAGTGTTAATGAACATAGTGAAAACTGGGAAGTTTCCCTTCTGGGCTTGGTGGGACAAGGGTCAGTCTCTCTCTAACTGATTTTCTTTTAAGTCACTCGCCAGTGGTAACTACCACTTTGTACAGTATCCATTACATTGTGTCTCGCGCTGTTCACAACATGACTTGAAAAAAATATTCTTGAAAACAAAGTCTAAAACAGTAGCTGCCCCTGGGGATGGAGGATATAGAGCAACATTTGTCAGTCAACTTTTACTTCATGTGCTAACAAGGAGGCAACTGAAGACAGGAATAGCAAAAATGCAAAATGTTTCAATGCAAGTAGATAATTGCATATTTAGGAATCCAACTTACAAGATTTTGATATAAATTTTGTTACTATCTTTGTCTTAAATGAAATAAAATTTTATCCTTTCTTATATATCACAAAGTTATAATTCCTTCAATTCCTGACTGCAGTTCCTTGATCCTTTTGTGGGTTCTGTTCAATTCACTGGCAACCTGGGTTTCCAATTCAACTATGGAAATGTATTCATAGATCATATGCATGGATCATATACACATATTACATGTATTTGACAAATCCAAAAAATCTTTTTTTTTTTTCTTGATTCTGATACATCGTTGCAATATAACATGTCCTTTCTATTGATGCAATGCCCTTGAACTTCATTTATCCCTTCCCTTTACTGTTCAGGTATTATTTTCTGACACATGTAAATGTTAACAGATGTGAGAAGCAGTAAAAAAGCATGTGGTATAAATGCTTCTTTCTGGCATATAAAAGGCACTTTCCATAGACAGAGAAAGCATTTGCAGCACTATGTAGACTTCATTTTCAGTTGGCAGGTATCTATATTCTAAGGCAAGAGTCCAATTTTTTTTTGCACAGTTAGCACGTCATACCAGCAAATAAGCACAAATACAAGCTGTTTGGAGATCGTACAGAGCATATGTAGCATTTATGGGTTCCAAAAGCAAAAGTAAAGCAAAACCAAATCATCTAGATATTCACAACAATTAAAGAGATTTTGATATTGTTAGCATAGCTTTAAAATAGCACAGAGCAGTGTGGCTGTGTTAGGACTGTGTAATCATAAAATATGCAGAATTTGCAGAATATGCAGATTGGAAGAGATCTGAGGAGGTCTCTAGCCCTGGTCAAGGCAGGGTCAGCTGGGAGATCAGACCAGATTACTCAGGGCTTTATCCATCTGATCTTGAAAACCTCTAGGGATGGAGACCATGTAGTTTTTGGGCAACCTGTTCCAGTGCTAGATTGTTCTCCTGGAGGAGATTTTCCCTTACATGCAGTCTCTTTTCTTTTCACTTGTGCCTGTGGTCTCTCTGCCTCCTGCCAGGCATTGCTATGAAAATCCTGGCTCCATCTTCTTGACCTCCTTGTAGGTATCTGAAGGCTGCTCATAGGTCCCCTGGAAGCTGTTGCTTCTCCAGGCTGAACAAACCCACTTGCTTCAGCCTTTCCTCACAAGGGGCATGTGCTCCCACCACCAACTATCTTTGTGACCCTGTGCTGAACTTATTTTAGTTCATTCATGTCTTTCCTGTATTTGGGTGGCCTAAAACTGAATACACTGTTCTAGGTTCAGTCTAATGAGTAGTGAGTAAAGGGCAGAAATCCCTTCCCTCATTCTACTGGCAATATTCCTGCTATATTAGCAGTATCCTGCTAGTCTTCCTTGCTGTCAGGAGACACTGCTGGCTCACGATCAGCTTGCTGTCCACCAAAAGCTGTTCCCCAGCCAGTTTCCACCCCGTGCCACCGTAATGGGTGACTTGGAAACTCGCACCACTGATTCCCATCCCCGGACCTGCCTGGATACCTCTGCATGGCAGTCCTGCCCGCAGACGTACTGACTCCTCTCGCAATCCCTCACCTTGCCTCGCAATTTGATGTCTTTGCAACCATACGAGTAAAAACTACACTGCCTTCTCCAGGACACTGGTAAACATGGAAAGTGGGACACACACATCCCAGTAAAGAGACCACTTGTTACTGGCCACCAGGTAGATTATGACCCATTAACCACTACCCTCTGAGCTGGATTTTTAAACATTTTACACAAGGTTTTTACAGATTTGGCTGTCCAACCTTCTAGACTGTAAAACGTCTGAAGTTGGACAGACATATATGGTGGGAAACTGTTTTTAAAATCTCACAAAAGTCTGACTTGCAAAAGTCAGAGTAAATGACACCCACTGCTCTCCTCTCATCCACCCCCCTAGTCACTTTATGATAGAAGGCAATGATGGCCTGATTTATCTTTGATAAAACTATGCTGACTGTTCCCAGTCATCTGCTTCTCTTCCTTGAGCTCAGAAACGTGTTCCAAGAAAACTAACCCCATAATTTCCCCAGGGACCAAAGGGAGGTTCACCAGTCTGGAGCCCCCCAGACTGTTGGCAGGAACTGCTGCTCTGAGGACATGCTCAGCAAATCCTTGTTGTCGGGTCTTAATGCTCTCTGGCAAGCAAAGGGATAACAAAAATGAAAGTTTTTTGTTCCGTAGGGCAGCAGTAAGAGGTAAGGGTGCAAGCCATGGCATTTACTTGCATATCAGGGTATCATGAATGATGCCATCTTCCATCTTCTGCAAAGCAGAGATTCCTTAAAGCAAAATCTCTACAAACACAAGTTAACGAACTGAAAAACTATTTTTTTTCAAATAGAACAGCACAAGCATCAAGATAAGCACTTGTAAAACTCTCAAAACCTGGGAATGGGTCCATAGTAAAATAAAATAAAAATAAAAAATGGTATTTTCAGAGAAGGCTAGTAACTCTCTTTTCTATGAAGGCATCTTTTGAGGATTTTTCGCTTCTGCAAGAAAGTAGCACAAGGGAATTTCAAAGAATAAGAAATGCACATATTTGAAGATTTACACCAATAAAGCCTGAATCTGACAAAATCTCAGAAAGTACTTGTGCTTTGTGCATTGCATACAATAATTTTTAGGCAGTTCCTTTCCTTTAGTCCCAGTTATTGCAGCTTCCAGATTCAGTGGTGGGAAGCAGGAGACAAAGGAAGTGGTATTCTCAGACAGAATACACTTTCGCATGTATTCATCTTAAAATAAGAGGTTACTCATGTGATGTATCTACAACATGTTTTCCAAAACAGTGGAAAGTGCAGAGCAATACTGCTGGACAGAGATTTCTTTACTCATGTAAAACAGATAAAGATCAGCTTACTCAATACTCTGGAGTCCTGTGAACATGAAAGCAAATAATGAATCCTGAGTAACTCTAAAAAAGAATATGTAATGCCTTTTTTTCCCCCTGTCTTCTTTGGATTTTCTCTCCTGAAAAACTTTTTCACTCTCTTTTTTTTTTTTTCTTTCTCTAATTAGAAGGAAATACAGACAACCTCTTCAACAAGATTCATATTCAGACACAGACTGGGAAGCTAGTCAGAGTTCACATATAGCCTAAAATTCCTGGAACCACAGACATTTGCTTCAATACAACTGCTGCTTCTGTCTGCTAACACTGGTGATGACATCTTGTCGATTGACATAGCGTTTCCAGTTAATGGATTTTTTTCTAATTTAGATTTAATGTCTGACTTCTTTTATGTGCAACATTTCCTAAAGGATGCCGAATTTCTAACACTCTGATCTTCTAATTGCTTAAAACTTCTTTTCCAAAGAAGACATTTTTCACATGCTTTTTATAAAACTAACCTGAAAGAAAAAAATACTTTAAATAAAAGCATATGGTAGAAGCTTATCCAAGAAAGTATCAGTCTAGATCCAGCCAGCGTTTTGCTAACTTTCAACACCATATTGCACACTGGAAAATATTAAAGCACCTAGTTTGAGTGTTATGTTACACATACTCCTATGAAAATATTTCTCATACAATTAAATTATAAATAATAAAACATACTGCAGAATCAAAGCGTAATGAAAGTAAAGCTAAGTCACTGTTTCTAAAGTAAAAGTCATGCTGATTTCCTGATTTTATCTTTCAGCTGAGTGAAAAGACAAGATGTACCACGGAGCTTCCTAAGAACACACTGGCCCAAGTTCTGCAGCATTTTTGGTTGATTTTGTTTTTCTCAGGTGGCACAAAGAGAACAGATCTCAAATGTAATTTCACCTGTGTCAGGGAATACTCTGAGCCAGCAGAGGTAGCAAGCACAGCATCTTTGCTATTTGTATATATGTACAAGTGGGGGAAAAATAACCTACTCCTCTTTCTACATCTCATCTGTATTAATTGTCTTCTAATTTTATAATTATTCGGGGGAGGATACACTACTTCTTGCAAAGCCATAACAAATGGGCAGAGAATTCTGGAATATCAGTGAAAAAGAGAAAGTGAACAAAATGCTACCTGGTAAAATGTAAAACAGTTCAAAAAATTCTAAAACTTTCATGATGCTTTAAAATATGCTAATTTTTAAGATTTCCTATCTCAAGTTGTAACTCATAGAGTTTCAAATATTTTCAACAATTTCAGATATGAGTCTAACTAAATATATATATCATGCAAAAATAATGTACCTAAATAAAGCTAGCACTAAAAATGTTTTCTAATCTTTATTTTAAAAGTATGATTAAATGTAACTGAGAGGGGTCCTTAAAGGCAGATATTTTGAATCTATACTCAGCTGTAAGAAGTTTGGTGCAACATTTAGAAAGAATTCAATCATCATGAACATTCCGATGTACAGGGAGTCTTATGGGATATGAAATTCATCCCACAAAAGGCAATACGCAGATCTGATAATCCAGAAGTGATGAAGCCAAAGGTCTAAAAGCATATTTTTATTCAAACCACTTTATTTTTATTTCATTGTAATTTTCAAGAGAAGATTAACATATAAAAGGCTCTTGGAGGGCTAGAGAAAATAAAGAATTTTCTGATAGTATTAAAAGAATGACATTGAAGAAAAGCTTTTCTCAGTTCACTGGAAATTCATTTTATTACGATTAAAACAGGAGCCTGCTTACTTACTACATGGACGTTCAAAGTGATAGACTTACACCATGAATGCTCCTTCCCTTTTCATAGTTTAGTTTGACTTAATAACATGTTGTGGACCATCCTTTCCTTATATTGCTGCCATCATAATCAAACCTTTCTTATGATTGTTTCCCATTTCTTCTCCTGGCTTATCTGCTTTTTCGCACTTTTCTTTCTTTTTCATTTAAAGGGAGCATCACTTTAACATTGTTCTCCCTTCACTGAGGTGATAGTACAGAAAATTGGAGAAAGCATCGCTAGTTTAGTCTTGATTTTCCAAATTTTGTTTAAAATTGTCATTACTGTGAATACTGTAATTCTGTCTCCATCTGTCTTTCTATTTCTAGCAGTCATAGAAAGATTATATGGGAGCTAAGAGAGGGCATTTGGAAATGAAGTACAGAAGCAAGTCAGAGAAACAAAAGGAGCCCTAAGCTGTCCATAAATACTCATATTGTGAAAACACAGTGCATTTGGTTTTCTAGTTTATCCAGTTTTCTTGAAATGCCTAGACAGTCTTTGAAGCCAACACCGAACTGCAGCAATCAGAAACCACAGTTTGCAGATCAGTGGCAAATTTTGCAATGTTTATCTTAAGCTGCACCTTATGGCAGAACAAGGTATAAAATCTGACCATATTTGCAATTCTAAAGGTATGCAACATCTACTGCAATGTCAATGTTTGAATTAACTTCAAATTGTCTTCTGTATGCAATTACAAGTACTGATTTTGATCTCTAAAGTCAATATAGTTTTAGGTCTAATGATATAAGTGTCTGTCTATGTATGACCATAATAATCAAAACCAGGGGAGTTCTTTTTCTACTAAACCTTACTAGAACCCTACTTTACCTTAGTAAACCATATCAGAGTCTGAGGAAAAAAGCAGGATATCCATATGGGAGTACCCATATGATAGTATTTATTCCAAATAACAAGTTAGGAAATTTTAAAGCTCTTGTTTTTCTGGCCTCTCTGGGCATCCTGGTGGACATCAAGTTGACCATGAGCCAGCAATGTGCCCTGGTGGCCAAGAAGGCCAAAGGTATCCTGGGGTACATGAAGAGCATTGCCAGCAGGTCAAGGGAGGTGACCTTCCCCGTCAGCGCCGGTGAGGCCACATCTGGAGTGCTGTGTCCAGTTCTGGGCTCCCCAGTACTAGACGGATGTGGAGCTGCTGGATAGAGCCCAGCAATGAGCTACAAAGATGATTAGGGGACTTGAGCGTCGCTCTTATGGGGAAAGATTGAGAGCTGGGCCTGTTTAGCCTGGAGAAGACGGAGAGGGTATCATCAGTGTATACAAATATCTTAAGGGTAGGTATCAAGAGGATGGGCCAGGCTATTTTCAGTGGTGCCCAGCAACAGGACAAGAGGCAACAAGTACAAACTGAAACACAGGAGTCCCATCTGAATATGAGGAAAAACTTCTTGATTGTAAGAAAAACTGTTTCAGTGTGACAGAGCACTGAAACAGGCTGCCCAGAGAAGTTGTAGAGTCTCCTCTCTAGAGATATTCAAAATCTGCATGGATGCAATCCCATACAACGTGCTCTAGATGACCCTGCTTGAGTAGGAGTGTTGGATGAGTTGATGTCTCCATCTCAAGCACTCTGTGATTCTGTGATTCCATCGTTTGCGACTCAGTGGTGAGATCCCACGGCTGAAAAACTTAACACTTCTATTCCTCATTTTTAACTGATTATTTACCATCTGAGATCTTTGCCTCTCATAGCATAGCAATTTAATTTCTTAAGAGCTTTTGGTGATAAGTTCTGTTGAATTTTGCTTGTAGTGTAAATCCAGCAGTTCCAAATAGCAACAGGTTTACTGCAGATGAAAAGAACTAGACAGCAACTGCCGAAAGGTGTAACACTTTGAGAAGCAGAAGACTAATAAAATGTTCACTATACAGGGATTGTGCAGGGAAGTCAGGACAGACAGGCCTCCTTGAGATATGTTCACACTCCATGTGCCTATAGGACATCTGGACTACCACAATTATCTGTCTTTAGATTCCTGCAAAGGTACTAATCCAATCTAATGACTTTTGAATCTTTGGCAGATTGTAGAGATGATAGATACAAAACCCGTAAATAAACCTGGAATCATCCTACATAACTGTAGACTTGGTAGGTGACAGGGAACAAGTGGCAGAAGACAGGATTTGCACAGGGGGACTCAGACTTCAAGTGTTCGGAATACCTTTTGAAGATTATTAATCTCTTTATACTGCCCACCACAGAGATATATGGGGATAGACAGCCTAAGATTCCAGTATATAGAACTGTACTACCTGTAAAGCAGTATGAGAATCTCTTTTCTCAGTTCTATGATATGGAGTTTTTTTTATATTTTATCTTTTTCCCGGTTACAACGTAAAATCACTTAGTATGCAGCCTACTCTTTTCCTAGATCAAAGATAATGTATAATATGCAATATATCTGTCTCCTTTGGTAATTATCTAGTAATATGGACCAAAGTTCTTTCACTTTACGTTTTTTTTTTCTTCACAATTACCATAGATTATAAATTATCAGGAGCTGTTGCAAGAATTCTTATAGCGATTAGCAGCTGGTGAATATAACCACTTATCGGTCTCAGAGATTAATTCAAAATAAAGTAAAATGAAATTTAGAATAAAATGAAATTGTATGGATTTTCACTAATAGTGTATCAGAAGATAAAATTGATCATTATATAAAATTGATCATTATCATCTCTGTCATCAGTGATGAGTGAGTCTGATCCAGCCCTTCGGCAAATCAATGACAAAATTCTCATTAACCTCCTGCCCTCTGGTAGTTAAATCAGGCCTTTAGATTTTATGCCAAAATACAGAACTCTGAAAAGCAACATTAAGAGTAGAGCTCATCCTACAATCTACACTTTGCAAAAGGGTTATTTCTTAGCATCTGTACCTTGAAAGTGACAGTAATAAGATATGCTACAGTACTAAAAGATACTGCAGTGTGGTGTTTGAAAAGGCAACATTGAAAAGATTACAATGACTGGGGCTTGAAGCCAATTTTAACTAAGCCTGATTGATTCTGCAGGAAGAAGGGAAAAAAGAAGTTTTCATAGATGACAATAATGAATGCTTATTTTGGTATGTTAAGAGACTCCTGAGTGATAATTTAGCCTCCATTTACACATATGTATCTGTATGTACGTATGCAAATTTATATATGTGTATATAAGAACAGCTATTTTTAAGGGTAAGTGGATCATATTTTCACTGAATGTCAAAATAGACTTATTCACAGAGTCCAAAGTACCATTATTATTATTTCTTAAATTTAGCTTCTGTGAATAGCTCAGTATATACAAGGAAAATATTTTTGATCAGCTGAATGCCAAAAACAATCACCTGGCATTCTGCCCTTGTGCATTAAGCCCAGTAACTTTCAATTAAGAAAATGAATTTTAATAATTGACAATTTAGCTAAGGTATTATTACATAAAGATAAAATAAATCTAATATTCTTCTTTCTTATTATTGTTAAATTAGAAGGAAACATTTCACATAGTCAGAAGGATCAGACTTGGTTCAGGGAGCTAAACAATTGCAAGAAGCTGCTCTCTGTATTTCTGTGGTTTAGAGATAGTGCCAAGTCGGAAGGAAAAGACATTCCCTGCATTTTATAAAGCAAGATAAATACAGAAAAGAAATATAGATGAAAGATGGAACTGCTATCTATGGACCCTGCCAGATTCCTAGGCTTTTTGGCACACCTATTGAAGCTGGCAGACTTAGCCAGTAGCAATCTTTTCCATTAAAAGGAGCAGCATATATTTTGGTTTAACATACTTTGTTTATGCATTTTTAAACTTCAAAAATGTCTATTTAAATTTTTTTAATGATTCCTTCTGCACAGTTGGCTGCAATTGTACTTATTTGAAATGGCTCATTTATCACTAAAAGAGCTGCAGGGCACAGCTACTGTTAAACAGCTCCAACAAACCTACAGCTTAGTGGGACAAGCTTCTTTTTATAAGACTAAAGATGTTTAAAATGTGCCAAAGGAACTTTATGCCAGTTTCTAGGTTTGTTATCCAAACGTTACTAAATTAGAGGTCTCCTGAAGCACAGAGTTTGGGCAAAGATAAGCTGATCTCCTTTGGGCTGCTGCTTTTTTTTCCCATCTGGGATCAGCCACAATTTAAGAGAGCACTTGCTGCATGTTATATCCTTTAATCATCTGAAGTCTGAGGCTTAATTTACACTGAAGTCAAACTTTATCACCTTTGGCAGTAGTGCAAAAGCAAAATGTTTTATATTTAAGTATCCCTACTTTATGAATGGTGAAATTCTGTTTATTAGGAAGGATCAGGCTTTCTGGTTTCTGCCTCCCAGAGCTGAAATAATAAAGAAAATGTTCACACCTGCTACTTGCTAACACAAGAAAAACTGCAGTGAGGTAACATTGTTAATTTTCCATGATCCTTCTGAAACAAAACGAAATATGCTAGTATAGGGTGCAGTTTATGGAACTGCTTGTTTTTAAATTTGAAAGTGATGTGATCAATGCCTTGGGGGTGAAGGAGGTGGGCACACTTTCTATGCCTGACAGACATGCAGCAATTTTGCCATCTAGTGCCCTCTTTCTTCATGTTTGAGAACTGTAATTAATTCATAAAAAGCAAGAGGCATTCGCTTGGAGTATTTGCCAAACACACCGTACCTCCAGCCTGAACTGTGGAGCCAGAAGAGAGGCAAACACGACCGTTAAAAAGTAGGCTCTTCCAATTGGGAAATAAAAAATGTAAAGATATAAAATAAACAAATACATGTGTTTTTAATTACATATACATGGACATATATTTACGCCGATATCATAGGAAGTATTTTTGACTGATTTAAAAAGAGATTTTCCCAAACCTTGGTTGATAATATAAAACTGTGCATCATATAGTCAATGTTCTCACCAAAAAGCATTCCCCTCAAAACAAGCTACCCCTAAACCAAATATACCTAAAGAAGAAGGTGTCGGTACTTCTACATTTCAGTTTCTGAACTTCAGATTTGTATGGTTTATGGCAGAAGCTGTTTTTAGAATATTTTCAGTATAAATTATTAGTAATTGTTATCCATATTTTGCAATTCACATATATTTATTTCACAAAGATGGTCTTATGAAAGCCTTTTCACATAAAAAAAAAGTTAGCCAAAACTTCTTGTAAGGATTTATGACTTCAGCAACAATGGCCAATATTCTGGAAGCACTGCACAATAAAATACACAGAATGTATTTTATAATACATTATAACAAATGTTATTATAACAAAGTATGCAAGAACATTTTAACCATTCAATCTACCAAAAAAAGCATGTGTCTCTTGAGGTTATAGGCTGATGGGAGGACAGGCAAAACTCTGATGGATTAATTAAAACATATATATATATATGCATATGTGCATCCACATATACATCAATATATATTTCGAGTAGCACTCTTAGGAGCACAAGTCTTTTCTGCCTGCCTTATTAAACTAGGTATTTCAAATTAAGTTTTCAGCATCCCTGTTAAAATTCCTATATATTACCACAATTGATATTCTGTGAGGGAATCTATTAATATTTCTTTGTAATATGAAAATGGGGTACTTGCATTTATGCAAATAATTCAAAGAAGCAGAGCACAGAGTTAGGTTAAAAAACAGTTCTGTATAGTGGTAGGCAGGTTATTCACCTTCAATATTAAAAAATGTCAAACTGAAAAGTTTGACCTGCATTTCATGCATGAATTTCAATCATTGAGTTAACGCATCTGTCTTCCTCTGGTCCCCAAAATATGGTTATGGATATTATTATTCTAGGAACAGGAGACAGTGGAGTTGTTTACAGTGCAGCCTAGCAATAGCTATCTTTAAATGAACTTGTTGGATAATAAAAGCAGTTCAGAACAGTGCAGAGCTCAACAGAGGCTAATTTGCTCCAACTTTCTGTAGCCACCAGAGGAGACACACACATGGAAAAAAGCTGCCAACATCACAGTTATGATTCCCATGTAAGTTCCCAATGTCTGATTCTGTCCCAACAATCCCAAGTGACTGTTCTTTACTGCCCAATTTCCTTATTTTTCAAACAAACAAACAACTCCCGAGAAACACAGTCAGTATTCGGTACTTTCATTTTACATCAGCTAATTGAATTGCAACTATGAATTAACAATAGTTGTATCTTGGTTTTACTTGCGTTGTCAAAAATGATCAATACAAATATTTATACAGCTTTCTACCATTCTTCATTTAGAATATTTATGTGCTATTTGACAAGGTTCTGGCAAATGTAGAAAGCACACTGGTAAACTTCAGGAAAAATTTCTTAACAGTGAAGGTGACAGAGCACTGGAACAGGCTGCCCAGAGAGGTTGTGGAGTCTCCTTCTCTGGAGATCTTCAAAACCCGCTTGGACACAGTCCTGTGCCACGTGCTCTAGGTGACCCTGCGTGTGCAGGGGGGTTGGCCTAGATGGTCTCTAGAGGTCCCTTCCAACCTTGAGCATTCTGTGATTCTATGATTCTATGAAAAGAAGAACATACTCTTTTTTTAGTTTCATACCTTACTATTTAAAGCCACAGGTATTCTTTTCACAGTCTAATGCATTTGTATCTACATAATTTACAGGTGTTTATCAACTTTTCAGCCAGTGAACTCCTTTAGTTTTCTAATGTATTATACCTCTGCCAAAACTGGAATCTGCTACTAGAGAAAAATGCAGCATGTTGTTTTAAAGACATTATATATATTGTCCGTGTGTTGATCTCTTAAACTTCTCTAAACAATGAAATGCATGAATAAATGTTGTGGCGGCCTTTAAACTGTGAATGATTCTTACAAAAAGCAAACAAATTCATTTGAGGTCTACAAAGTATATTTTTCAAGTATTAAACACTGACTGATCTCCTGAAAAAAAAAAGATACCAACTTATTTCACAAGGTCTAACTTCAGTAATGATTTACATTAAGAACATTACCTTCCTTTAATTTTTAGTCCTGTGTATGCAGGCCAATATTAGAGCATGAGAATTTCTAACCTGGGAAACAGCTCCCCAAAGACATGGAAGTCGAAACAGAAAATTGGCCAAACAAACTTTGAGAGGAATATTGTGGCCAAACAGGTTAATGAAAGTCACTGATGTTCGCATAGAGCTTACATAAAAACAGGAAAGTTACTTTACCTGATTGAGTATTCATACAGCTATTACTGGAATACTGAATCATGTTTTGATGTTGAAATTTAGTAAAAAAAAGGGGGGGGGGAGGATTCATAGCTGACCCACAAAAATAACAAAAGAATTGAAAAGAGAGCATAGAGATTCCATCAGAAATTCCATCTACTTAGTTACTATGGAGTGATTTGCTCTTACTTTATAAAAATGTGTTTACTTTATAAGAATGTGTATCAGAAAAGAAATTAGATAGGGCTTTTCAGTCTACCAAGCAACAGTATCATACATGTAATGGCACAAGATAAAGCTAGACAAGTTCAGGCTACAAATAAGGTGCAAATGTTTTTATGAGGAAGGTATTTAGCTACTGGAACAAGTTATCATGGCTCTAGACGATTTTCCATCACTGGAATTTTTTAAGTAAATAGTCCGTGTTTTTCTAAAAGATATACTATATTCCAAGCAGAAACAAATTGAAGCAATGTCTAAGCTCTGTATGAGCTTGGCTGGTCAGACTACATAATCACAACAATCCCTTCTAGCATTACAATGTATGAATCCATGACTATCTAAAATGAGAATAGTGCCTCATTTACAAGCCTATGGTCTTATTTAGGCTTTTTAAATATTGGCACAACATTACCTTTCTTCCAGTGCTTCAACTTCCCCTGTACTGCAATACTAGTTGACAGTCAGGATTTAGGAGGATATTAATTTAAATTTAGCTGTCTAAAAGTTACCTGTTGAGTCTGAACTAATTATCTAGGTCCTTTCCTATACTCAGTGGAGGAAGATAGGCTCCTTCCACCAGATTCCATTCAGATGTTTTTGACACTTACTTGCAGCTAGTGTAAATCTACAGCTGCTTCTCTTTCCTCGTTGACCACAGAAGGTGCCTTAGTTTAGACGACTATGAACTATACACCTAAAAGTGGCTAAGTTGGAAAGGAATTCATCCTTAATGTTCCAAAGATTTTTTTTTCAAAACCCTGTATTCATGTTAGTTAGATCCACTAATTTAAAACATCTGTCTTTACTATAACAGGTACCTGTTACTGCTGGGCAGATAGTATTTCACTACCATCATATCATATCACTAACAAGTAAAATATTTTTTAATAGCTCTAATTGAACAATTATTCAGAATTCTGTCTTTCCCATTTAATGGACAGGACTGTATAGGCATCTGTATAGGATCTTTCTTCTTTCCTGCCTCAGGGTGGGATTTGCCCCTCTCAGCATAGATATCTACAGCGTAGATGTGTAGATGAAAATTGTGAACCTGGACTTCCATTATAACCAAAAGACACCATGTAAGACTGTCAGTAGAGAACGGGGTGCCTTATTTTAGTGTAAATTAGGACAGAAGAACCGCAATAGAGAATCTATTTCTCATCCCTGACTATTAAAGGAATTTGAATGATTACTTCAGAGAGAGATGTCTACAGTGTAGACATTATAAGTTGAATGCTTTTATTTTATTTTATTGACATATCCTGCTTTTGGGTGATTATTTTTCCTTCTTTTCCTCTTACTTTTTTCATGACTTCAATAATCTCCTGAGAAGTCTCATTAGCCTCTTCATGACAGACCGTGCTCATCTCAGCTTTCAAAGAAGCCAACCAAAAGTCCTAGGTGGACTCACAGAAAAAAATATAGGATTTTATCCTACTCTATACACCCTGATTTCAGTAGGAGTCTGAATGGAAAACAGTTTTCTTAAAGAGCTGGATAGATCCGTTCTTACAGGTTTACAGCTATTTAGCAAGTTTGATTGTGCACTGGTTGACATTTTTTTTGGTATGAATGGATGGTATGGATGGCAGGTTTGATTTTGTGTTTATGAAAATACACTCTTGACAAACTTCCATTATTTTTGCTTTTTGTGGGACTGGTTAACAGTCAATCCTTACGGTAAATTAATGGCTTTCAAGGTTATTTCCTTCCTACTGCCTGTAAACAAACTGTGCAGTAAGGAATCTTGATGTTCCTCCTCCCAGGTATGAATTTGGATCACAGTCACCTCTTGGCTATGAAAAGACTCCAGCCTACCAACCTGAACAGTTTATGGCATGAATCAACAGTGGGGCCTTTTGATATTAGAGATGATTTCATTGGTATTCTGAATGACTTTTAAAAATCTATCCCAATACTTTCTCAAAATGTGATATTTAGCAAGAATGAAGACAAATTCTACATTCTTCATGGCAAAGTGCGCTAACAGGTGATTTAGTTTTATTGCCCTTCTTTGACATCTTAATTATTGATCAGTTTTGGTTGTATTTTTAAACACTCAGAACCAGTCTTTTCAGGAGCATCAGTCTTTGTTCCTCAAAAAACCTCTGAGATCTTGCAGAGGAGGATAGCTAAAGTCAATCTCCATAGAGTTTTGAAGTATCTAAAGTTGAGCAAGGTAACTTATCATTTATTTGCAGACCTAACAACTCAACTGAACTTCTCTTCATGAAACTAATATTCCATTTCTGAATGATACAGAACAGAATGCAGACATTTTATTCTACATATTGCCATAACTGTCTAAACAAAAGGGTGATAAAATCTGTCCCCCTGACATTGTTTCTTTTGAGAAACCCACTTAACTGAATATAGTGAAGAAAATTCTTTCCACATTAGGTGGAGACTAAAGGGGATGACTTCTTCTGGACACTGGGAAAGTTTATTATTATAACTGCTTTCCCTGATCAGATCTGTCAAGGCAATGGGTCAACTCCACTGCTAAACTGTAGAATATTCCTCAATTATCAAAAATGAAAAAAGGAGAAGGGTTGCAAGGATCAATCATTTTTCCACTTTTGATTGAAATCATTTGAACCATTGAATCATTCAGGTTGGAAAGGACCTCAGGAAGCTGTCTAGTCCAACTTCTGCTCAAAGCAGGGTCAACACTGAATCCAGACCATGTTACTAGTGGGTTTGTTGAGTCAGGTCTGGAAAACCCCCAAGGACAGAGATTCTAGAGCCTCTCTGGGAAACTGTTTCAGTGTTGCATTATCCTCAGAGTGTTTTTTTTTTCTTATATACAGTTGGAAGCCATCTGTCAATTTATGAACCATAGTTCATGCATATGCTTGTTCACATGATGAGAACAGGTCATTTATACCCTCATAAGTTCAGATAACTCATGAATTATGAGATGGGAGGCAATTCCACTTGTTTTTTTATGATGGACCCACTTAAAATCATGTGATCATACATTTGTACACATGTGATCTTATTTGTACATAAAAAGGAAAGTGCACGTTAGTCAAAAGGATTAGCCCAATTCCTTTAGAGGCAACAGATTTAATTCTTTATTTTGTAACTTTATGCATTATTTTACCAGTTATATTTTCTCCCTCTTAACATCTTATAGAGATTACAGAACATTATGAATATATTTTTTAAAAAAACTCATATTTTGCTGCAAACTCTGTTTTTCTTTAAGAGTAAATAAATGCCTTTAATTAGTCTACATATTTTAACTAGGCCTGAGGACTAAGAATGAACCTACACCCATCTGGAATTATTACAAAAGTATATCATCAAGATTGTTTTCATGCAATACTTTTAGTGTGTTACAGCTTATAAACCTGTATAAGGACCTGTATAATGAAGTGAATGAAAATAATAGGTCACAGAAAGGCAGACAATAGAAAAAACAGGAGGACACATTGTGGATTGTGTCAGTGGAATGGAAAAATAAGCAACAATAGAAGTCACCAGACACTAAAGTTTGAAAATGAGCTGTAGCAGAGTATACATTTCCCTGTGCTATGTAGCTAGGATACTGCAACTGTAATGGGAAGAGGCTACTGAAAGCAGAAAGAGTAGCTTAGGTTTGAGTCAGTCCAAGTACTGGCTTTTCAACTGAGTCTTTAAACATTGCGACCAGCTGAGTCTTTTTAACCAGACTATAGCCAACTATAGATACAGGTTTTTTTAATCAGACTTTTACCAACCATACATATAGGTATGATCATGCAAGACCATTAGGCTGTGCCAGAATTGAAACTAATCATAAGAAAATGTACTATCATTATTGTTGACAAATTTAACATTAACTTCTCAAATTTAACATTAACAATAATACTGCATCATAATTTAACTCTTTTTTTCAATACATTTATCTACATGTTACAGAAAAACCTGCAAACAGCAAACCTTTCAGGAATTTTATTAAAATTGACAATTCTTACAATCTCCATCTCTAAGATTGTAATCCTTATGCCTCCTATGCCAATGAAATAACTCTACTGGCTTCAATTTCTGAGATAAAACTTAACTGGAAAAGTCTTTCTGAGAGAAAATTCTTACTAGAGAAAAGTCTCTGGGGAATGTGGCTCATACTTAATTCTTAAAATAAAATTCTTTATAAGTGAATACAGAATGCACTGAAACAAGTCCAGGTGAACTAAGCTTTTGTATTATTCTACCTTAATTTGGCCCTTAGAGTATCTTATAACTAGATACAGTTGCACTGAACTCTTAGGTGGCTTTCTGCCATACCAGGTAACTTCCATTAAGATGACTCAACTTCTTTTGCAAAAGCCACTTGAAAATGATAAAATGCTGATTACCAACCTAAGTAAGACTCAGGTAAAGCATTCTAGAGGTGAATGTCAATATCATATGTCTATATTTTAATAATCATTTAGCTGTGAGATCTTTAGAACTGAAATATTCTTTCCCACTCATTGTTTAACCAAATGTTTCTAGGATAAATTTCAGAAAATTCAAGGTAGGCAGCAGTATTCTAAAATGTTTTCAAAACTATTTCAAATTATAGCACCTTTTTTTTTTTTCAACATGTCAAAACCCTTCAATGATTTGAACTCCAAAGAAAAAAAGTCTTTCACCTCACCTTCACCACTCCATTTTCATGCATGGTGATACAGTTGTTGGGATCCTCTGAAAGCTGATATAAAGCCTGAGCTGTAGCTCTGTGGACTGATGGATCATTTGATTTCAAGTAACGTACCAAAGGAGCTACAGCTTTCGTCTCTCCGAAAGTAACTCTATTGCTTCCCCACATGCAACAGTGGGAAATGGCCTCTGCTAAGTGACGTCTTAACTTGTCATTGTTCTGAAGAAGATAAAAACATAATACATAAAAAATGCAATGTGTTAAAAAATCCATAGGAAAGCAGAACTGTATTCTCAAACACCATAAGGAATCCCAATTTAACTGTAATACTATTTAAAACTAGAGAGAACTGTGAGGCATGGAGTTAGTATCCTCTTACTATTCTCTTTGTAAGAGATGCTGTGATTTTTTTTCTATATGTTTTTAAAATTATTTCAAAGGTGTTTTTAGAATGACTGGAGATTAGCATTACAATGTTACATACAGTCCCATCATTGAGACTCTCTCTGGTTCAGATTTATTGCTTGCTTAGTCCTTTGTGCTTTTTCCATAGGGCAGCTGCACCACTGAAAAGCAATATTCTGCAGTAGGGATTATGAAAATTAAGCTACTCCAAAGCAACTTTGGAGAGCTAAGGAATGCTTTCATGTCCAATATACCTACCATAGTGGAAGATTCTACAGTTATTTTTCTTGCTGCTGTAACATCTGCTGTTCATGTCCTAATCTTTTATTTGGGTGTGATGCAATTTGACATAAAAAAATTCAGACACTTAGTACATGTTTAGATGCTACTTACTGTGTTTGCTAGTTTTGACAACAGAGGGACAACTCCATGGTCTGTTATAACAGCTAAATTTTCTTCATCCTTTGCTATATTTGTAATGGCTGCACATACACTTGCCAGAACTTCTTTATTCTTTGATTTTAGCAAATTGACTATCAGTTCCAAGCCACCAACAAAGGACCGAACCATTTCTCCAGAATCCTAATTGAGAATAAAAGAATCCTTATTTTAAAATATTCAATCCCTATTTGACAAACAAATGTTAAAAAAAGGAATTGACATGACAAATATTCAAAAGACTGCAGCTTCTTCTTTGTGTGGCCATCACCAAGAATCATGGCCAATTCAGCTCTCTTGATTGACATATGTGAGTTAGGTTGTTTTACAGACAAAAATCTAGGAAGAAATTCAACATCTAAATAAATATATCTAGTGCCATTTTAGATGCCACAGAATATTGTTTCCAAATTCACGCTCTCATTCCAGAAGAGCCCCTTATCTACTGTATCTGCAGGTCTCTCTTATCTGCTGTATCATATTTGCCAGGTGCAGGTGAGTGTCTCACATGCCTCAGGATATCTAAAACTTCAGCAGAACCCCTTTTTCCTCTCCCACAGTTTCCTCTGTTTCTCATTAGATCTGACAGTGAAGACAAAGGAGGAGTAGTATTACTTTCTTATATCAATAATAAATGTGTATTTGGGAATACTTACAAATCTATACAAAAGAAGGTTACAGGAGCTGTGACAGCAAATTTGAGACAATTGTGTTGCATTTCAGAATGTACACCTCCAAACAGGTTCTAGGGGTTTGGAATGGCATCAGAGTATGAATAATCAACATAAACTATAACCAAAGGTCACAAACAGGACTCCGGAAAAGTTTAAGTATGCTTTTAGAACAGAAATATAAGTCAGAGAGCACCATTATGTTTCTGTATAAATCCATAGTGTGCCTCAGCGTTGAATAGAGCATTCTACTCCACCTTACCCATCTTAAAAAAATATAGTAAGATTAAAAAAGGTTTAGAAAATGACAGCAGGGATAATCAAAGCTGGGAACTAGCTTTGGAACTAACCAAGTAGGACATGCTATATAAAAAGGCTATAAAAATAAAGGTAGATGAGGAGGTATATCATAGAATTATATACTATATATTCTTAAGCATACACTATATATTCTTTCAGAACTGGAAGATTCCTACAGATCTCAGAATGGTCCTCCAAACCTTTCAAAGTACAACCTTCTTATGGGGAAACTAGAGATGTCCATCTTCTCAAAAGTGGCCTTCAAAAGAGAAGTCTCCCATTTGGAACTGGATGTCTCTGTATAGACTAGAGGTTTTTAGAAAACATTCTTGGCTTCAAACTACACTACTTGAAATCATCAATATCAGCCTGACATGTAGCTGTAGAGTCTTGCTGACTCTTAAAAAATAGAGTCAAGGCTTTTTCCTAAGTTCAGGATGATACAGGTCTAAAAATGAAATTATATATGTAAGAAGTTTAAGGCCACAGGTGACCAGAGAGTGCCAATAGTTACTTAGTGGGAATGCACACTGATAGAAAAATAAAACTGTGTAGAAAACTATTTAGTTCTTTTATAAAGTTTGCAGATACAGCGATTTTTTGACAAGCATTTCCTTCCTATAGCAGCAGCTGCCAAATATACTAGGCTGCGAGGAAAGGAAGAAAGGAAAAGCTTACGTCTCTTGCTGGGATGAGAGACATACCCTGTACGTAACTCTGCACAGTGTTGGATTTTGCCAGATGAGATGGGTAGAGTCCAGAAACTCTGACAAGGCTGAATGACAATGACACATTTGCAGTATAGGCAAAGGACACAGCTCCAAGGACAGATCCGGTTTATTAGTTCTAGGAAAGCTCTTCAGTCACCCTGTGATTGGGCTGGGGTGATGTGGAATCTATCAGCACCAGGGAAGTGTTCTTTCCAAAGGAAATGTTACAAGGTTTCAGGTTAGAGAATAGATCAGAATCAGAATAGATCAGTTTCTATATCAGACGGTGACATCAGATGACCTGGTGTCTAACTGCTACTGCAGTCACAAGGGGGTTAACTAGTCAAATGGTCAGCAGTAACTCTAAGAAGAAATTAGCCTGTGCACTTCAGTAATAAAAAAAGTAGAGGTAGAAAGAAAGGTCTGCCATTGGAATTGCGTTTGTATGTTCACCTCAACAGGCCACTAGGAGAATTTTGGATAAAAATTACCAGATACTGTCTTGAAACCCTTTTGAGCTGAAAGGTTTTAGGAATTTATGGAAGTGCAGACATGGAAAGTACGAACTTTCCTAGGGCTAGGGAGTGACCTTGAGATGGAGAATGGTTTTGATTGTATTTCTTTCTTTTGGGGGCTGATTTACGAGCAGAGGAGTGCTCCAATTGTATTGTGTTAGTTTTGCAGAGCCAATGCATCAAATCACTCAAGGAGCTGGTAAATAAAAATTCCAGAAGATCCTGCACTCCCTTTTTGAAGTTATGGGACTAAATGCCAAACAGAATATTGAGCTGTGATGTTTCCTTATGCAAAAGCAGTGGGTATGCTCATCAGGAACATAATATTTTCTGCCACAGGCAGGACAATTCTTGAGGCTGGGAGGGAGAGGTTGCTGCCATACAGTTTGAGGGTCAAAAGAAGCCACCACAGCCTGTGGAAAAGGACAGAGCCCAAGAGCAAACTTTAGGCTGAAGTCCTAAATATAACCGAATGAATAAATAACAAATACAGACATTAAAAGAGAATCTAAATGTTTATGCAAAAGAAACATAGGATTATGTTTCTTATAACCCTAAATAGAGCTATGACCCAAAAGATAAGCTCAGAGGAATAGAGAAGGAAGGGCAACATTCTGCCAACTCTATTACCAGGTGAACCACACAGAAAGGGAGTTGGACTTAAAGCAAATTTCCCATGGATATTTTTTGGGGAGGGGAAAAAAAAAAAGCTGCTCTGACTGTCATTGCTAATGAAGGTATAAATAGACTATTACTTGAATAAAAGCAATATTTCTTGATAGGGATTTTCACTTCCCACTTGAAATTTTTAATCTGCTCCATTGGCACTAGATGATGGGTCACAGAGGAAAACAGCAAAAATTCTCTATGAATTTTTGATTTTTTTTTCTATGAAAGCTATACGGCTAAATGTTTAGATTCAGGAGAAGGAAAGGATATATGACATTTAAAATTACTTGAATTCCTTGAAACTTACTGTAGAAGTGTGACTGATGTTGTGTCTAAATTTTGGCTCAACAAATGTGAAAAGCTCTCTTCAATAGGCAAACTCTACAGTAAACCGTCTGGAATTTGAAAGGTGGCCCAGGCAGATATGCAAACGATTCTGCTTTTCTGGATGGTTCAAATACTCATGCAATTTTTCTTCGTGCTCTTGAAAGTTCTTCCATGAAGAGATAAGATAACCTGTCTCCCAATTTATGAACTGATATGTACATTTTGTATTTTCCTATCTGTGGAAATTTTGTATTTGCCTATAATCCCAAGTGATTACAGCCCTACTTGTTACATTTCTCTTCTGACAAGCTTAGATTTTCCACCTTTTGCAAAGCAGTATGTTCAAATTAAACCGATGGAATGCTATGTAAACAATCCAACAGCAAGTAAGAGAGGAGTTTCAATAATTGTCTGTGAAACCAGCCACATACAAGGACAGAACCTTCTACCAGTGATGAAAAGCAGAGGGAAACTACAGAAACCACATGTCAGGAAAGTTTCCCAAATGTGATTGTGGGTGTAGTCTGGGCTCTGAACAAGACAAAGAGCAAAGCAAAGAAGAAAAAAAAAATGAAGAATAATGAGCAGAAAGGACTGAAATGAGAATGTTAAAATTTAAATTGCTTACAAGATTTTTTGATGAGTTTTTCTTTCAAAGAAATCTAAACAACAAATGCAATCTTTTTTTTTTTTGGTATCACTTAATGAAGCAAAATATTACTTTGTACAGTAAAACTTTTTTTTTTTTTTTTTTTGCAACATATGTGTTTGTTATATACAATTGCCATTCTTTAAAGATACTTTCACAAGAAGAAATTATATGAAGTTGCGACTGTGACTGCAAAGGCCAGGAATCAACTCTTTCCATTCCTTGTCCTCTGAGTACACTTGTATTAATGATCAGATACTGACTCAAACTATAAAGCCTAAAGTAATTTCTGTGACTGAAGAAAAATCATATATAATATGTCTTTGGAAAACTCCTTTGTACTTTCTGCTTCAAATAGAAAAAAAAATAAGCTTTAAAGTCCATCTTTTAAATTAACTGACACATAACTATTTTGTGAGACTAAGCACCCAAAGCATTTGCCATTTCCATATATTAATGTGTGAAGCTTTAATGCTTACTCATACTCCTTCAGTCCTGCTGCAGAAATGCAAATAGCATTTCAGGGTCTTGGCCATGCAATTAGTTTGCTATTGGGGTATAACAGAATTCTGGTATCGAATGCAGAGTGGATAATGTTGCATTTCAAGCCTAAGACTAAACCACTACAATCATAATGTAGCACTTACATACAACAAAACAACAATCTATTAATCTAGGCACTTAATATACATATGAACATATACAACAATAGACTTCCAATGGTAAGTTTTTATCCTCGGAAAGTATGATGAAAATTATTTCAAAGCTGGATTCAAAGGAGGAGTTTGCAATTTCAAACAGTAAAAACAAGTACCTGGCATAGAAGGTGAGGACTACAAGATTACCTACTATGCCTACTATAAAAGCTGCATCCTGCTACTCTAATTATGATATTTTCATCTTGTTGAACTTCATAACTATTAAAGAAAAAGTAGTTAACATTCCCTTCCTTTTTAAACTTAAAAAAGCAGCTGATTCTTGGCTTTTCATAAGAGCAGAAATACCATGAGATAGATCAGCTTTACACTTCTTTTTTTTAATTAGGAGCAGAGAGCATATTTGCAGAAAAGGCAGATTTGGAAAAATCATTTGATCTTTGCAGTATTTACACAAGGAGAACATTTGGGATTTTTGAGTTCTCCTTTTCATCATATTATATGTATTTTTGTGGTCATTTTCATTAAGTAAATAAAATTCATCAGCCTTAAGTTGAGACATACAGTTCTTGTACAGGAACTCCAGAATTCTTTTGTAACTGGATTCTTTTCCTATTCCTTCCAAAGCGAAGGCTGATTTTCTTATTTGAAAGACTTAGAACTAAATGCTGTATTATGAAAAAACATTGTATTTACCTTTAAAAATACTCTGTTCTAAAGATAAAAGTTTCTCCATTAAAAACAGGTAGCATTTTACTCTTAGAACATCTTAAAAAGCTTAAGATGTCACAGGTAATTTGTCAAATCCAACTGTTTTTGCCCAAAAATGTGATGCTATGGCTGTGCAAATAAACTCTAATTATCAAGAATCATCTTTAAGCTACCTTTACTTTAATGAAGCAATCCATCCATTTCCATTTCCACTGCATGACTTAGAGAAGTACAACCAAATTTAAAATACAAAATAAAGAAATGCAATAGGTAAAGTTCTATATTATAGCTGTTCAGTGAAAAAATGAAAAAAAAAACTATTTATATATGGAAGTTACTATACATTTTTCATATGACACAATCTAGTGTTATTATTCATTCAAATTATTTTATATTTAACGGCAAAATTTATTCCTGTCTATACAGCTGTGGAGATTTCCAGTGTAGCAGAACTGGTGAAGGGTAAGACCAGTTTATAACATTTCACGTCTCTGCCTCTGTACAGTGTGTTGGGGCAAGGAAAGGCTGGATACGAGTGACAACCAGGATTGGATTTTCCTGTCCTACTCACCTCACAGAAGCAGCTACAGATAGAGGAGGCTTAGTGTTATATTAGCAGCTATAAAATGGCTCCAGGGCTGCTATGCAGTTTGGAAGAAACAAATTGCTTTCTCCTGGGTTTCTCCAGACAGCTGATCATCACACATCACACATACTTGGCAAGAGTTGTGCTACTGATAGTCTCAAGAAACAAAAGTCCATTAGCCAGCTGTAGAGCTCAAGACAGCATGTGATGCATGTTCTCAAGTAGATGATGGAAAAAAAAAAAGCCTTCACATTTGCTAGTGCAACTGCAAGTCGTCCTTTTGGTTTTTGTTATCTTGCTTTTCTTTTTCTATCCCATCTTCCTACTCATCCCCCTCACTTAAGTTCACTCCTGAGTGAATGCCAAGCTCTATTTTTTTTCCACAGAAACAGGGAAAACAGTAGCATCAGGGTCCTTTGAGGCCACAGTAGAGAATTGTATGAAACTGTTGTTTTGCACTGTCTTGAAAAACATTATAATAACAGAAATATGAAACACAGATAACACAGAACATAAATCCAAAAAAATGTTTAAGCAAACTTCATAAAATTATTGACGTTTTATCAGACAGCTAACACTACTTCATAGTTCAGCATTGCAGAGATGCAAGACAGCAATTTTCTCAGAACAGCCTAGCTAGATAATCAATGCGGTAACAACACAAAATAATAAATTATTACAATTATTGGCTTTGTCTTTTCAACTCTGGCAAGTTTCCATGAACTAGAGAGCTCTATTTGTGGAGGCAATCATATCATATTGTACCAGTTTTAATTGCAGACCACTGGGAATTTGAACAAGCATGAAGTATAAAATATGTTATAGTTCAATCAAAAGCTTCTGGTCCAGATAAATGATTGCTTGAAATTTTCTGGTTTATATTATACGATAGATCAGATACAATGATCTCAGTGCTCTTTTCTGGTCTTGGAATCTATGAAAATCCCATGTGGTAAATGAGAGGGCAAAGACAGAATGATTGGAGATGGACAAGAAGAAAAACAAAGAAGAGATGAAAATGAAAAAAATGTGAGGAAGATGGGATTTAAATTTTTTACAGATTTTTATATCCAATTAGAAAGTCTAATTTAAAAGTACAGAAGCAACATGACAAGTTGTTGACTAGTATGTGTAGTTATTATAAATTAAGTTAAAAGAAAAGCTGCTCAAATATTTTCCAGTGGAACAGTATTCCATCAAAAAATGCTGATGGAACAGAACCAAAACCTTCCATAAGAACATGACGGCTCCTTGAAAAGTTTTGACAGAAACCAGGCAGAAAGACAGGTTAAATTGCCAACGTGCCTCTTCATCTTTTCTCCTGTCAGCCAGACAGCTGGTTAGTAGCTTGCCAGGCTACTTGGCTTCTGGTGGGAAGAAGGGAGACATGGGCTATGAGGGAGAGGGAGACGTGGGCTATGCTCTAGTCTCTCCTTCCCAGCTTTCTGGCTCTGTGTTTTGATGCAAACTGGGCATCAATGGTAGGTTTCAGGAGCAATTTATGGTTGTCCATTCAGGATCTCTCGGAGAACAAGTCTACAGGAGCTGAAACTGCCCAGGATAGCTGATTCATTGAGCTTCTAGGCCGCCTGTGCCAAGAATCATCAAACAGGCTGGCACACAGGACAGGCAGCTACCAATTCCCTGAGCCAGCTCTGATGTCTTGGGCTTCCTAATTGTCCAGAGAACAGGGTGCTCTGGAAGTCCTTAAGGGCAAGCCAAAAACTCCTTTAAGATCTCTTACAGTAGATTTTTTCAAAGTTCAGTTTGTAATAAAAGCTTACAAATTTGGAAAATGGACATACAGATATGAGCTCAAATACAGAGAAGCATGAATGATGTTAGAAAACAAGGATAATGTTTAGAGAAAACAAGTAGGAAAATGGAAAGAGAGCAGTAAGAGCATTAAGTTTAAACTGCCAGTGTTTCTGTATATAAAAGCAAGAAGCATAGCAAGGAAAACAAAGACAGTGCAGAGTGCTGTACATACTCAAGCATGGAATTTTGACATCATAGGCTTAACCAAAGAATGGTATATAAACAAAAATGTATCAGTGCTATTTAAATATAATTTATAAAATATCAAAACAAAATAAGCAAGAATGTGCATTGAGGGAACTACTGATCTTTATATACTACATTTTTAATTATTAAAATGTGTAAACAAAGCATTTTAATTCTTTTAAAACAACTGGTTATAATTTAATTATTTGTTAAATATCTGAAGATTTTCCAAGTTCAACTACCTTTATCTACTACTTTTAAATAGAAAGGCTAAACCACTTAAACCTGTTTTAGTTTTGGTTCTGATATTTTTGGGCCAATATGGACATTCTCTTTCCCCATATATAGGAGACACACAGACATCTTTACATGGCTGACTATTCATCATGCCTATGAAATTCCAGTCCAGAACTGAAAGGGATGCAACAAAGTTGGAAAAAAAGTCCAAACTTCTTTTATCACAGAGGTGTGAGGTGTCGTTTTACAAGCAGACAATAAGAAAATAGAATAAGTACCTTTCCCTCTTTCTCCCTCAAGTCCCCAATCCCAGACTGTTTACTTAAGTTAGTTTGACAGACTTCATACACAATGAGCTTCCTTGATTTTTTTAGGAAAGCTTTTACAGTTGTAGCAATAACAAAGGTTAAAATTGAAACATCTGAAAGCTGATATGTAAGCACAGACAAAAGATAGAGGAAAGATGTGGGCCTGACATTACCATTCCTATTCAAATGCTTGTTCCAAAATTCTACTGAACAAAGAAAGGAGAATAACCTCTGCTATATGTGTGTGTGTATATATATATTAATTTCAAGACATGCTATTTAGAAGTTACTCTCTGAGGAAGTAGATATTTTAATAGAAACTCAGGTTGGCAGCACCCTTGTTACTGGCATGATGCCTTTGGATGAAATTTATAATAATCCAAATAACATCGTTGTAGTTTCTCTAAATTCGTGTTTGGACTGATGTACACTGGGATAACTACAAATACTGCTTTTCAAAGTAGCATCATAACCAAATGTTGCTGTTCCAACATCAACAGAGTTCAAGAGACTTTTCTTAGCAATTTTTCACAATCCTGTGTGTTTCTTGGAGAATTTCTTGGACAGTGCACTAATACTTTGCTCTTACCAATGTGCCTGCAGTAGTAACTTTTTCTTTTGGAAGTAAGAAATTAATTAGTAGGAATCTGCTTCTATTAAGTTAATTATTGTTTAAGTAATGCTTTTCTTTTTTTTGTTGTTTTATATTTTAGAGAGATGCATAAATTATTTTTTCCAGAATCATGGTATATTTGTCTAAGGTTCACAAGCAGCACTGACAGGTGTTGTGCAAATTTTCCTAGGACATTTCTACCACTCAAATTATATCACTGCCAATCTGTAAGATTTTTGTTCTACAAATAGTCTTTAGACTAAAAATTACTTAGAACTGACTCTGGTAAATGGAAGTGATGACTGACATCAAACTGATATTTTGTCTGTTGGAGCTGAAACAGTCTATACACAAGACTATGCAATCTACCTTCTCTATTGAAGAAGTTTTAAATCTGACATGAACCAAATATCATTAACCTAAATCATAGTGATGCTCTAAGCAGTACATTCTTCTCCAATTCTACAATTCTGTTTATGAGACATATTCCAGATACAATAATGTAATCCCTGTCATACATAATCCAGGATTAAGGACACTTAGAATCTATACCTTCCTTGCTATTAACTTCCCATCTGAAAATGGACAAATTAATTAGACCCAAAAGTTCACAAGTGGCCTGCACCTACATTTCAGAATTGAGGCCTTGGCCTTTTGTGGCTTATATATCTCTGACTGTAAAACAGAACTGGCAGAATTCCCCATTTTAAGAAGATACAGTGAGAATACATGAGAGAGGCTCCTGTGCTCACATACAATGACCGTAAGAGCCAGAGGCATAGATTTGCTCCATCATAAATATCATGGAAAACAACCTTTACTTTGTATGTACAGAAAGTGTTTGTGTGGGAGAAAGAAGTTGTACAACACTGTCATAAAAATTTGTTTCTAATACTGGTAACAAGTTCTGCTTCATTTGCCAAATTCTGCACTACAGCTTCTCCAAAACAAAATCAAAAAAAGGAGCAGAATCCAATCTCAAAGCTATTTGAAACATGGTTTGTAGCCTCAAATACAGTCTTGGAAAAGACCAAATGTACATAATCCCTTTAAAACTGTACTGTTATCACTGACATCAAACGTAGTACTGCATAAACTGAATTATGCTTCTTGAAAAATCGTGTAAATAGTTAAATATTTTTAACTGTGAATAAAAAATCTAAATTGTGCTAACATAGATAGTTCCTGCATATTCACTGTCTAGAATTATTTATTTATACATCTCTCTCTCATTCAGTGCTGCAGGAAAGGGGATTGGTAGGTTTGTGTCAGTGTGCCACTCTGCCTCAGCCTCATACAAAGCACTCATTGTGGGGTCACCGATTAGCATGTGGGCAGGCAGCCATGAGAGATGAAAGGGGACAGATACACTGAGGATGTACATAGCTTAAACTCATTAAGTAGCCAAGGGGAAAAAAAAAAAAAAAAAAAAAAAAAATCCCTGTAGCCTATGATTTCACTAGCGGTCCCCTACTGCAAAAACTTCTGAGAAAGGTTCTTAAAGTGGGAATTCCGGTAAAGCAGATCTCTGTCCTGCCACAACTGCTCAGGCATAATAAGTATTGCCTCATTCCTGAGAGATAATGTGACACTGTAACATTTAACTATAGAAATATCATTAGAGAGGAAGGCAGGTGTGGCCATATTTTGACAGAAGAGGCATGTATGAACCACATCAATAGATAATAGGACTTTTATATAAGGTTCTATTTTCAGAATAAAAAGATGTAAAAATAATTTGGAATAACTGTCATGTTTGAAAAATGGCAAGGAAACTGATGTGGTAGGAAAGAAGTGAAGAAACAGAAAAGTGAAAAAGCTTTTAATGTCTAAAAATCAAAAGCAAATATTCTTTCAATAACATAATAAATATGTACATCTATCTATATAATCCACATCAACATAAATTAATAGCAACCATATAGTGTTCAATCCCAAACAGGAAACATTGCTTGCAAGGATGCTAAGGATACCTAGCACTTCTAAGGTGCTCTAACTTTTTAGAGGTTCTGATTCTCAAATGATACACAGAAGGACATATACTTGTGGTAGAGAGAAAAAACAAACGTATTAAGTATGGATGCAAATTATATACTATAATGATTATATTATATATATTGTATATTGTATATTATAAACTATAAGATATTATTGCACAAGTGTTAAGGCTAAAAGTATGCTTAGTATTTTAGACAACTATTTTAGAGAGCTCGTAATGAGAAACAAATCCTTCCCCGCTTATTTTCCACAGGTCAGTGGCAGCAATTCACGAAGAAGAGTTACAGATTATACTTGCTATTTTATCTCTTTGGAAGCTGATGTGAAATAAATGAATAGCTCAGTCTTCTGTACACAGCTGAACCACACAACTGCTATTCACAAATGGCACTTTTTTTGGCAGTCTGAGCAGAGAATCTAAGGATTACATTGGCAGTGAATCTAAAATACACTCTGAACCCAAAAGATTGTCTCCAGAGAACAGCTGAAGTACTCATAGAAGAGAATTTCTACAACTACCTGTCTTGTTCATAGCCTATCTATAGAAGATCTCTGTTTGCTGCATTATCATATTAGCAATGATAAAATTATCAGATTATCAATATGCTTTATTTGGGAACAGCCTTTTTCGGTTCTGACAAGTTACAAAAATACTTTTTCCAAATAAAATAAGCAGTGTGAAGACAAAACAGAATGCTATAATGAACAATCGATTGAAGCCTCCTGTTCTGTTAAAAAACAAATACATCAATTATTTGAAGCAGTCAAAGAACGAACCAGAGAAACTGTAAGCAGAAAATGTGACAGTATTGTTGAAAGTCAAACAAACTTAATAATTACATGCAAGTATATAAGAAAAATATTATTTTAAATATTTCTCACCTTAGCATTTTCAATGCAAGGACAAATAGCCCAAGCTGCACTTGCTTGAACATCTGGATTAGGATTTTTCAGCAATGACCATAACAAACGAACTCCATCTAGACGGTCAATTATCCTATTGAAGAAACAAACAAAAAATGATCATCAGTTATACAACAGACTGCTAAATTCATCCTATAATCTGTTTGCAAGAGTTTTAGAAGTATTGGTATGATTTTCTTTAACATACTCCTTTGCTTCATGTAAGTGATTGTGTCTTACTGTCGGCTAATTACCATCATCATTTTCTGTAAGCACTGCTTACTATGACAGGTTGCTGTGAACAATTGATGTAAAAACAAAATATGTTTTCTAACTAAATTTCATAAATGCTGTTTATTTTTATCAGTATTGTGATTTAAAATGCTTATAAAAGATAAAGTAAGCTACATTATAACCACGATTCATGTAAAGCTAAAAACAAGCATGTGACTTTTTAACGAGCTGCATGCAAAGTGAAATCTGAACTCAAGCATACTGGCTTCTTTCATATAGCAACAAATACTTTCCAAAACAAATATTTATGCCCAAAACTATGTACTTAACTTTTTACTCAGACTATGTTTAATGTATTTACCTTACTGTATGACATATTTTAAAGTTCTATGTTTCTAATCTAGCATTAGGAATTAAAATGGTTACACCACAGTGCATCCTTTGTTGGGTCTGAAGAACGTGCAACTTGTTTCCCATGTGTTCCTTACCAACAAGGCTAACATTGAATACTGTGTTATAATTACTTAAACACACTGTAATCAAAGTACTTCATGACTGACTGAAAAATGAATTATCAGAATCATCTCTACACCATCTGCCTTGTGTTTACATATCAATCAGCATTGGGGATCACAACTTCACATTAGGATCCAGTGAGTACTTTAAATGGAAAGGAAGGCCAAACAAAACTTAATATCTTTTACAAACATTTTATTCTCCAAAAAGGTATGTTAAACTCAAAGCAGATGAACTGAAGATAAAGAAAAAAGTATACCTTGATTTGCTAAAATCAGGAGTTTAATTGCATAGCTATTCCACATCTTTATACTGTAAATGCAGCATGAGAAATAAAATACAGATTACTCACCAAAAAAATCACATGAAGTATCTCATTTGCATTCACTACCTATAAGTTTGCAAAGACTTTTTAAAACTAACTACAAAATCAGCTCTGTATGTAATCTTGCCATGATTTGAAGCAGAAAAAAAAAGGAGCATGAACTCTGCCTAAAATACTTTTATGCAATTTTGTATAACTTTCATGAAAATTGGTTGAAGAGTTATGTTTTCAAAACAATAACCATAGCTTTGTGCAAAAAGGTAAGCTGAAACACGATAATTTTATCAAGGTTTAGTAATTTTAACACAACTTGTTTGACTTGATCAGATGCAAGAAGATTATTGTTCAAAAGACTCAGAAATCCTATCATAACAAAACATATCAGCATGATCACGTACTAAGCAATTACACTTATATATCCACATAGTAAGGATAAGTCAAGGAATACAAGCTTTTAAATCTCTCCAAGGCCCCAAAGCTTTTCAGCAATTATTTTATTATTTTCTTGGCATTCCTGAAAGCACAAGGAATTTCTTTTTCCTTGTACTAGACTTAATTAATAAAGGTTCCACGAGTCTTCCTTCCAGTCAAGCAGAGCACTGACTATTAGCAACATGAGGTATTCTCAAGAGGGGGTAAATACAAATGACCTAACTCCAACCAGTACATAAAAATCAAGAGATAGAAGCCAAACACTGAGCTCAGATTTTTCCAACATGCTAAAGAAAATAATCTCTAGGCTGATTCACCTTTCCTTGTATTTTTTTCAAAGCTTCTTTTCAATTTAAAGTTTACTTTGATTTTCTTTTCAATTTTCTTTTCTTTTCTTTAGCTTCTCAAGCTGTACTCTCTTCATGGTAGAGTTTGCTTTCTAAATAAAAGTTTTGCCTTTTGTTTCAAGACCATAATGAGGTTAAGACCCAACTGGATATCTCAGAATATCTGTAAGTGCAGATCTCAATCCATTCAACATGTGCAAAAACAAACAAAAAATTTAAAGATTGAGCAAATCAATCTTTAAATTACACTGTTCATTACTGATTACTTCCTCCTCTCAGTTACAGTAGATTAACCCAAAGGAGAAGAACTCCAAAAACTAAATGATTCTCTTTGTTTCTCATACTGGAAGAGTTGAGGTTATTTAATCACCATATAAGCACAAACTGTTTTATTTTCATTTTGCTGAGAAAATATATTTGCCAATTATTAAAGAAAGTATTGGTAAACAAGTGACTAAATCCCTTCTCAGTTCAACCTTTTATCTCCTTTAGTTTCACTGCATAACATAGGACATGAAGAAACTGGACATCAGGGATGTTTTCTATTCAAAATAACATATCTGCAATAAAAGCAATAGAAGCACTAAAATAAATGGCCCTGAAAAGTGGTTCTCCTATAAAAGTGCTTAGACTCTAGGTTCCTTTCTCTCTATATATATTTTTAAAGTGGACAAAAATACATACTATTTTAGTTTTCTTTACAAAAAAAAAAAAAAAAAAAGGCATAGAAAGAGATGGAAAAATAGATCTTTGAAAGTCCAGCTGTGATGGCATGACTCTAAGCAATATTTCAGCTTGCTTGCATAGCTTTCATATCTAGTTTTTTTCTCAATATATACCATAATATTGTTACCAGGATGCTGTAGTAAAGCTCTCCTGTAAAATAAATACAAGCAAGAATACTTTACAATTCACTTGGCTGGCATTCAGTTCTGTATTGATTCATAGCTAGTGCATGGTTAAAGTCACTTAAAGGACACATTTTTACAATAATTAGTTTAAATTATGAAGACAAAATTAAACTATAGTTAAACCTGTTTGTTTATTGTCAACAGTTATTGAATAAAGACTTTTAATCTTATTTTCTTTAAGAACCTTCAATGTCATTGTTGTACATCTATGCAAGACCAGGGTGACAATTCTATAAGCACACACGGATTTTTTTTACATCTTAAACTAACAAAAGTGGTAATCTGAAAAAGTACATCCCTTTTGAATTCCAATGATTTAATATTGAACATTTCCAGTAGAAACGTCAACATGAATTGTTGAAACACACATGCACACACAAAGCCTAGACATCTGTTTGTCGTATCTATCATCTTTTTTGTTCAAATGTTACTTGCCAGAACTTTTCAGAAGTCTAGTCTTACTGCCTGCCAGCTTAGACCACAAATACAAATGTAAACAAACAATGCGGTACTGATTCTATACTGTGCTCACTGCTAAGATTACAGGGTTTAATCCTGGCAGAATGTAATCTTGTCTTTTTTGAAACCACAGTTTTGCATGTTTCTTGAAACTTTCACTAGTTGTTGCAGATTGCTTTGATAAGTAGTATTACATGCCAATGACTCAAACTCCATCTGCTCGGCTAAAATAATTGTACATCTTAGCTTGCAAAGATTGTAAAGCCTCAATTTTGAGTACTAGAGATGAATCCTATAGATTTTCAAATGAAAAGAGCAAAATGAAAAAATAATTAACATTAAAGAACCAGTCTTAAAAAAGAGTAACTGGGAAAAAAAGGTTTCTCAAAAGGAAAAGCCTACAAAATGATGTCTGGAAGCATCGCGGTCAGAGACGTTGCAGCAGACTGAGTTTGGGGAATAGCTACAGGCTTTCCACATAATGCTAATAAAGTTCAGTCACATAGTTATGCTGTTTAAAGAAGAGTCATCTTATTTTTTGCTTGGCATTGTCTTACAGCTGTATGATTCACTCTTTTTTACATAGGTCAAAAAAGTAATTAGGAATGATTTATTTTCTTGAAGTTGCCACAGACTAAGGGCTTGGTGCAGAAAAGCATCACTGTTAACCTTCCATTCTGTAGAAGTTAGAGTGTCAGCTGGGAACATCACAGAGATATATAAAAGACATAGAGGACATTTAGATTCATCTATGCCTCTCTACTACTCTTCTCCCTTTGTCAATGCGGGCTTCATCTGAGCAACATATGATAAATACACAATTTTTCCATCAGAAGGGAGTTCTACTATTTCCTAAGACCTTACTCCTAGGATTTGCTTTTTTGTTTGTTTTTTCACAGTCTGTGATAATATGATTTTTTTCTTTTTAATCCTATCCTCTTCATTACATACCCTTGAATCATTTCCATAAACGACATGAGTTCCCTTGTTAAGCATTTGTGCAGTTTTAGAACTAGCAATAGTGCAGATATCTACTACTGCAAATATAAGCACATTACAAAACAGAAGACTGCTCAACTGAAAGTTAGTCAGAGACTAACTGAAAGGTTAGTCTCTAAGCCACACTTTATTAAACACATGCAGATCACAAAATGTGCAAAAATGGTTGAAAAAACTCTTCCAGAGGGCAAGCTAGTCCTTGCAATTCTCCTGCTTTGTTCTGCGCTTCTATTACACACCAAAGACAAGGACAACAGAATCCAGAAGAATCACCATAATTTTTGAGTTTCTCTAGTGGCATTGGAGTAAGGCAGTAACTCCTTAATCATTGCCAGCCAAATTTGTCAGAGAAAAAATAACAGAACAACTGCTCTTCTGGAACCTGTCTGAAACCATTCCATGGAATAAATGGTCATAAAGTAAGGAAGTGATAGGGTTTCAGTCAGCTGAACCAGGAAGACCAGAAACAAAAAAGCATCAAAGTGCCTTCAGTCTTACAAGCTATCAGTAGCTTTGCATTGCTGTCCTCTCTTAGCCCATCTCCACATCCCTAAAATTGGAAATGGGCTGTGAGGAACAGAAAGCCTTATTAGAGCTCAAATTGAGTTTCTCTGGTTTATTTGAGGTTAGTTACTGATAGCTATTATCACAAATAAGCAACTGATGTTGATGCAATTCCAAAGGAAAAAAAGAAAAGGTGTAAGGCAAATAGTGGAAAGAGGCAATAGAGCTATGCACCACCTTACCATGATATTAGAGTTATTCATACATGGGAAGAAAAATTCTCTACCATCTGGGTCATTTTTAATTCTCTTAGCACTTTGGAAAGGTTAAATAAAGTAAGGACATGAATAGTAGAACTGCTTTCAGGACAAATACCTGAGCTACTTTAGCATCATGTGACACGAATATTTTGCATTGTGAGAGGTCACCAAAAAGACATACATTGAAAAGGGTTTTTTTTGGGGGGGGTTTTTTTTGGGGTTTTTTTTTTAAGATGAGGACATAAGGATTAGAAAAAAATGGCATTTTTTTTCTTTTGTTTTGGCTATCATAAAGTTGTAACAATACTTTTCTGAGTAGAAACTTCTACATGTGGAACATTAAAATAAGTTACCTTAATTATGATCCCTTATCCCCTTCTAGGGTATTGGAAGATTAAAAAAATCATACACGCAAAATGCTTCTTTATCAGAGAAATTGCAAAATCCCCTTTCCATACTTAACAGCTGAACAATAGAAATTTTGAGAGTTTTGAAATGCAACAAGATGCATCGAGAGACATCAAAACTGCAGAAGGAGCACTGCTCTGCAGTCTGAGAAGCTATGACACCATATCAAAAGGAAAAACTGTCACATTATTTCCCCCTCTATAGCTATTATTTGACTTTTCAAGCAACTTCACTGATTTCCATTCCTCTTTGTACTTAAGGAATTTAAATGCAACCTTTATTCAAATTCTAATATCAATATATTCTAATTCTAGTCAAATTCTAATATCAATACAAAGACTAATTTCTCATACTTTTCCCCCTTGTATGTAACTCATCTGTCAGGGTACAGCAATACCTTTCAAAAAGAATGGATTTTAGAATGTCTAATAGGCACACTGGTTCACTGAGGTTGCTATACCATCCCTACATATATATATATATTTATATATACATATTATATATATATATGTAGAGAGGATGTTATATATATACATACATATATAGTATAATATATATATATATTTGTAATTTTGCTTGACACAACCATTTGAATCAACTCTTTTTTTTTTGGTTTGGTTTTTGTTTTTTGGCAGCCCTACTGGGTAAAGCTAAGGGGAAAATTCTGACAGGAATGTAAGACGCAGAAGCAGGTATAAGAATGATTAGGCCAATAGATTGAGGCAAAAAGTCAACATGTACCCTCCAGAAAATGCAAAGAGGTCAGACCTCTCATGTCTCGCCATTCCTGATTTCAGCAAACATCTATGAATCCCCAGTGAAAAAAGTGTTTGTCTGCACTGCCAATGTCACTGGAGTGCTGGCAGCAACACCACTGCTGCTGCTAACAGTCTTCCATTAACTTGAGACCGTAAGAAATGGAATTAAATGTTCCAAATGCTTCATTAAATCTTTCAAATGTTCCTGCTAAGGCCTATGGTAGGCATCCCTGAGTTCACACAGATGATCTACTTTTCTGCCTCGTTTTAAAGCTACAACACAGCGCAAGGTTGTTACCAAGGCGGCAAATCTTACAATCAAAGGAAAGCATGACAAAATGAGGTTGCCCATGCAACTTTGAGTCAGACAATATGCTTGTGTCTGACACTATGATTTGCAATTGCATGATCATATCCCTGTTCTTCTCTAAAAGAACCCAGTCAGTGAATGGGATGGAAATACTATGGAGATAAGTCAGGGTTGTCTTTTCTTTTACACAGCTATGAACTTCTGTCACATCTGATGGTATTTATTGACCAAGACAAAATATTGCACTTAAAAAAAAAAAAAAATTGTCTGGGTAGCTGAATCCTGATTAGTTAACACTATTTGACTGCAGACTTTGCTATGGAGCTGTTGTGCCAAACAAGTCATTAAGCCCCAGGATAGCAGCCATAAAACTACTCTAAGCTACACCAGGACAAGCAATGGTGGAGAAACAATCAAGTCTTTGTATGCTTGGGATGTGGTCAAACCACATAGCTGTGCAGTGGAAAACCAGTGCTAGAACCAACTAAAACCATAGTTACTGTGAACAATGTCCCTCGGGTGTTCCCTCATTGTAAAGAATGCTGGATAGAGAATACGGAATACTTTCCACACAAAATATGGGCTCACCTAATATTTTTGGTTAAAAGCTTCAGAAAATGTTTACAGAAAGAGCATGAGCCCCCTCAGTACTTTCCAACAAGACAACACATTGTTTTAGTCCCAGATTCTGTATTTGGCACAAAGCAAAATTGTACACTGTCCCTTATCTCTTTGGTGACTACTTAAAAAATCTGGATGAGGCTACAGTTTCACCTCCTGCTATACTGGTCTGAGGATAAAGAGAAGGAAGGTGAATGGATGGTCCCAGTGTTTGTTTGTTGTTTGAAAGATTGAATGTATTAACCCTGCAAGATGCAGAACACACAACCAAGTAAATCATTTAAACACGTGAGGAGCTCCATTGACATCAATGTTCAAGTTAAGTATTGTTAAAACAGTTTGCTGGATCAGGATCAAAATTCTCCCTACCTGCCTGAATCATGCCTTGGAAAAAGACAACACCATTATTTCTTCTAGCGCTACAGCTCTAAACTTGACACAACTGAACTTGACTGAACACTGACACATTGCTTCAACTAAGCATCTTGGTCTCCCTATGAATAATAATTTATCTGTAATGTCTTTTACCCAGTCGTTAAAAGTACATTATATTCCTGGAATAAAATCTAGCCTACTTTTTCTAAACGTTGCAAACCTTCAACAGAGAATTTTTCCATATGAACCTAATTTGAGACTTGATTCCTTCGTCCACTATTGGCAAACTCTTTAGAATTTCCTCCCAAACAACCTATGCTCTCTCCTTCCTAAAAACAAGATGGACTCTGTTTGATTACAATTTTAGCAGCAACTTGTGTTATTTTTGGGGCTTATACCAACCACATTCCAGTACGAAGCTATCCATACTGGGTATTATGAGTGATAGTGCTGTGGGCTGCAGTATGTCTGAGGTTTTAGAAATGTCGTTTTCTTTTTATTGGCATTTACACTCCTCTGTCAATTACGATGTTATTTGTCTTAGGTTAGTAGAGCAAAGACTTATGTTTAGTATTCTTCATTTGAAATATTAGCAAAAGTGATTTCATTTGTGTATGCTTTTATACTACACGGCTAACTGTTCCTATAAGCCATGTTTACCGTTGTGTAGCATCTAGCCTCTTGCCACTGGGTGACAGCCAAAGCATGGAAACAAAAGCCCTATTCAGGCAAAGAATTCCCTGCACTGCTATATGAATATCAAGTGAATTATGCAAATCAGAACAGGAGGAGCTTAATAAAACTCTCTCTTTCTGACCTTCCTTACATATAAGGAGGGAAATATGCCCAAGATCTTGAGGAAAATATCCCTGTAAGGGAACAGCAAGCACAGTAAATGCTGACCTGAATATTTTACTGGAACACTTAATCATGAAATTCAAAGTCTTTCTGTCAGTCATGCAAATCTGCATCACAAAACTAAAGAGAGCAACAACTTTCTCAGTAAAAGCCAGCCTTTTTCTTCTTCTGTTTTTGAAGGAATAGTACAGGAGAAAAGGGTCAAAAAGAAAAAGTCGGAGTCCATAAAGAGAATAACGAAGACAAAAAGACAAAATACAAACCATGTTCTAATTTTAACAGCTTTCAAAAGATTTTTCATGAGAGTAAACACACACACTTCTTTTTGAATTATTTCTGTAATTTAGGCAATTATCTATGACTTGAGAACAGTAAAAGGAAGAAAAGGAAAAACAGATCATCATCATACAGTACTTTAAAACGGTGCTCTGTAAGGCTGAATCTTAGCTTTAATAAAAATCAATTTATTACAGGCTTACCTGATTTTCCAAAAAATGCCTGTTGTGTCCTATATATTAATTAAATACTTGTGTTGCCATATAGCATACTATTCAATAGGATATAACTAACCCACATAGCTTGCAAAAAACAAAATATCCATTAAACTCACACTAGCACTGATGAAAGTAAAACCTATTACTATGTTTAACAGGAAATTAAGTCCATTATTAATTCAGATGATTTTATACTAAATGGTACATAATCCATCAAAAGCCTGAACTAAAATAGTACAAACATGAAATGTCTTTTCAAACAACCCTATTACACAAAGTAACTAATCTGTGAATTCAATACCATAGCTGATTGCAATATATCTACTTATATATATTTTTTTGTAAGAAGCTATCTTTACCTTAGAACTTTAAATGTTGTCCTTGCAAAATCAGCTGCTGGAATTACTCAGATTATTTTCCTGCAATATTTCAAATTCCGTAAGTATTACTTATACCGTATTTTCTTACCTCATATATATACACACGTAACTTACATCATATTTTCAGGTTCTGTTGCACAAGCTCCCACTGCTTTGGTGACATTCACAAGAAGTGCCTGATCAGTTCCAGTGAGCAATTTCACCAGAGGGGGGATTCCACCGCATTTACGGATAATAGTTCGATTTATGTGCTCTTGGCAACATTCTCCCACTGCTCCAACAACATTTACAAGGACTTCATCAGGCTGATCAGTGAGCAGTCCTACTAAAGCCTCTAAAGTTTTATATTCCTGAAGTCTAAATGACAGCAATAACAACAAAGTCATTATTTTCTGTATGTTACTGTTGTGATGCTTTATTTTGTAAGTAAATTAACTTGTTAAAGAAATTACAATACATGTAAACCATCCCAGTCAGTTCTTGTGAGTCTTATGTACAGCACAATTTCTTATTCTTTTTTAGAAATACATATTTCTCTAGGAATGTGAGGAGTGGTTTGAGGGTTGTTTAAAACTTAACATATGGATGCAATAAAAAGCTGAAAATGCACTGGAAGACTGGCAGATACAGTGGCATCCTAATTTCCATTGCTTTTTCCTGCCTGTTAACAATGGGCTGGAATAGCAGTATATCAGCACCTCCCTCAGTTTTCTATAGCCAAAGGATCATTCTTACTTTTCACCGAATGTCAGCCTTTGGTGGGTTTTACTGACAACTTCTATACCTAGCTAAGGCCTAACATTTGCATTTTCTTAAAGTCATAAGGATAGTTTTTGTAAATTGCTGTTGTATTATGTGACATTCCATTTTAAAGTGAGGAAATAAGTTGACAGAAATATGGAATGAGTCAACTGCAAACTAATACTGCCCTTACTTTTCACAGCACTTTCAATATTGAAAAAAAATCAAGAAATTTATTTTAAAACTCCAGGAAGTCTGTTTCCTTCTCCAGGTCTCATCCTACAAACATACGCATGCTACACCTCAAAGGTTCATCTTTCAGATCAGGACTTTAGTCCTCAGTACTAGGGTCATCTTCATGTTTTGTTCAGAACTTGGAGGTTTCTTAAGCCTTAACAAGACTTAACATATTCTACCTTCCTTCAGTACATTTTCTATGATATACCATGACAATTCAGCTTGGGATATCAAACTGCATTTATCCAATAACTATGCTTTGACTTACACATTTGTGCAAATACATACATTTTTTCTCCCTAAAGAGATCAATTCTCTGAGGGTAGGGTTCTTACTTGTGCTTCCCTCATGGCCTCTAGCATCTGTTAATGTGAACATGAGCTCATATTTACTCTGAATTTTCCAGGAATCAGCTATACTTGGTGATTTTTGTTTCATAGAATAATAATAATAAAATCTTATTTTTGAAGTTTAGATAGCCAAATTAGAAACATTTTGATAAAAGTTAATCTTTTCAGGTGGATTCACTAGGATTGCAGTACAATTAATATAAGTAAGAAATAAAAAACCTTCATTTTTCATAATTCAGACTTTTGCCTTGCAAAAAACATCTTTCCCTGTTCCTTGCTATTTGGAAAAGTCCCAAAATTTTATTCAAGAGATGTTAACAGAAAAAGAAAAAAAAATGACATTTCAAAAGTATCAATAAAAAAACCCATTGATTTTCTTGGGCGAACTGCATCTGTGTTGCAGATGGGATGTTTCCCAGACGGAATAACGGGCTGGCTCTGCGATAGGCAGGCTACTCTCCGACAGAGTTGCTGGCTCGGGCCATCTTGTGTCCAGAAGCAGAACGGCTGCCTGCGCTCAACGTGGAGGCCGAGCTAGGCGGCCCAGACACCTACAGCAGCTCCCTGCTGCGGCAGCCCTGCATCCCAGCAATGCGCTCCTGGTATGGGGAGCGCTGTAGAATAGTTTGAAGATGAGTAAGTGGCTCTGAGAAACCAGCAGAGTTTGTTAGTTCTAGCCCCGTGCCAGATTCAAGCTTGTCCCTCCAGATTACTTCTGTGTTTTCGTATTATCCCCCCTCTCCTTTCTGCAGTGTCCTCCCACCCTGCGTTTGGGCAGGGTTTACTGCTTCAGACTCAGCGCTAGAATACACATGAATTCAGCGGAAGGCTGGAGCTGTGCCTGGCTAGTAACCTTCATGGAGCTTCCAGCACTTGCCAAAGATATCTGAATGGCCCAGGAAAAATCTGTTTGCATTTGGCCAGAATTATTGGCTACAGCTATACTAATAAATAAAACAGGCGAGGGCTCATTCTCTAGCCCTGAGGACAAGAGGCACAACATAGCATCCATATGGCTAAAATCTCTTATCCTCACAATACAGGGTGGCCTCACCCTTTTTTGCCTAATGGGAACAATCTGCTGCCTTGTGCTGTTCCCAAGCAGCGTCTAGGCACTGTCTGGGGGACTGCTGGCCAAACTGTATGGGGGACTGTTCTAACCCTTAAACATGTGGATGATCATGACACAGTGCCTGAACCCAAGCCTTGGCCTTGACTCGTTTACTAGCACCACCTCCCTACAGACTGCTCCAGAAAGAGAATGCCTCTGTGCAGACACCAAAGCTCAGAGAAAAGGGAGATGGGTACTTCTGCAAAGCAGGGTGTTACTGTGCAGCCAAGAATGCAGAAGCAGAATACATAAAGACCAAAGCTCTGTATACCAACAGTTGGGGAATTCATTTAGCAGAGCAAAAAGCTGTACTCAAAGCCCTGATATTGGATTTTTTTCTGATTTTAATCAGTGGCTATCTAACATATCAGCATGTCCAGCAATGCATATCAAAATTAGGGCTGCAGGAGGGGTTTACTCTGGTTTTCCTTCCTGCCCATGAATCTTGCCCTTCTCTGCACAGAGCTGCTCAGCTTCAGCAGGAACCTGGCACAGTGATGCCAGCATTTCCTTAAAATGAGGCACATCAGCGATGAACGAAGCTGAACGGAGGCAGCCTACTGTTCTTAACTGCTAAGTTATTCTACAAAAGGTGGACACAACTCCCGCTGTCACATCCCCTATGACTCCAGGCTCTAATACCAACTTACAGTAGAAGTCACTTATTTAGTAGCTGGGTGTCCAGACTAGGTTACGCATCTGAGAGGTTTCTCCAGAGGCTACTTATCCAAGCCTCCAGCATATTACTAAAATAGGTGGACCTAACATATTTTAGCTATCTACTCTAGAACAAGACAATTCGCTCCATTGAATGACCATAAAGAGTACCTAAATATGTATCTACACTGCTAAAGTTAGGTATTCTCTCTGGAGAATATCTGGAGCCATAATTCAGGTTTCTAAGCTACAGAGAGCAAAGGGGGATACTGGATGTGCATTCAAGTCAAACATTTTCTATGCGTGAGTATACTCCCTGGCTCCATGTCCTATATCTTGATTATTCTTTGCAGGCACCAGTTCTCACCCTTGACTCCTAAGATTCTAGAAACTTTAACAGTCTCCAGTGCACCCTGACGAGGTCAGGGGGCAGCCTGCAGCACCTAAGCTGAAGGCACAGATGATCAAAGCATGGCTTTGCAGAATCATGGCCAAGAAGAAAAACAAGCAAACAAACAAAAAAACTCCAAAAAAACAAAAATAGACCCGTAAATTTAAAACATGGAAGCATAATAAATATTTGCAAAATTAAATGGTTACTTTGACACATTTTCTCCACTGATCGCACATTTCCAGATTGCTCCTGTCACAGCTGCTAAAAGTTGCTTATTTTGAGTGTTACCGAGCAAAACAGACAGTGGTTGTAGACCTCCATGCTGTCTGACCAGGTCACGTGTTTCTTTGTCTTCTGCACACTGTGCAACAAATGAAATACACATATTATTGAAAATGTAGGAGAGACTGTCTTCAAAAGCTAGAGGTACTATGTTGCAAATATTGAAAACTAACATAGAAGAAAATGAGAACTGCTTATTAAATACCTAGAAATGCTAGGCACTCACTAAGATATTTCTGACAGTAAAGAACTACTTCATGTTACAAAATTTATATTTTTTTCCCCTTGTGAACAAATAAACAGAAAATAATTTGTGCATCTCTTTGCGTAGCATGTCCCACCCCTCTCCACCAGTTACCTGTGCAATTTAGGACCTGCTTGCAAGAGACTAATTCAACTAGGATCTGAACAGCAATATTAAATGTACAGCTAAGACGCCTCATAAAAATTAAGCCACAAACTGTCAACATTTTCTGCAAAATAATTTCTCACATCTTAGAGAAATAATAAAACTGAGAAATATTAGTACTAAGTGACAACGATATGAAAACCAAGCGCTAATCCCTCCCTCTGATCTACGAATTGAAATAATAAAATTACCTTAAATATGGCACTTGCACAAAGCATCTGTAGCTCCTCGTGTTCACTACTTAGATTTTTCACAAGGTCTTCAATCATTCCTTCCATCCTTATTGCAAGTCTGTAACTTTGCTAAAAGACAAACTCCATCTTTTTTAACTCCTCTGCACTAGTAGTAAATAACACTAATCATAGTAATAGTGAAGTACTATAATTTTAGCCTCTGATTTTGTGGAGTCCTGCACTTAATTTTAAGCAAAAGTAATCTAGATTGCCTAGAATATACTACTGATGTTCTCCACCACATGCATAACATCTCTGCGGGGCTGTGATCTTATTATGGGCAGTACAAACAGGTGCTGAAGCACTCACTCTGTATGAACCTCACGGAACGCTCTGAAAGGTGCTCAGGTGCTCACATGTTTCTTTACTTTCTGCACAGTATACAAAAAATAAAATATTCATATGTTCAAAATGTATAAAACAGTGGTTCAATGTGCAGAATCAGAGAAGAAACAGATGCTCCAGGATGGGGTCAACAGGCACCTTTTCATTTCACCTAAAGCCAGTAGCCAAAATAATAGATCTGCTCCCAGAAGGAGGTTAGGAAAACATGTTATTAGCATTAAAATTTGTCGTATGTTTTCTTCCAAATTTTAATCCACAGGCATTGTAGATGGAATTACTTTAGTTTAAGAGATTCATTTAGTCTTCCCTGAAAAAATGTGTTCAAATCTGGCCACATGACTCTCCCCCTAAAAACCGAACCTCCTGATTGTTCAATACAGAATACTAAAGTTAAAATTTCTCACGTGTGTGTCTTCATGAGGCCTATGTGTTTCAAGAAAGTTTTCTAAAGACAAACTACTTTTGTCTTTAGAACAAAAAATTAAGTGGGTTTTATTTTACCATAAACTGTAACCTTCTTACAAAATCTTCTACCACACCCTAGCATTCACAGTTCTGAGTCCAAATGTCATAATGAAGTTCCTGCCCTGGACAAAGTTTGTTTTTAAATGGTAGGCAAAGGTAACACTTCCTTTTATTGGTCAATTATTTTTATGATTAGAAATAACGTAGTTGTACGTGTTTACCTACCTCTGAGGCACATTCTTGTAGTGTCCCCACCACTGGGGTTAAGATGTTTACATGTGAACACTTGAGCCACTTAGCCAATAATGGAATGCCACCAGCCTTAAGAATTGCCTCTTTGTTTTTGGTGCTTTTGCTGCAGCTCCAGAGTGCCAAAGCCCCACAGCGAGCTATTTCAAAATCTTTTGCTTGGGGTGGTGTAAGAGCAGATGATCCCACTGAAATACATTCCAATAGCCCAACCTAACAATAAAAAAAAAAAAAATCAATTATACATAGTGGACCCTGATATTATACCGCTTTTTATTGATAGCGGACACTATCTGGACAGCCAGGCATACAACAAATCATCTATTGTTAGGAAAAAATATGCTTGTGGAAGGCATACTGATTTTAATATTTTCTTACCAGTTTCTTGATCCCTCCATATTGCCTTACTGTCCGTCGTGCTCGTTTAAACCTAGCAACATTAGCAATTGTTTCAGCTGCCAAACACTTTAGGTCTTTATCTGGAGACTCTAGTATTTTCACCATGATCTGTAATCCCTCAAGATCTGCAATTGCATGTCTGATCAGTGAATTCTGACTGATTTCCTTCAGTATTTTTAAAGAACCAATCTAAATAATGGAAAATAACAGACATTATATACCATTTAAGAATAAAAAAGTAGTAAAATTATTTAAAATGTAAGAGTGATCTAAAAACATTTTATCTTTTAAATTGAAAATCAGAAATCAGATTTTTATATATTAAAGTCCTTCAAATTAAGAAAACACGGAAAACATGAGAAAACAAATCAATTTTCTTTATACTACATAATCTTGAAAATTGAGAAAATATTCTAATAATAAAAAAAGTATAATCACTGCTCTATTTGACAAACCCCCTTACCTGACATTTAATTTCTTCTGTATCAAGTAAATTAATTAACACTTCAAGACCTCCAACATCTCTAATGGCCAGTTGGCATGTTTCTTGAGCCAGATTGAAATCTTTCATTGAACACAATGCAATTACAGTAGCTGTCGGATTACCTCCCTAAAATAAAATAAATTATTAACATATGTAAAGAAAATTAAATGTAAAACTTAATCTCTTCTATTAGCACCAACAAAATTACTACTAAAGGAGAAACCCGTTAGAGTATTTCTTGAATCTATGGTATTAAATAACATAGGCGTAATGAGAAATGAAATAATGATAGTCTGAAAATGGCAAAATGTTTAAGAAAAAAAAATACTGCAGACAAAAAATGGGCTGATAAATTAGGGAAAGTCAAGTATCAGAAATTCTGTGTTTTGATCTAAGTGTTTGTAGAGAGCAAGAGAAGATAAAGACATTTCAAAGACTCTATCTGCATTCCTTGCATTGATGCTCACCCTGGAAGAAAACAGAGTGCAAACTGGAATTCTTCTTTGTCAAGGACATTTCAGATCTGTCCGAAAACTGAAGTGACTGCAGAAAAGCTTATTAAAACAAACAAACAAAGAAAAGCAACAGAATGAGTAATAACGAGTCACCGTTAGTGGATGGTATTCACTCAAGAGTTATTATACAGAAAATCAAGGCAAAAATATTTGAGCCATTACAAGTGGCCTGTATCCTCTGACTTCAAACAACTCTGCAGCCTAAGTACTGGACAAATGTCACATCAATTTTGAAAAGATACTGGGGTGATCCAAGGCCTGTTAGATGCCCATGCTTGACAATTCAGTAGGCTGTAATAAAGAATAGGATTAGCAGACATCTAGCTAATTATGATATTTGGAAATATATATATCTAAATAGTCAACATAGATCTGTTAAAAGAAGTGCTACAAAACCTGCCAAACTCTTAGATAGGGATGATCTAGTTGAAGTCTAATGAAGCCCCATAGGGCTTTTGACAAAGTCCCTCACACTCTACACACAGTCTCCCACTGCTAGAAATTATGCACTCAAGTTTTTCCCACTTGTGAAAATAAGAAGTCAGGAAATCTGGAGTGCAAGAGATGAACCCCAGGCATAGAAAGCTTCCTTCTTGGTCATAGCGACTGCAGCCAGGATCTTAGGATCTGCTATTACTTTTGATCTGGTCCAATATCTTTTATATACAAATTTAAAATAATAAATACACAGAAAAAGACAAAAGAATATACCTTAATGTAGGAGTTTCAGAACGAGGGCATGTGAAAAGACTTGGGATCTTGCATACAAATTTGAGATTACATTGTAACATTTGACTAGAAGTATGAATTTTTGGATGTGTCTTAGGCAGAAAATGTATTGTAACAATGATTTCTTTCAAATCTATAATATAGACTTAAAATTAACCAAAACAAGGATGAACTCAGCTATGCAGAAATGCAGGAATCTGAGCTACCACAGCTAGAGGAGAAGTGGGAGTGCACGAACAATGTCAACTGGTGCTAGTGAGTAGGCTACAGCTTAGTGTACCTGTTAATCAAACTACAGTGTCTGCCTCCCAAATGCCTTGGAATTCCAAGGAAGCTTGGGCTCACATCCAGGTGTGAGCTGGGCTGCAGCCTCTCTTTTTTAAATGACATTTTTGAAACTGTAAAGAACTTCAAATCTACCCTTCCCCAAGGAAAATATTTTGCTAATCCATGCTGATCATACTGAAACAGACAACACTATAAAACTCAGTAATGCTCGCAAATATTTTTGTTAGGTGTACTTGCTTCATATTTAAATTATGAATCACATCCCCTAAGCATAAAGAAATCAGAAACAGTAAGACTAATACAGAATACCAAAGTATTTGGACTCAACATACCCTTCAATTGATATGATAAAACTAGTAGAGAATTGTAAGCAAGATAATGTTCTCAATAGAAATGTGAGAAAAATACTGCGTGAAGCTTCAGATCAGTAACTTACATCAGACAATGCATTTGTGACAATCAACGAATTATAAGTGTATGGTACTTCAAAACCAGTTTTTAATTTTAATTTCTTTTAGCTACAGGTGTCCACATAATTTTCTTGCAGAAAGCTGCTTAAACATAAAGGTATTTTTTAACATAATATATTGTCCTGAAGAAAAATTTTTACAATTACTTCATGCTAAGTTTTCTTCGATCGTCATTACATTCTTGACTCTAGAAGAAACTGAAGCATGTGTCCAGCTTTAAGAACATTTTTAGATCTACTTGGTAAAATAGGTCCTATGGAATAAAATTATTGTAGCATTTTTTCAAATGTTTTCCTAGGGAAATTAGCTTATCTATACATATCAGAAAGCCTAATGGTTTTAAAATATCTACAGAGCATGATTGCCAAACTACAGAGAATACTTTGTAGCTGGAAAAGAGAGTGTCCTATGAAGTTTTTGATCTTTTCACATAGCTCAGAGTTCGACATTTATTCTAACTTTGCTTCGTAATATAAACATTTTGCAACAGGTGTTTAAAGAAAAAACTTCTCTTTTTATTCTTTTATATAAATTCAAGGAGTACATTGTTAAAGTGACAGTGTCTCTTCTTTTGAGGAATATTTACCCTACAGTAAAACTACATTTATAGATAATGTAATAATTCTTAATTCTGTTATCTATTAAATATATAACTGTCCATATATGATACTCAGCATAGTCCAAGTTTTTTTTTAAAAAAAGTTTGTTTCTTTTTCTTCAAACTGCAAAAACAGCTTAAAATATGTTTCTAAGCTTCAACAAACTTTTTCATATTTTCTGAAGTATCTGTTATACAAAATGAAAAATACTACTGATGGTCTCAACAATTAATTTTATTGTAGTTACCATTGCAGAAAGTCTTCCAGGACTTACAGTAAAGATTTTAACAGGCATGGAAATAGTTACCTCTCCATTGAGTTGAAATAAAACCTGCATCATGTTGTATGACCATTTGAAACATGATCTGCTGGATGCAAAATAAACTCTACTGGCAGATAAACAACCAATTTTAAGGCTTCAAATTAAGCACAGATTTAGTTTAAAATGTGCATCTCTTTCTATAGAGCAATATAGTGTAAATATCCACAAGCTAAGTCAAAATAAAACAGGATCAGCACTGCATTAATCAGTAAAACTTCTCAGTTTTACTGAGAAGTAAACATTACACACATCGGTATGTGTAATGTCTCAATCATGACAGTAAACTCATGGAGATCACAACTGAGAATTACAGAACTATGAAGATGGCTATATAAAATTAAAATCAAATGTGCAGCAAAGCTTGTCTTGATTTTATTTTAGAAGTATTTAACTGAATATTTTTATAAAACACAGACAAATCTACTTAAAACCTTTAGCATATGTCAACAAAATCAGCTATATTAGACAGTGCAGTATATAAATTTGGTGTCTATGACGTGATCTCACTTTTCACGATGGGAGGAAGATCTGTGAGATCTGCCTTTGATTTTTTTTTATCCTACTACTGGATGTCCTGCTGGATATTCTTTTCCCAACTTAAAAAGACCTTTCAGTAATGGTGAAAGCTACAGAATTGTCACGCAGAGGTTGATAAATTATCTTTTCATTCTTAAGCCGAGATAAAAAGGTAAATCAAGAACTAATGTCCAAAAGAATATTAATCTACCTACTTTGAGTGTCTTTATACCAACAGTCTTTAAATTGATTAATTTATTTTTGTTTAATGCAAAATAACTCATTTGACTCTTACTTTACTTCTGGCTGGGACAATGCCTTCAGTCTTGATTTAATAATGTCAAGAAATGCAGCATCTCCAAGTTAATCATCTTTGCTATTAAAATTTTGAGCTCCTCTGACTTCAGTTTTAGCCACTGATTGTTTAAAGAGTTCTTTGGTAATTGACAACTCCTTCTTCATAAAAAAACTTTCTACTATATTAAGACACCCATCAATTCACTTTTTGGTAAACTAACAAGCTTGAGTTCCTAAGTCTTATAGCACTCACTGTCTAGCACTTTCTCTAGCTTTTGAATAAGCTTACATTTTGAAATGTAATTCTTTCCTGAACAACATTTTTTTTCAACATTTTTTTTTTAATTTTGCATACCAGAGCAGGCTCAAAATCAGTTTTAGGGGCTCCATACACCAATGTAACCTTGCATCCCTAAGCCTTCTCACTGCCTGTGTTTATGAAACAGGACATTGGTCTTTGCCATATAAGTACTGCTCAGTTGCTTGCATGTAACTGCCAGAAGTTTTTAGAGGAGCTATGTCCAGAATACAGACCTCCCTGTACAGGTATGTTCTGAATTCTCCTTCCTTATGCACCTAACTGCATCTGGGCATACTGAAGCATATTTGATCCAAACGGAGACATGCTACCAGGCAATTCAGATCTGCCTTTTAGTACCTCCCTGTTATTCCACATTCTTTCCCATTTCTGGTTTTCAGGAATGACTTTACAACTGGACAACTGATGAAAATGTTGTTCAAGGTCTGCCACTAGAGGAGAAACATCCTTATTTGGTGCTGTTCTCCCAGTGATGCCACTTATTTTGTTTAAGACTTTGCAATTCAGAAAAGAATTACCTGCCTACATTTTTTGCCTGCATCCAGACCACCTTTTCAATGGTTTGTTTGGAGTCTTATCTTTCTCCATTTTAAAATCCTCAGATTTTCAAAAATCACTCCTTGGCATCTCCCTTTGGATCTCAGGATCTCACTGCTGGACAGTGCTTCTGAGACACCCAAGTACTTTCTGGCACCTTCTGACAGAAACACATTCAAACACCAGATCACAGAATCACAGAGTGGTTGAGGTTGGAAGGGGCCTCTAGAGATCATCTAGTCCAACCCCCCTGCTCCAGCAGGGACACCCAGAGCATGGGGCACAGGGCGGCATCCAGGCGGGTTTTGAAGATCTCCAGAGGAGGAGACTCCACAACCTCTCTGGGCAGCCTGTGCCAGGGCTCTGGCACCCTCACAGGAAAGAAGTTCCTCCTCATATGGAGATTAAACGTGCCATGTTTCAACTTACACCCATTACCCCTCGTCCTGCCGCCAGCCACCACAGAGAAGAGCTGCCCCCACTACTGAAAGACCTGAAGTTAATATGGCTCCTCAGGAACAAAAATAATAGAAAATAGTCACCCACTTATTTGTTCATGTTTGTATTTGGTACAATTAGTATTTAAACTCATTCTACATTTTCTTAAGCCATGGAAAAAAGTTTTAACAGAAGAAGAAAAACAAAATTAGCTGTAGTGGCAGGTTTTAAGACTCTTAAGCATTTAACCATTTTCTTTACAGGCTTGTTAAATGGATTTTACAACAGACAGAACTGCCAAAGATGGCTTCATACTTATTTTGCAGCGTTTACATCCTAAATCAGTCAAAATCATCCCAATCTCCAATATAAATCAGGGTAGTTTGAAGTCTCTCTACACTTGGTTGCCCACCATGTTGCACAGATACAACAATGTTTATAAATGGCAGTAAATCAAATGGCATGTAAATGGCAAGGTACCTAGTTAGAGTCCAGAAACTCATCCATTGTTGTTACGTAAATCCAGGAAATAAGAAAGCATGATTTAAAGAGAAAGAAATTTAAGGAAAGAGGAAGTCATTAGTACCTTAAAGAAATTAACAACACAAAAGCAAATATCCCACTGAGGATGAAGAACATGAAGCAAAATCATTTGCATTAATCAAGCAAAATCCTGAGCTTTTCAGAATTTCTCTGAAACTCAGGATGCATACAGACATGAAGACAAGAAAAAACGACTAAGAATAAAAATAAAAGAATAGATCAGACATGTAAGGCCACAAATCAAGATACAATTACCAAGGGGTGTGCAACTGAAAAACATCATTTTGTTTGGTGCAACAGTAATTATCAAGACCAAGAAAACTATTAGTTGAGGGCGACCTCTCAATAAATGAATGCAAGAAGTTCAACATCTTTGTATGCTTTTGTTTTTACTGTGTTCCAGTACTACACACCCACAGTCAATGATGAAGAAATAAACACTCCTATGCTAAAGACCTAATTAGTCAATGAATACTTTGATAAATTAGATGTTTTAATAGTAGTTGAGCTTAATGGAGTCCACTCTACGTTGCTGAGAGAATTGGCTGCTGCAATGTCAGAGCCATTAGCAACCATGCCTGAAAAATCAACAAGGAAAAATTATCTCCTGGAAAACACAGTACCTGTCTTTAAGGTGGGATAGTAGATGAGTCAACACATGTAAGATTAGCCTGATTGACTCCAAAATGGAATTGGCACGTACAATCCATACCATACAGCTCTCATTTCTTGTTATGAAAAGACTTGTCGATATTGAAGAAGCAGCAAATGAAATATGTACTAGGTTACATGCAAAATTTGGTACAATGTATGGAAACAAGGTTAGCTGGAATCAATTGTAAAAATATATTCAGACAGTAACTACAACTTGTTCACTGTCAAACTGGATAGATACATCAAGTCAGTTCCTCATCTGTGTCCTCATTGAGACCATATGTTTCTTATTAATACAGTCACAATGATCAAAATGATTCCAAGCCAGGAGAACAGGATTACGCTCCAAAATCATTAAAAAGAAAAAAGAAAAAAAAAAGAAAAAAGAAAAAAAAAGAAAAAAGAAAAAAAAGAAAAAAGAAAAAAAAGAAAAAAGAAAAAAAAGAAAAAAGAAAAAAAGAAAAAAGTAAAAAAGAAAAAAGAAAAAAAGAAAAAAGAAAAAAGAAAAAAAGAAAAAAGAAAAAAGAAAAAAGAAAAAAAAGAAAAAAGAAAAAAGAAAAAAATAGATTTTTAAAAGGGCATGTTTTAAAGTTACTCAGGAAAAAAGAGATGTTCAAATGCAAACAAAAGACCATGGTTAGTTTCCAGCACTCCACAAAAAAAGGGATCTGGTGTCAACAGTGGAGCACAGTGTAGCCATCCCCACAATGCTGTGGTTAAAAAAAAAAAAAAAAAAAAAAGAAAGAAATTAAAAAAAAAGAAAGAACACACACACACACACACAAATTCGACAATAAGACTTACGAACAAATTTGCAACCTAAGGACTGGCAATCATCCCTCTGTTCAGCACTCACAATTGCTGTACTAAGTCCTGTTCCAGACACTGCACTTCAGAAAAGCACTGAGCAGAGATGAGGGGAGGACAGCAAAATATCAGAAAAGTACGATCTGCTAAGAAAAACTGAAGGAACCAAAGCTCTTTATATGCTAGAGATGGGGGGAATAAAGAGATCAGTTTAGGAAGACAGCCATGTATTCTACATGTCCCTGTTCTTGTGGAAGGGACAAGAAATCAAAGTGTCAAGGCTGATAGATATTAGAAATACTTTCTAATGACGAGGATAATTAAACTCAAATTTAATATTTTAAATATATTAAAATTTAATATAATTACAGTATTAAGTATTTTACCTATATAGTTTAGAGCAATAATGAAACCAACACCACAACAAAGAAAAGCTACACAACTACCTGTCAAGATGCAAAAAATGTTGATTCTGTTCTGGAGACAAACAGTGGTAATAAATGACCTCCTGTTTTCTACTCTAGTTGTGTTTTCTACTACTTATTTTTCCCCCCCATGAACTGTTATTACCTTTTTTTTTTTTTAAATACAAAATGCTTCTGATTAGATATTTCCTTTGATTCATCTCCAACAGTGCTGAAGCAAAAGATAACATATATCTTAACAAAATATAAAGACTCAAGATTCGAATATCACATGTCCCATCCTAAATAAAAGCCACACTAGTCAATATAAGACTTTAAAATGTGAAACCATGATCTCAATTCAGCAATGCTAGGGAAGAAATATATAAAATTTCCTCCAGGGTCACCTCTGTAAAGGGTAATCTGCACTAAAGCTTTTGCAGATGTTCTGCCAGCAGGCGGAAACATTAGCTTTTCAGACAGCTGAAGCTGCAAACGAGCTGCACAAGAGACCTATGGAATATCTAACCTGAATTCTTTCATCTAGTACAGTCCACATTACGGCAAGCATTGCCCTATTCCTTCTGTTTGAACCCTCCAATACCTACGTGGTTTAACTACACCAATTGACCAGTGCAATAGGGTTTATTTTCTCTTGCAGAGACCTCTATCAAAGTTCAGAATTGCCACAACTGACACTAGAGGAAGGGCAGTTTTAAGAGGAAGGCCTATACCTGAACTCAGGAGTTTCCATATGCATGGAAAATACGGATGTAACAATTAATTCTAAGTGTTTTTCAGTTTCCCAAGAGACAACAATATTAAATAAAATGAAGATTATACATTTTTTTTGGTTGCAAACATCGCCATGAATATTCAGAGTTATTTTAGTAATTTATATAATTCATATGTGAATATGACTGAATGCAATCAAAAAATGAAATATTATTTCATACTGAAACGGCAATGTGAAGGATTTTTTTTGTTACTTAAAATGCATTTTTACTATGGCAAATTAAATTTCAGCCATAGATTTATTTACATTTATAAGTAAGTAGATACTGGATTGATACAGTAAAGCATATGTCTATTATAGTTTGCCTGCGATTCAGCAACAGGAAAGAAAAATGCTGCTTGACATTCTTAGGCCTAATAAAATCATAGTTTTGCTTATTAGTATATATATATCTACATGACAATTATAATATACTTGAAAAAAAAAAGACTGAATATATCAAATCAATATGTATTTAGAAAATGCTGAACAGAAAAAACTTAGTTGCATGAGATAGCTAAAAGAAAGCAGGTCAAAATGACCCTTGGTATCATATCGAAAATTATTTAATTAAAAGTCATTAATGGAATGAAACAACCCCTAGAACAATAATATTGATTAAATGGAACCTAAGCCAAATATATTATTAAAATTTTTGCTATTTCTGTAAGGCAAGTAAGCCAAAAAAAGTAGTAAAGCTTAAAATGGAATTCTTAATCGGCACTATTGTAATATTTTGATTTTCTATTGAACTTGACTCTCTTAAATCACAGATCATGCATTTTGTAATTTACTACCAGAAAATATTTCTAAATTTAAATTTCAATAAAATTTAATGAAAAACTTACTAATGCTGTATCAACATTCTTCAGCAAGTCAGATTTTCTATCCTAGAAAATCCATAAACACTCTGGATTTTGTTTTGGTTTAAATACTAATTCAAATTTTTCATTTTAGTTTGTAAAATATGCAATCTGCAACTTGTTAGAGATGAGTTATGGACAAGTATAACAACTGATTTATGGAATCATTTCCTGAATCTTCTGGAGTGCTTGGGCTACTGCCTGGCAGTATGTAAACCATACAGATTAACACAGAGGCAGGGGAAAATCATGGGCATCTCAAAGTCAGAGAATCTAAAGTATTCACGTTGGACTACACTGGTTAGTGCACAGAATTGCAGGGTTTTAGCTGCAGATTAATCACCTGGCCCTGACCCTATTTCTCAGTGGCAGAAGTGAGATATATGTTAGGACACAATGAGTTCAAATTGCTATCATATTTTATGGAACTGAAATGAGTTTTCAAAAAAAAAAAAGAAAAAAAAAAGAAAGAAAAAAAAGAATAGTTCTATTATTTTCTGAATGAACCAGAAGGTTGTGTTAGGCAGTTGCTGAGTTCCTCCTGAAAACTCTTCCAAGATAGGTATATATTTTTTTAGGTAGCCTGACATGCAATCATTGAATTCTATCACAAAGAAGAAAGAAGTTCATGTGCAAACATGAGCTTTTACTGCACTGGACTAGGACTAGCTGCATGTTTTCCTCAGTAACTTCTCAAATCTGATTGAGAGAACAAAAAGTGTTGAACAACAATAATAAAATATACAAATAAACAAACAAGGACATTTGAAAAGACAAAAAGAAAGGGGGGGGTGTGTGTGCAAAGTTAATGTATAACATTTTAACGCTGCAAGTTCAACCTCTTCTCATTTCTGCCATTTTCAGTTTAGGAGAGTATTTGTTACTCACTTGCATCTGGACAATTTTATATAGACATGTGTCACAATGTTTTCAAATCTAGATAAATCTGGAGTGAAAAACAACATAGACTATAATGTGGTCAATAAAGCTCCCAGTTCCCTTCAATTTCCAGATCCAATTACTGCAACACATGAACTGAGAGATACTTTACAACTTACTCCCTGAAGGGCTAAAAGGACAGCACAGTATGAAGTGATGAAAAAGTAAAGAGCTATGCAGAGCTGGTAGTCTGCTGAAACACTTTTGAAGAACTGGAAGCAAGACAAGCCTACAGGATGGTGATTATATCCATATTACCTATGCGAACAATGCTCCAACACAGCCACTCAGTCAACTAGGCCAAAGTCAGAGTGTAGGTATAGAGCAGAGTAGGTAAAGTTGATGAGGCAACTCTCCATTAGCTGAGGGCTGCCAATTAGTTTATAAGGCTGGTACCAAAAAGGCTGATTTTGGAAAAGGCCTCCAAGGAAAAAGGTAAAACAAGGGGGAGAAAAAAAAAATCCAGATTTCCAAATACTTAAAGAATATGCCATATTAATAGGATTTTAAGAGACTATTTTACAAGACACTGACCAAAGACTTCAAATGCACAAGATTTGGAAACCCGTGTGTTCTAACTAAATTCACAAGTCCATAGCCATCCTACATTCCTGTTAAATAAGATCAAGTCAATGAAGTTAAGATCCATCTAGCTCTTCATTAGATGCTTAAACAGCAGATGAATCACACCTAAAAATACCCATTCTTTCTACTCATTGTACAAGGGGCCTAGGATGCACAGCTCAAACACAAATGCCTACGTTGTTCACAGACAGAGCTAGGCGAGACAAATCCCACCCTACACACCAAACTTTTGGCACTTGAAGAAAGGCATAGCCCTTTCCCTACCTTTGGTCACTTTGATGAAAGAAATATGAATATTTCCTACAAAGAACACAAAGAAATTATCAGGAAATTAAGAATGAATGAGAAAGACAAAAGGGATTAGGAGAAAGTTAAAAAAGCAGCCCACACAGACAGTAGTACTGTTTTTTCAGTTAGTTTTGATACTAATCCTAACTGCAGGCTTGGGGATGTGGTATACGCTGCCTATAATGCACATGTACCAGTGACCTTTAGTGATACAATGTCAGACCTGCCCAAGCAATTTTGATTTTGCGTAGTGCTTGGCTCAGGAAGACGATAGAAGCCTTAATGTTATTACAGCTATTTTATTTTACTTTTATGGATCCAAGGCATTTGGGACACAGGTGGAACTGCATCTGTGGAGAAAATTTAATGAGGTTGAACTAGGAAGGACCTGTGCTTGTACAGACTACTGGAAAAACTAGCAAGCTGTTGAGCTTGCATAAGCATTGGGCAGCCAAAAAAGACAATAGGATTTGAAACAAGCCAAAAAAGTTTTTGCAAGAAATACTAATTGATACCATTAGTGTATGAAAATATATGAGAAAAAAAATGCTCTCTGGAGAAATAAAAAAACTCAACAATGATCTTAGTGAGTGCACAGGAAAAAAGAGATGTAGATGAGGACATGGATGAGACATCTCTAATAGGCATGCTTTAGAGGCAACAATGTACGTAGTGAGCTGTGGCTGGTGATCAAACTGAGCCCAAATCCAATACGAAACCCTTAAAACCAAAGAAAATGCCTTTGATATTTTGCCTTGGTAGTTTTCAGAAACAATCATGTTCCAATTCTGCAGCAAAATCAACAATTCCATTTCAAGATAATAAAGCTTAAAGTCACATTGAGACACATGTGCCAATTACAATTATTTAAAGCAAGTATATGGGAAATGTGGTAGTTACGAATTCAGAAAAATACCCTCTTTTTTAATGCAGCATAATTACTTTTACAATATGTTACAATCCCACAGAAAAGGAAGACACAAACTTCATTCATTTTACCTTCTCTTCGTAGGTCCTTCTATTTTGATATAACATCTTTTTCTCCTTTTGGAATTATATTTTTCTGCTTTTTTGCTTCACTTCTATGCTGCCCTTCATCTCATCAGCTATGAAACAATTATGAGTATGTGACCCTTGGAACATTAAGTAAATCTCCTCTGAATAAAAATTCATTAGAATTAGTGTTAATGGTCAAAAATCAACTGGCTACGATTTGCTTCATGTCTCTACTGATGAGGAAGGATTGTTTGTACAGTATTTCGAGGAGAAAGCTATGCAAGTTCAAGTTGCCAATTACAATAATAATTTAAGAGTTCATCATTTGCCACCATGTCCAACCCAGTAAATTTATCATGGAACGATTTCTTTTTCATGACCTAGCACTGGCTAGGTTGTTAAAAATACACATCTTAACTATAATAAAATATAGTTTTTCCATATTTTTAGCCCACTCTTCCGTTTGTCAGCAATCACATTCCTTACAGGAATTAAAAAAAAAAAAAGTCCTGTATAATATTAGAAGATGGTAAAAAATACTTTTGCAAACAGTGGAGAAGAGGACGATATAAAGAGGTTATCTGCCAAGGTTGCCAGGTTAAACAAACATGTGCCTAGAAATACTAGCAGGTGGCATGTGATTACATCTCGTATATTTATTTTCTGAAAAATAATACCCTAGCACATAGCCAATTACAGCAAAATTCATTTTTTCATCTTGATCTCCCAGTTTTGGTTCAACTTCCTTCTTCACATTCCCTCAACATATGCTTTCATCAGGGAACAGGAAAGATTTATTGTTAGACATTGTACTAATTAAAGGTCAGCCAAATTGTCTGCAAGGCTGGTCAGTCTTGAAATAAACGCACACTACACTAGCAGAATTATTTTATATACTATATTTTACTACATGTAATTATTTTGTATTTAACAGCTATTCCTCTAAAATATTATCAGACCCAAGTCTTGCTGATGTGATATTGGAAAGAAGAGTTAATTGTTTTCTGCAGACTGTGGAAAAAATAGTATTATGAACAATGTATCTCCTGTACAGACGGGATATGTTTGCTACTCCTTCTAGATTTTAAAATTTAGCTATATTACACATATAGAGTGTGTTTTGCACACACACAAACAAATCAAATTTGGTTACATATCTATGCAAGTCCATACCTTCTGTATTATTCACCTAAGTATCAAATTATATTTGCAAAATTCTATCCACCAGTAGGTCTTTCTGGCAAAATGGAAGCCAAGTAAAGGGCTATAGATCTCTTCACAATTTGTATACTCCAAACTGTGGAGTTTGTTATTAGGGACATGCTAAAACACCCAAGGGTTTAGATTTGTCTTTGGCTAGCACAAGACTTCTAGGCACTACTACAGCATGTAAAATATGTAAACAAACAGTTTGTACTTCCATGGGCACACCATAACACTAATGCTGTTTGTCTTGTCTTACAAAAATTAAAGTATCTCTTCATATGATTTTGCTTTAAGTTCCTTAGTATTTAAAGATTCATTTTATTCCTTAGGCTAATATGATCGTGTCTCTTTTGAAGTTCTGCATTTTAAAATAAGGAAGATTAGTTTTCTGCTAATCCTGAAATACAAATAATATCTTAATCCATATCTTCCAGTCTATGAAGCTAACTTAAAATTTTATAATGAGTATTAATGTAATCTCAATAATTTGGAACATTTCCATCACCGTTGTAACTTTAAAAAGTCTATATTTTTACATTATGC